>NC_058080.1:734489047-734856882 GCF_014858855.1 Bufo gargarizans
TTGTGTCGATCGGGGGAGTCAGTTTGTGTCCAGGTTCTGGTGCGCCTTTTGCTCCCAGTTGGGGATTCATCTCTCTTTCTCCTCGGCCTACCACCCTCAGTCCAATGGGGCCGCAGAACGATCCAATCAGGCCTTGGAGCAATTCCTTCGTTGCTATGTCTCCGATCACCAAGACAATTGGGTTGACCTCCTGCCTTGGGCTGAGTTTGCCAGGAACACGGCGGTGAACTCTTCCTCTGGGACGTCTCCCTTCATGGCCAATTATGGGTTCCAACCTGCCGTGTTACCGGAGGTATTCTCTCCCCAGGATATTCCGGCTGTGGAGGATCATCTTTCCGTCCTACGTGCTTCTTGGGTACAGATCCAGAGGTCCCTTGAGGTCTCTGCGCAGCGCCAGAGACTCCAGGCTGATCGCAGACGAGCGCCCGCTCCTTCCTACCAGGTCGGAGACCGTGTATGGTTGTCCACCCGCAACCTCAACCTTCGAGTGCCCACTCCCAAGGTGGCGCCTCGCTTTGTTGGTCCCTTCCGAGTGCTTCGCAGGGTAAACCCGGTAGCCTATGCCCTTGCACTTCCTCCTGGCATGCGGATCTCCAACGTGTTTCATGTCTCCCTGTTGAAGCCATTGGTGTGTAATCGTTTCACTTCCTCGGTTCCTCGGCCCCGTCCGGTCCAAGTGGGCAATCGTGAGGAATATGAGGTGAGCAATATCCTGGACTCACGCCTGGTCCGCGGTCGGTTGCAGTTTTTGGTCCATTGGCGTGGTTATGGTCCAGAGGAGCGTTCCTGGGTTCCCTCCGCAGATGTCCATGCTCCTGCTTTGATCCGAGCCTTCCACGCACGCTTCCCTCAGAAACCGTTCCTTACTCCGCGGAGGAGGGGCCCTTGAGGGGGAGGTACTGTCATGGTCTTACCTTCTTGCTGTTCTCCTTCGTTTGACATGTGCTGGCGGCCATCTTGGTTTCTGGGTTTCTTGTAGCCTCCCACCCTGCGGCTTCTCCTTCCCACTGGGAGGAGCTGGATGCCTAGCTCATATATATAGGAGGTCTGTGGCTTCAGTTCCTTGCTTGGTCCTCCTGTGTTCACATGCTTCTAAGACTGCTGCTGCTTCTGGTTCCTGATCCTGGCCTCGTCTGACTACCCCGCTGGTTCCTGATCCTGGCTTCGTCTGACTACCCCGCTGGTTCCTGATCCTGGCTTCGTCTGACTACCCTTCTGGTTCCTGACCTCTGGCTACGCAAGACCCTGCTTCGGTTTAGCCATCCGTTTGGACTTTTGCTTACAGCTTGATTTTCAATAAAGCCTACTTATTTCCACTTATCTCTTGTTGTACGTCTGGTTCATGGTTCCATGACAGAGGTGGAGGATGAGAAGGGGGGGTTGCAGTCTGTAATGTAGGTGGTGGCGGAAATCCCGATGAAAGTAGGGCCCGCAATCCTTGGCAGAGGGGCCATTATATATAATAATTATACCGGGGGCCCACTATATATTATGCAGAGGGGCCATTATATAATAATTGCACAAGGGGCCATTATATATAAACATTATACAGGGGGACTATTATATATTATACAGAGGGGCCATTATATATAATAATTATACAGGGGGACCATTATATATTATACAGAGGGGCCATTATATATAATAATTATACAGGAGGGCCACTATATATTATACAGAGGGGCTATTATATATAATAATTATACAGGGGGACCACTATATATTATACAGAGGGGCCATTATATATAATAATTATACAGGGGGGCCATTATTAATGGGCCCTCTGTATAATTATAATATATAATGACCCCCCTGTATATTTATAATATATAATGGTCCCCCTGTGTAATTGTTATATATAATGGCCCCTCTGTATAATATATAATGATCCCCCTGTATAATTATAATATATAATGGCCCCTCTTTATAATACATAATGTCGCCTCTGTATAATATGTAATGGCCCAATTCTTTCCCCCACCTCCATAGTGTCCCCAGTATGGCCCTTAGTACTAACATAAAAAAAAATAAAAAAAATACTCACCTCTCTTCATCGCCTCTTGTAGCCTTCGCTTGGGTGTCACGGCACAGGCGGTCAGGAACACATCACCGTGCCCTCCTGCGCTGCGTCATCACGTCATCTCGCAAGACCCGGCGCAGGATGTCACGGTGATGTAATTGCGATCTCCTGTGCTATTCTACTGCTTCATAGGCTTCAGGCCTGGCCTGAAGCTTGTGAGGAAGAACGGAGGGGATGGGAGCCATAGGCTTTCATCACCCTCATTATTCTGCCTGGCGCCTCCTACAATTTGGCGCCCGGGGCAACGGCCCCCCTGGCCCCCCCTATGCTACGCCACTGCATTTAAAGTTTTAAATACTTTATGATTGTGACTAGACAAGGTCTGGAAGAAAGGTATTATGCCCATGACACTCTGAAAGGGCATAACTAGGTGGGGCCTGGTGGAGCATGAGCCCAAGTGCCAGGGGTTGCCAAACAAGTGTGTAGCTAAAGAAAGTACAAGGGGGCATTTGCAATTGGGCTCAAAGGCCCCTCTGCCAGATAAAAAGACATCAGTAGTATAAATGGCCTGTTACAGATTTTCCATTGGCCCCCAGGGGCTTCAAGTTACACCACTGGTGCCCTTTTTGTAAAAGCAAGGGATGCTCAAACAGAAATAGGGCATTGAACTGAAATGGTTTTCAGTTTCAAGGATAAGAGGTAAACTGACCAAAAGGGATCAGATCTGTGGCTCAGTCTGTGTCATTGCTCAGTGTGAGTAATAGCTTTGAATGTTATTATGTTGCTGTATGTCCAGTGCCAGGTAGGTAGGTAGGCATCTAGTATCAACTGATGTTTTTAAGTTAGTGCTCAATGAGTTTATTTTCTGTTCATAAAGTTGTTGTTTTTTAAAGCAAGCCTAATTTGTGGATTCAAGCATAGTTTGTAAGGCTGAAAAAAGACATCTGTCCATCCAGTTTAGCCTGTTATCCTGCAAGTTGATCCGAGGAAGGCAAAAAAAAAACAACACCCTGTGAGGTTGAAGCCAATTCCTTCCTGACTCCAATCAGGCAATCAGAATAACTACCAGGATCAACAACCCATCTCTAGTAACTATAGCCTGTAATATTATTACACTCCAGAAATACATCCAGGCCCCTCTTGAACTCTTTTAGTGAACTCACCATCACCACCTCCTCAGGCAGAGAGTTCCATAGTCTCACTGCTCTTACCGTAAAGAATCCTCTTCTATGTTTGTGTACAAACCTTCTTTCCTCCAGACGCAGAGGGTGTCCCCTCCTCACAGTCATAGGGATAAATAGATGATAGGAGAGATCTCTGTACTGACCCCTGATATATTTATACCTGGTTATCTGATCTCCCCTTAGTCGCCTTTTTTCTAAAGTGAATAACCCTAATTTTGATGATCTTTCAGGGTACTGTAGTCCACCCATTCCAGTTATTACTTTAGTTGCCCTTTTCTGAACCCTCTCCAGCTCTGCTATATCTGCCTTGCTCACAGGAGCCCTAAACTGTACATTTGTAAAGTGGCAGGACTATGTTCTCATCACGGGCATCTGTGCCTTCTTTGATGCAACCCATTATCTTATTGGCCTTGGCAGCAGCTGTCTGACACTGGTTTCTACGGCTTAGTTTGCTGTTCAGTAAAATTCCTAAGTCCTTTTCCACGTCAGTGTTACCCAGTGTTCTACCATTTAGTATGTACTGGTGACTTGCGCTATTCCTTCCCATGTGCATAAATTTGTCAGTGTTAAACCTCATCTGCCACTTCTCTGCCCAAGCCTCCAATCTATTCAGATCCATCTGTAGCAGTATACTGTCCTCTTCCGTGTTAATCACTTTACACAGTTTAGTGGCATCTTCTAAAATTAATATTTTACTGTGCAACCCTTCTACAAGATCATTAATAAATATATTGAGGAGAATAGGGCCCAATACTGACCCCTGTGGTACTCCACCAGTGACAGTGACCCAATCTCAGTGTGTAATGTTAATAACCACCCTCTGTTTTCTATCACTGAGACAGTTACTTACAGACGTTTTCTCCCAGTCCAAGCATTCTCATTTTATATACTAACCTTTTATGTGGTACAGGGTCAAATGCTTTGGAGAAGTCCAGATATACATTGATTTGCCTCGCTCAAGTCCAAAACTTACCTCTTCATAGAAACTGATTAAGTAAGTTTGACGTGACCGATCCCTCATGAACCCATGCTGATACGGTGTTATTTGCTTATTTTCATTGAGGTACTCCAAGATAGTATCTCTTAGAAAACCTTTAAACAGTTTACCCACGACAGATGTTAAAATTACCAGCCTATAGTTTCTGAGCTCTGTTTTTAGACCCTTATTGTATATTAGCACCACATTTGCTATGCGCCAATCCTGTGGAACACTCCCTGTCAATAAAGAATCCTTAAATATCAGAAATAACATTACTTAATTCTCTTAGGATATGGGGTGTATGCCATCTGGTTCCAGAGATTCGTCTATTTTAATCTTTTTAAGGCGCCCCTGTTCTTCTTCCTGGGTCAGACAGCTCACTTTTAATGGGGAATTTACTTTTACATTCTGCACTTCATCTGACAGTATATTTTTCTCAGTGAATACAGTGGAGAAAAAAATATTTAATAGCTTTGCTTTCTCCTCATCGCTCTTTGCAACTCCCCCCTCATCACTCTGTAAAGGGCCAACACATTTAGATTGATACTTTTTACCATTTATATAATTGAAGAACATTTTAGGGTTGGTTTTACTCTCTTTGGCAAATAATCTCTCAGTCTCTAATTTGGCTACTTTTATTTGTCTTTTACATATTCAGTTTTTTTCCTTATAGTTTTTTAATGATTTCTCGCCACCCTCCTGTTTTAGTAATTCAAATGCTTTCTTTTTAGCATTTATTGCTTTCTTTACAATTCTATATATCTCCATTGTTTTTTTATTGTTCTTTACCCTTTTATTCTTATAAGGTATGTACCTCTCATAAATAGAGTTTAGGATACTTTTAAAAATATCCCATTTTGTGGCTGTATTTTTATTTTTGAGGGCTTTGTCCCATTTTTGAGGACTTTGTCTGAAGAAAGACAGGTGTGCCATGCGTTGCATACCTCTGAACTGTCCCGGATACGACAGGACAGTTCCAGATTTCAGTGGCTGTCCTGCACTCTCAGAATGGCTGAGGTATGTCCCGTACTCAGCTGTCTCTGCATCCATAGGACACAGAGATAGCTGATTGTTATAGGGAAGCAGGGAGTCATCCGCTACCCGCTGCATTATTCAGCTCAACAGCCGGTGCTCGACATCAGCAGCATGATATAATGTGACACACCGTGTTTCTGGACTGTGTAGGAGAATGGCTGTGATCATTGGAGAAACTAGGTGCATATTTACATTATTTATTTTTTTCTCTGAAGGAGGCACATATCTGGCCATAACTACTGTGAGAGGGCACCTATCTGACATAACTACTGTGAAGGGGCACAATGTGGACATTACTGCTGTGAATGGGGCAGAGTCTGGGCATTAGTACTGTGTGCTGGCACAAAAGGGGAATAATTACTATGTGTATTGTTATGTTTTGGGCAGAGTTAGAGGCATGGCCTAGCATTTAAAAAATTGCTGTGGCGCACGTAGCGTGATGCACATATTGTCTCTCTTTGTATTTTTCAAAAGTTGGGAGTTATGGTGTTGGATTTATAACCTGTCCTATACCTGTCTCTTTTGACTCAAATCCTTTAAATACAGTGTGTTGTTTGTAAGGCTCTGTTTACAACCGTTATAAAGGCAAAACAATGAAAAAGTGTCTATATTGCTTTGCATGGGCCATAGTGTGCACTTTTTATAGATGCGTGACCATAGACCATAGATCCTTTCTATACTACACACTCACAGTCCTCAGGTATGGCACACTCTCTGTGCACTCTGACTGTCACAACCTATTACAGTCCACTATAACATGCTAAGCACAGGAGCTTCTCTGTTGGGAGCAAACTGGCTGGTCTGTTCCTCCTGTCCTGACTTATGTTAGGTCCTCTGGATGCTTGTAGGTATGAAGGCTAGGATTAACTCTGCTTGATGGTACCCTTCTACTGTAGGCATTGCTGCTCCGACATTTACCTAGGCCTTTAGGACAGTGCACTAACTGTTGAACATGACTCACCCTCATTTGCTAGCTAACTACTGTGCAGTGCAGCTGGTTTTCTCTATACTAGTGACAGCAGTGTTCTCTGTGCACCTTATGTGATGCACAGAGGTCCTTCCTATTGTGTAACTTTAGTTCACAACTACATAGAGTTGGGATTTATCAGTCATAACCCCTTTGCTGACCTCTGACTTACCCAGCATTGTGTGTCACGGTCCCTCCCGTGACAGAGGTGAGAAGATCGGATAGACTTGCTGCACATGAGGCTATCTGACAGGTCTCTCTGTTTTCCTCATTGTATGTTGTTGTTTGGCAGGATCTCACCTATCCTCAGGTTCTGCTTGTTATCAGTGATGAGGCTCTTTTTAGATCTGCCTCACACTTCTGACCATGCGGTTGATCTTTCCTCTTGGAGTTGCTAGAGCTTGTTTGTCTTAGATCTCCTGCTTCTCCATTCATCTCTAAGCTAAGTACAAGTTGCCTGTTCTGTTTGTTGTTCTCTGGTGTGTTTTGGTTCTAGGCATCAGGGAGATGCGGGTTTCTTCATCTGGGAAGGAACCAGCTGTATTGACTTCTGCTACCTATCCTAGGGCTCGTCAGGATCTGCTCATACCGGCAGGAGTTATGGAAAGGCCTAGGGATTACTAGGAGGTCACCATCTCTCTTCCTTAGCTTTTGTGGCCTAGACTGTTGTCTATTTCTTTTGTGTGTATCTGGTGTTTTCCCCTTTCCCATTACCCGTGACATTGTGCTTTGCATAGCAATTAACCCTTGACATGCCAACAACCATTTACAGAGTTGTTTACAGTATGGCTTACATTGATTACAATCAAGGCCGGCATTGGGAGGCACAAATTGGGTAATTGCCTAGGGCCCTATCCACAAGAGGGCCCCCTTCCGGTGGCCTTCCTCATGGTTGCATGGGGCAGCAGTTTACAGTGGGCCACAGGAGCCTATGTTTCCCTGCCGCCATTTAGCCTCATAGGCTGCAGGCCTGAAACCTATGAGGAGGTAGAACAGAGCAGGAGGTCAAGATAATCTCAGATGGAGCAATGATGTGATCACGAACACCTGTATCAGGACGCAGGTGTTTGTGATCATGTCATTGAGCTGCCTGAGACCTGGCGCAGGAGGTCATGCTGATGTCGTCATTACCACCTGCACCGGGATGAATCAGCTCAAACCACAGGCCAGAAGAGGGGGCACTGTTACAAATGAGGGGACTCTAGAAGATTATTATTACTATTGGTGAGACTTTGGGGAGCACTATTGCTATGTGGAGCACTCTGTATAACACTATTATTTCTGCTGTATACTAATTGGGGGCATTAGGGAGCACAGCAGGCACAATATTAGGGGTAACAGCAGGATGACACTGTTAAGGCACCAGGATAGGGAGTTTGTGTTGAGAAGGTGGGGATCATGAGGAAAAAATTAGGAACCTAAGATATCTGTGTGGCAACTTGTGTGGGTTAAACACCCTAAGAATCTATGCACTGTATAAGATGTATATAGTAAGTGGTGAAGTCACAGCCTCTGAACTGGGATAACACCCATGTAAACCATATGGCAGACAGACAGGATGTCGATGAATGCTGCAAATTAATTTGAGTGAAAGTGCATTGTAATCAGTGCTGGTTTTAGACAATATTTAGCCTTGGCCAAAATCACTCACATTTACTCACTTCAAATGGCAGAATTACAGAGTATTGCTAAGGTTTTCAAGGCATATTCCCCCCCCCCCCATAAATAAATATATTTATATACACATATATAGTTATTAAATATTACCACTATACAATGACCAAATATTACCATCATATAGTGATTAAATATTAAATAATTAAAGTTTAAAAGATCTACCATTCACTAGTCAAACCTATAATATTAATAAGATGACACTGCTGATTTTGATCCAGTCTATAGAGCAAAGTTGAACATTTAGCTGCTGAAAACTACACTATTTCAAATGTTTTACTTATTTGGCTGGTCACATAAAACAAAACAAAAAACAGCAAAAATACATATTAGGTATGTCCCTCTATTATTTCTGATTTGCTTGGCCGACCAGAACGGCTATGTTAGATTATTTTGGGTTTATTACATTTTTCTTTTTAACAAAATATTTGTAAGCCACCTCAAAGTGGAATTATATATATCAAAAGTAGCAATTTTAATGTAATGATGAAAATGCATATAATATTTATTTAATCTATTATTTAAGCACATCTCTTCTTCTTCCAATAAATGACAAATATTAAGGAAGCACATGCACGCTCTCCCAATTTATTGGTCAAGAAAAATATGTTTTTAAAACAAAAATAAAAATTAAATATCTCATTTAAAATTGTATTCTCGTAAAAGCTTGTTCAGCTTAATCGGTTTCCAAGGAGGATCTGATTAATTTTAAAATATTCATGCTGGTCTAAAATCTTACTTGTTCCACAGGGCAGCTAAGCCACCCACAATTCCTATCTGCTATTACAGCTGAACTGGATGTCAAAATAGTTTCTTAATCTATATCCTTATTTTTTTATTTATTTTTTCCAGAAAAAAATTGGAAAATGCTTCAGTGATTACCATTTCAATAAAAGGAAAAGGCAAGGTAGCAAAATTAGCAATAGGAAAACCTAAAAAAAAAATACGTTATTTGGTACACTCATGCAAAATTTTCTCGCAAAAAATGAGCTCTTGTGTGACTGGTGAGGTAAAGAGCACATATTTGAAAAACAAGTTATCATGGTCAAAGAATTCAAGAACAGTTATGGTCCATTTTAAATTTAATGCATGTTACTTTCATTTGTCTGTACTTGTAGGTTTTATTGATTATTTGTAGATAGACCGATAAATAGATATCAATAAAAACATAATAGATAACAGATAGAGATAGATTATACAGATAGATTGATGGATAGATAGATATAATATAGATATATAGATAGATAAATAGATAGATATAGACAATAGATAGATAGATAGATAGATAGATAGATAGATATGAGATAGATAGATAGATGATAGATAGATAGATAGATGATAAATAGATAGATAGAATAGATATGAGATAGATAGATAGACAGAATTATGTTGGTACAATATTACCATTGGGAAAGAAATAATATAGGGAAAGAAATAAAGTATTCCTATGCACCCACACAAACAAATTTAAGAGACAATTGTGCAAACTGTTCTCCATTCTTTTAGTGAAATAAATAAGGTGGTTAAATTTTAACTCTAGAAATAAACATTTAAGGGTCTTTTTCTAAACATGTAAATTTTCTTTTTCTTTTCACAAAATGAGCCCATTAACTTCATTTTCTAAAATCCACCACGACTCCCTGAGGCATAAAATGCAATTATTCTAATCCTCTTTGTTCCTTTATGTTTTAACGCTTTTCCATCCACCTGTAGCATGTTCACATCCAATATGTGTATTTTATTTTATTTTATTTTGTCATGACAAAATGGTGATGTAAACAAAACTGTTCCTTTAAAGAAATGCAAATGGATTGTGCACCTTTGTCCCCTCTCTTCTCAACACTTCACTTAGATTTGTGACGATATGCCTCAGTAATTCCACTTAATGCTGAGAAATTCCCTTACTACAACAAATTTGTTTTTTTGTGATTTCCTCTGCATTGTGACTCAGTGTCAGTGTTAAACCGCTTGTTCTCTGTGATCTAACTCCTTGATTTTCTATCCTTCAAGTCAAACCCTTGCTGTGAATAGGATAAGAATACATTTTCCAAAACTTCACAGATCAAAAGATTTTCTTAACGTTTAATCATTCCCCTTTGGTGTTGAAAGGAGGCTGTACAGCTTTATTATATTGGGTATTACTTTTGACATTTATATCTATTAAAACTGCAAATTTAAGAAAAAATTAGATTTCTACAAGTTGTCTTTTATATGTGTAAGATAAACAAGAACAAAGTGTTATTTGTAATCATATTCAATTTGTATAGCTCTATGTCTGTCTTGGTGGACAATTTAAAGCACCATTGTCTTGTATTATATATATATATATATATATATATATATACACACAATAAATATATTTTGTATTTAAAGAAATCTAGGATTCATGAATGTACTATAGAAATGCCAGCTAATGACTACAATTTAAGAAGTTTGGTTCTACTTTGGCGTTTTCTGCCAGTTATCAACACATATCCTTTTTTTTTTTATTTCCTGAAAATGATTATGGGGGCTGTCATCTTGCCTGAGCTGTTCTTATGTCATGCCATGATTGATTTAAAAAAGAAAATTAAAATCATACATCATATAGTAGTACTGGTTTGAAAAATTTAGAATACGTTTTGTGGCTGAACCTCTTTAGCAACATTTAGAGAATTGCTTTACGGCAGCCCCATGGGCTATAGACACAATGGACAGGAGGGGACCTCATGGACTTGTATGGGAGAGTTTTCTAGGCGTGGTCTGTGACCTGTACAGAGGTCATTGTACAAAGA
The DNA here is from genome assembly GCF_014858855.1 of Bufo gargarizans. Lineage (NCBI taxonomy): Eukaryota > Metazoa > Chordata > Amphibia > Anura > Bufonidae > Bufo > Bufo gargarizans. The sequence continues at coordinate 734,499,681 of NC_058080.1, forward strand.
TAGAATAGATAAGCTTTGACAATCACCTATTGTGAATGGTGGATCATGTGTTATCTATACACAGAAGTGGTATCTGTCATCCTTATCCTGCCTGCAATGATAAGCAGATAACTGCAGTAAAGTGATCTGAACAGACAAAGAAGTGGTGCCTGTTAGGCTTAGTGGCCAGCACAAAAAATGCTGGATTTTATGTTTTTATTTTAATTTAGATATTGACATGAAAATGTCAAAATACCATCAAAAAGTATTTAAAATGGTTAACATAAAAACATGATTTAAATAAGTCACTGATGGCAAATTTCCTTTAAGTCTGCAATAAAATTATGTATGGATATTGTGAAAATTCATAAGGCTAGGATACTGCTATTTGTGAAATTCCACAATAAATGAAGAAGAATGTAGCTCCAAAATACAGTTTTCCAGAAAAAGTTGGTTATGTGGCAGGTAAAACTTATCCATAGGTCAACTCATTATGCATTATCCATGTTGCTGTACACAAGTCTATGTAGATTGCAATGAAAGGCTTTCACACATCTAAGGGTAGTCATGTAATTATCATATCACATTGTGTGTCATCATACAGGCAATGACAGAGCATAATTAGTACAAGGTTTCATTAATAAGGTCACCCAATACAGAGCATATCCACCTAAAACATATCTAAACATATTCACGATGAACATCCAGAGTAATAAAAAAATCCTCCTTAATAATACTTCATTGTCCTAGGTAAAGTTCCATTTGAGGACCATAGACTTACGATTACGATTAGCCAAAAGGACTCATGCACAGTTAAAGGGACCAACCAAACCTCTTGTCACTTTTTAGCTAGCACAAATGGGCATAGTACTTTAAATACTGTACAGAGCTGTTCTTCTGAGGGGTTTAATCAGACACCCTGGAGCAGCATGGGATCAGTGAGATCATTCTAATTTACTTGCCATGTAACCTGTTCAATCCACAGATATATGGAAGCGCATTATTTTAAATACATAATGAACCGCATTATAATATAGTAGAACTAGTATAACAAAGTAAAATAGTATAGAAACATTTTTTTTATTTTAAAGAACATCTAAAAAATAGAATTAGATGAACACAAACTAAAATAAATAGAACTTACTGGTTTTCAAGTTTACTTTATTAAAACCTATATTTATCACTTTCAAGCAAGTGTTACAAGTAATGCATCATTTCTGACTGCCCCTTAGACATCATCATCATGTTAGCAAGCGACACACTGCTAGTTTGCCACATGCCAGGCTATCTAATATTCTGCATTGTCTTTACTCCTATATACTTAAGCGTCTTTCACTATAAAGGTAAACCTCTAAAATTACAGAAAGCTCCCCTCTAGACCAAGAGGGGCTGCGGCGAGTGCACATGGCTCTAGGGAACACATTATAGTTACCTTCTTTTATATAAATCACATTATGAAATTATAATAAAATTGACCTTACATCCCATTTTCAATGGTCGTGGATGCGAGTCTTATATCTTACGCGGCATAGTTCTGTTGTATTATTCAAACAGTAGAAATGTCATATGTTTAAGATTATTTTCATACAGTATTTGATAAAAAGTAAAGTTTGAAGAATTAAGTAGTAAAGTTCTATCTACCTCATATCTGCATATCTACCTACAGTATCTCATATCTATCTGTCTACTTCATATCTGTCTCCTATGTATCTATCTAGAGTATCTTATATCTTTCTATTTATCTGTCAGCCTGTCTATCTGTCTACAGTATTATCTATCTATCTATCTATTTATATTATTTATTTCTATCTATTTATTCTCCTGAGTAATAATAGAAAATAAAATCACAAACAAGCTGTTATGGAGGCCCAAACATTTTCTGGGAGTCATTTCAATGAACCCAGCTTCTGACAAATGTTTCCTGTCTTCATAGTTTCAAGATCATTTTGCCCAGTGAGACAGCTGATATATATATATATATATATATATATATATAAATATATATATGATAAAAACTGGTGTTTTCATGCTAGATAAATGTATGCCGAAAAATAAAGAGGCTCAATATTCTTAACTTATTCATAACTTTCCACACAATCATTATTTAATTTCTGATCATCCATACCCTGAATTTAGGGTCAAATCAGATGAAAATGCTACTACTGAATTAGGATTACTTGAAAAATATTCTACAGTTCAATATAGCCCTGTACTATAAAAAATATATGAGACCTTGAGACGTTTTCAAATATCAAATTCTTTAAAGCCATATCTGTTTGTTTCCAAGCTGGTCGACATTAAACTAAACTGTACCAGTAGACTAGCAAAGATGCTTAGGTATAAAAAGGCAAGGACTGAAGGTACACATCCAAAGAAAGATTTGGATAAAGTTAAAAGTTAGTTGACAACTTTCATTATTGCCATGATCCATTAGAGCGGTAGGAGAAAGTTGAGCCCACTAATGTTATCCGTTTAACAGGGGTTTCCACTTTGTACAAATTTGTTTTTATTAAAAGAGTCCCTGAGAGTAAGTGGATCACAGGGCGTCCTACTGCCAGCAACCCAGCAATCTGTTTTAATCTGTGTGGATACCCAGGAGGGATTGTTCAATTCCCTACAGCACCACCACAGGAGCAATGAAGCATTGCATGGCATAGGACCTCTGTGTAATGTATGTCAGGTCCTATCGAAGAAAACATACTCTTTGTTGTCACATTTAGTTGTAGCTAATTGGGGGTCTTCAGAGGTGACCTCCGTTGTAATACATCAAAGATTCCAAATAATTCAGGGATGCTCAACCTGTGGCCCTCCAATTGTTGCAAAACTACAACTCCCAGCATGCCCTAATAGCTATAGGCTGTCCAGGCATACTGGGAATTGTAGTTTTGCAACAGCTGGAGGGCTGCATTTGGGCATCCCTGAAATAGAACCTTTGAAATCAAGTCTTCTGACATAGAGAATTCTTCTAGGGGTATGTCCACATGGGACAGATATGCTAGAGATTCTCCACCACAAACTGGCAGGTGAAAAATCTGTAGCATTTTACAGATAAAGTAAATGAGATGTAAACAAATTTCATCCATGTGCTGGGTATAACATCCTTGCAGAATCCAAAGCATGTCAATTTATGCAGGAAATTTCCACCGCACATTTCATCATATGCAAGTCTGCAATGGACATTTCTGCTGCACTTCACATCCCATGAGGGCACATCCTAAGGGTCCCTTGAGGACCCTTTACATGAGCCAAGTATTGAGCCCAGGGTCAGGAACATTCATTTGTAAAAACACTTGTTCCCAATAATTGCCCTATGTAAATGCCATACATATCGTTGTAGATGCAAACATCTAAAGGCCTTTTCTTGCAGTGCTTACTGTGTGAAAGAGTGATACAAAAGAATCTGTATACATACTGTTTTTTATATATATATATATATATATATATATATATATATATATATACTAAGAAATCTTGAATTTTTTATATTTTTACACCATGAAACCATTTTTAAGGGGTTAAAATAAATTATGCAAATACTGGAGAGCAAAATAATTTTGGGATAAATTAAGGAAATATTTATCTGTAACAAACTGATGAAATGCATTTGGCAGGGATAGCTTATATAGATCACGCCGGTGTAATCATAAATGTTAGGGCAGGATGTTTTCCTTTATAAGACATTTAAGTATAGACTGTTATTGTGAACACATCTGTCAAGATTTCCACTCACAAGGTGGACAGTGGGTGTTCCTGGTTATCTTTAACTCTAAAGTAGTAAAAATATCTTTTGACCGTTTGTGTTTCTCTTCTGACCCCCAACAGGTGTTTGAGTATGATTTCACTTTCACCACCAAACAGGAAATCACAGCACGAGCAGCAACAGCAGGGCACACTAGAAGCTGAAGAAGATAGGATGTTATTCAGCAAGGCTATGTAAAGTAGCTGGAACATTTTCTGAGGACATATGGGTGTAGGATTACCCCATAGCAATTTGAGAAAAAACTAAAACTTTTTGCTGTATCTGGACAATCTAAGCATAGAGCTTATTTATTATTATTGTTATTACTATAATTATATGATTTATCTTGATGAAAACATTTATCATAAAATACCATTCTGCAAATATATAATGCTCCATGTGGGTTTACTCTACTGTTGCAGATTGACTTAGGTCCCATCAGTGGGTAAAATGGAAGAATGAAATATTACTAAGCGACACTAGAGCATAAAGCATGCACTCATGTGTGCACACACATATAACCAAGCATAACGAAACAGCATGGCCAGCACAGCAGGGGCAATAGGAAGGTGTTACAAGAACATATCAGAGAACTCATCTCCAGAGATCACCCTGTTACAGCTAAGGCATACAAAACTGGGGCATAGTAATAACTGAGTTTTGCTTTACTATTATATTAGGAGCAAATTATATATTTACTTTTATATTAAGGGCAAAACAGATTAAAATCCCATTGGATAAATGCATATGCATAGATCTCTCTTCTGACCTATCTTGTTCATTTTATATTTTGCTTGGAGTATTGTAGTGCTTTTATGTTCTCACCCCTTTTTGGTATCATATTGTATAGTGCTAGATGATGTTTTAATTATCATTATTATTCTAAGAAATTAAGACTATAGCATTTATTATACATTATTTCCCAATTTGTACATTTGTTATAGCTAGTGTGCACCTACTGCTAACCCCAATTTGTAATATTTGTTACTACTACTTAGCATTTCAACGAAATTTGTCAGTACATTTTAACTATATGTGAATTAAGTAAAAAATACATTAAAATATGGAATGATCGTTGAAATATGCTTCTTCTTATGCAAATATATATGTCATTTTTATTGTGATATGCTTCTTCTAATGTACAACTATTCTTAACAAATTTTGTTATAATTAATTTCAATGACAATAAAGTCTTATCTTATACATCATGACCTATAAATATAAAATAGTATAATATATTAAAATAATAATAATAATACAGATCAGAAATACTAATAATGATTCATTCAAATTGCACTATTAATTATAATGATAGTAATAATAATTGTTATAATGATAGTATTACAATAAAACTGTGCTAATAATGATATGATAATAATGACAATTAGATATTATTGTTATTTCACAAATTGAAAAACTAAACTTGCAGCATTTTATAATACACTCTATGGGATTATAAAATTATTTCACTAGAGTAGATAGATTTTTTACACATATACAGTCTCATGCAATTTTACACTATTATAAAAATTAAAGCAAGTCAAATTTATAATCATAAACATTACAAAATAATGAATTATGGTCAGTTGCTTAGGTACATGTAATGTATTTTTATTAATATGCTATATACAATCATTTCTTAAAGGGATAATCCTAAACTTTCACCAATATCTAATTTTCTTGTAAATCAAAGGTGAACAACATTTACCAGTAAAGCCTAAGTAGATAATGAAGAAAATAGTAACATGTTTGATAAGGTGTTAGGTAGAGGTGGCAGTATTAAAAATGTACTGACTGGAACATTTAATTGGACAATTTAGTTCAATTTCTGGAGGTCTTGGGATTGAATCACAGCAGGACTAGTAGCTGTTCCAGAGCTCATGTGGCGTAAATCAGTAAAATGTCAAATAAATTCTAGAACATAGGTTTTGTTACAGGAATAAAGAAAGGGAAAGATTAAGTCCTTTTATGTCTTGCAAGGTGCAGTCGGTACAATGAAATAATAAGATACTTTGACCTTCAGAATGTCTCTCCATTATACTCCAAGCAAATTCCAAATGTCTCTTTGCTGTACTCAGCTGTCAACTGCCCAACACCTCCTCATTGCATTCATCAACTAATAGGCAGCTATACTGAGCACCTAAAGGTGTTTAAGTGAGTGCACTAAAGATTTTTCCAGTACTTCAACAATCAATACATTTACCAAAAGGTTATACTTATAGCAATGCAGGAGCCTTGCTTTCCAATACTACATAAAAACAGATATTAATCAACAAGAACATAAAGTAAGTTTTATTAACAAATTCCGACTGTGGTAGCATTGTTCGTTCAACTTGCTGATGAAAGCTGTAAAGCAATATTTATTACATTTTATTTGCGAAGATGAAATAACACTAAGCTTGATAGCAGTGAAGATCAGTAAAATTAGAAAATGTTAAATGAGTAATTTATGAGATACATTTATAAAATACTACATTTTGTGAATCACAAAATTATTGCAAATGTAAGACACACTGGCATACATTATAGTTATAAAGAGAGTATGAAAGCCAGACAGCTACCTAGTTCATGATAGATGGATCAGGTGGCTGAGATGACTTCTATGTATAGAGGCAGGCCACCCAATATAGTTGTTTCCTAGAGACCCACCTTATTGAACTCGGGGGCCCCCATAATCAATCATCTTGTTGTGTCTTGATGTCTGCGTGAGCAGGGAATATTTACATGTATCTGTACAGTGGACCCCCAGAATGAATTTTACTGGTGGGTCACCCCAGTCCGACACTGGATAGATAGATATGAGATAGATAGATAGATAAAGATAGATAGATAGATAGATAGATAGCAGAGTTAATAACATAAGCAGCACTGCAGGGTCAGAGTAGAATAGGGTGCGAGCAGATGTTGGAGCGATCCAATCTCCCAGAGATTGTAGAAAACAGAAATATTCCACAGCACTCCAGAAGAAGTAAAAATGAATGTGACTTTAATTAAAGGGCTTCTGTCACCCCACTAAACCTTTTTTTTTTTTTTGCTTACTTATAATCCCTACACTGCGATTTATGGCTTCATGATCTAATTAATCATTTTGGTCCTGTAGATTTTGTTAAAAACATGCATCCTCCGATCCTAAAGACTCCCCCTCCGCATTGTGATTGACAGGGCCTGCGCCGTGGCCGTACCTGTCTTCAATCGGCGCAGGCACACTCAGAGGCGGCCGCTCGCTCGGCCGCTCCATCCTCAATGCGCCTGCGCCAATGACGTCACATCTACACCTGGCGCAGGCGCATTGAGGATGGAGCGGCCGAGCGCCTCTCAGTGCGCCTGCGCCGATTGAAGACAGGTACGGCCGCGGCGCAGGCGCCAGATTTTGAATGCAAACAGGCAGGGCCAGCAGAGAACGATTCCGTTCCCTGGCCCTGTCAATCACAATGCGGAGGGGGCGTCTTTAGGATCGGAGGATGCGGCTGCTACCAGCAAGTAGCCGCCCTACTTGCTGGTAGCAAGGTAATTTGCATATTTTAAAAGCATGTTTTTAACAAAATCTACAGGACCAAAATGATTAATTAAGTCATGGTATATACAAATGTGAGGGGGCACACTCAGAATGGAACCACTAGATGGATGATATAACCGTATTTTATTACTTTAAGAACATACCCTTAAAATTAGTATAAAACATACATAAAAACGTACATCACATGTATACGGAACGTCGCGTGCAACACTCCTATACAATGATCTCTAATCATAGGTCAATGTCGCAGCAATGTCCCAATTCAATGTACTATAATAATAGTGCAAACAATGTCCCAATCAGAGTTCGATGGTAATATAATAATGGCACTATGGCCAAATGTCCCAATCAGAGTCCTAATTTTGTATGGTACTGATATAGTGATGGCACTATGGCCAATTCTGATAGAGCAGTGATGGTCATATACCAGTTCTGATGGGATAGTGATGGTAATATAGCAATGGCACTATGGCCAAATCTTGATGGAGCAGTAATGGTATCAATTTACCTAGTACCAATGTCCGGTGGTATGAGCGTTTAAGGTAAGTCGTTAGTACTGACTTCACAATGAGACTGACAATCCGATTACTTACAGTCTCAACTCCATACGAAGTTGGGGTGAGCCGCTGTATCTTTTTCACATTAATTAGATCATGTAGCCATAAATCGCAGTGTAGGGATTATAAGTAAGCAAAAAAAAAAAAAAAAAGGTTTAGTGGGATGACAGAAGCCCTTTAAAGTCACATTCATTTTTACTTCTTCTGGAGTGCTGTGGAATATTTCTATTTTCTAGATAGATAGATGGATAGATAGATAGATATGAGATAGATACATAAATATTCCTAGTATAACAACTAGAACACTATTACATCCAATGGAATCTAGATGATTAGTTAAAGACCCTTTAAGAATGAGCTTAACTGAAAACAAACATTCAATGGTGTACTGAAATTATTTCTGCATCTTTCATCCATATTCCCTAAAAAATGCATTTGGGTAGGAGGAAGTCCCTTTAAAGTGAATATGTCATCACGTCCTCAGAGAGGGCAGCATAAAGTAATGGTTCACACACCGATTCCAATTCTGTTGTGTCTGCTTTTGATGTACTTTTGGTGAAATTTACAGTTTATTAGTTGCAGCGCTTACATTATGCTTTGAAAGCTTTGTCAGTACTCAAGAGCTGCAGGACTGGCCTCATCTACCCCTTCTCTTCCGCTGCTGATGTCCTATGCATAGGGAGAAAGCTGTCAATGAGCAGAGGTGGGCATGGCTACCCGTACAGCTCATGACCACTTACTCACAGCTGAATGTAAGCACTGCGAGAACAAAAGGCAGAAGTGGTAAAACATGGTACTGTCTTATGTGACTACTGAGCCTATTTGCTGGGGCAGCCAATGTGAATCCATGTCTGAAATTGTCTTGGCGCCGCATCATTTTGAAGCAGTAATTATGGTTCAGTCAGATAAAGGTTATTGTATATTAAAAGGTTAAACAATTTTCCAGTACACTTTATCAGTGTTCCAGATTTTTTTTTTTATCTTTTGCAGTCATTCGACAGAAGCCTTTATTGTTTATTTCCAGCAGATAAAAAAATAAATTCTTTCATATTATGAAATATTATTTCAATTAGGAAAAAAGGTGGCCAAACACATTAGATGAACGTCGAACCAACCAGTCAATTTCGGCAGGACTGACTGACCATCTAATGTGTAATGTGTCTCCTTTCTCTTGAAGGCAAATGCCAGGGAAAAGAAGGGTACTTACTGCATGTTGGATTCCAACATGACCGATCCTTAGCTTCTCAAGACAGATAAGTTGTTTCTAGCGGCATCTGGCAGTAGCTTATTCCTCTCTTCCAATTGAATGACTGCAAGCAAAGATCCTAAAGACCTTGAGCAATTGATACAGAAAGTAAATGTGGTTAGAAAATCCATATTAACTGAATTTAAAGTGGACCTTTCACCAGGAAATTCACTGTTAAACTACGCACAATGCCTAGTAGGGCTTACTCAACTGTATATAATGACACCTTTCACTTAGTAATCCGCTGCTTCATTTAGGAGAAAAAGTACTATTAACTCTTACATGCACAGCAGTGTAATTGTATGTCATTGATGCACAATGAATGTATAGAGTAGGCTCCCTAGGTGAATGCTGTCTGTGTGTGACAATCACTGGGTGTAGAACCACTCTGTTAAAAAGTCGGTTTGACTTTGGGCTATACCTAAGGGCATTATCCTGGTAGTCAACTGGTATTCATCCTTGAAAGCCTATAATGGGATCTGAACTTTGCTGCCGGGGAGCCACTGGGCCGCTACCTCCTAGAGTGGTCCCATGGTGGACAGCTGATGCATGGGGGTCAGAGACACTGGTGCCAGGGTTGCCAACCATCCAGAAATGTCTGGACAGTCCGTAAAAATAGGCAACCTTTTTCCTGTGTCCGTGAAAAAGAATAGATGTGTCCGTGATTTTTTTGAGACTGGTGGTAATTATCATCATTTTACAGCTCACAGTAAATGCTGGTAATGAGTTCTGATCAGTATAGTGAGCTATAGACATGCATTACTTATAATCTTTATCATTCATTATAGCTTTCCAACTCATCTGTAAAAAAAAGGTTGGCTCTCCGTGATTTTGGGATTAGTTGTCCAGAAAAAAGAAAAATTCTGGTTGGTAACCCTGACCGGTGCAAAGCACCAAGAGATGAGGCAAAACTCATAGTCAGTAACAAGCCAAGGTCAGGACAAGCAGAGAATATGAGAAACTGTCCAAAGTTCAAGGCAGGCGGCACAGGGTCAGTATGGTGATCAGGCACGCGTCAGGTTAGAATCTGGTAATCAGGCAAATTCGGACAAGAATGGGCAGACAGAATTATAGTACCATTGCAGGATCTAGCAAACTAGTAAACCTATTGCTCAGGCACTGAGACAAACATCACAGCATATATAGCAGAGCTGATTAGCATATTAGAAGCAGCTGCACACAGAGGGTTAAACCTTGCAATACTGTGGAATGAGTTGAGGTTCAAGGAAGAATATTACCAATAGACACAGGACACAGGTACCTGGACCCGCTGCCTGATCTCTGGACCTGTAACAGACACAGGGCAAGTGAAGTGGCACTCGTGCTTGCTTAAAGTAGTGTAGAAGTGCTGGGCACGGGCCGCAGATTTAACACTAAATAATGCAGCAAGCACCTGGCTGCAATGACTGGGATTGGAGATGACACCATTCCCGGTCAATTAACCCCTCAGATGCAAACCGCAGCATCTTAGGGGTTAAACAGATGGAGAGGACTCCTTCTGTCCTCCAATCGGGGGCCCCTCGCAATGTTTGCCTATGGCAGCCTGGGGCCTTGTGACAGCTCCCAGGCCTGCTATAACAAACTACCTATGGAAGGGCTTAAATGGGTTATCCGGTAAATTATATTGATGTCCTATCAAATTGGTGGGGGTCCAGTTGTTAGGAGAGGCTGGGCGCTCTGTGAGCACCGCGGGCTCTTCCTAGGCCATGTGACGTCACTGTACATCAGTCACATGAACTAGCTGCAGCTCAACGCCATTGAAGCACAGCCGCTATATTATGTATGACACTGTTCTTGGTAAGCCGCCGGGAGCTGGCTGCACTCACCAGAGCTCCAGTGAACGTGGTGGCTCCCTGGAACAGCTGATTGGCAGGGGTGCCGGGACTTGGACCCCCGCCAATGTGGTAATGATGACCTTGTAGATAACCCCTTTAAAGAGAACTTCTTATGGATTAGACCAATTTTGCTTTTGCATTTTAATTTTTTCCCATTGTGGGGTGATATTACAAAAAAGCATTTCCACCATGGTTTTTGGGGGTTTTGTTATTATAGAATTCACTTTGTGCTGAAAATGACAAGATGACCTTATTCTGTTGTGTAGTACAATTACAGCCATACTAAATTTGTATTGTTTTAATTGTGTTTTACTACTTCTAAAAAAAAAAAAAAACTTTTTTTTTTGCATCGCCATTTTCTGACACCCATAACTTTTTTTTATCTTTCTGTCTACAGTACATAGCGGGTTAATTTTGCAGGTCAAACTGTAGTTTTTGTTGGTACCATTTAGGGGTATGTACAACTTCTTAATCACTTTTTATTCCATCTTTTTGTGGACACAACTTAGCAGGCAGTAGGTATGAGAACCCTCACAAGACCCCAGGCTCTCATAGCAACCAATCAGAGCCCCACAATTTTGCCGCAGAAAACAGAGAGACTCCACTCTGTCTAACCACACAGGTCGTAATAGAGTGGCATCTGAGGGGTTATATGACCTGGATCAAAGTAATCGTCGATCCTGGTCAGTGTCAGTGAATGTCAGTTGTATTATACAGCCGACACCCGCCATGTATTTAGTGAGCTCAGTGTGTGAGCCCGCTCCATATGTCCCCTGCACACTAATGCTGTATATATATATATGTAATATAGTATTAAGGGGTTAAAACATAACCTTTATTATAGAATCCAAAATAGAATATAGCCAGGGAGGAAAGACGACAAGCTCACTACAGTAAAAATACCATGTACAGTCCGATCAAATATTATTGTGCATCACTAGATACCTGATAGTTCTAATGTGTTTCCCTGTGACAAATGTCATAGTTTATTCTTGGATGTATAGACAAAATATATCCTCAGTGGCCAAATGATGTCCATAAAAATCAAAGACAACTGAAAATTTCACGAGTAATGTGCTGATGCCACTAAATGTTAAACTGATATCAATTAGATAGCAGGTACATCACACGCACATAGATATAATGCTCATCTTAACAAAAAATATTATGTCCGAAACTAACATGTAACGGAGTGAGTGGGACATGTGATCCTGATATACTGCACATGTCATTAAAACATACCCTGAATCAAGGGCGTAGCTAAAGGCTCATGGGCCCTGGTGCAAGAGCTCAGCTTGGGCCCCCGTCCCTCAGTGTTTTGTGACCAAGGGCAGGGAAGCATATAGCCTTCATATTGCCTGAGGCAAAAATTGAAACAGCATCCCCCTCCCCTCCATTTTGACCTAACCCCTTCCCTCCATCCAGAGGTGTAACTTGACCAGTATGCACTTTCTATAATACCAGTGTCTTCTAATGCAGCACAAGGGTCTTTGGATCCCCTCAGGCTCCTGGGCCCGGTAGCGACTGCAACCTCTGCACCCCCTATAGCTACGCCCCTGCCCTGAATCCTGAATGGCATAAATCAAATCACTCCCAATGCACATTTATACAGTGTGACCAGGATCGGACAGAGAATCCTGCTGCATGATACCCCCATTTCCAACTGTGCTGCACCGCCAAGTAGGCTGTGTCCATAATTTGCCCATGCATGTTGAATCTGCTATTTTTTGATAACCTCGCCCCACCAAAATTTAATAAAAATTGATCAGGAAATGATATGTACTCCAAAATGGTACCAAGAAAAACTATGTATACTATATGAAAAGGGTCAAGCTGGATGGAGGAATGACACAGTGGATGGGGGTAAAGCTGTTTATACTGCAGTATAGCGGCAACAAAGTTACTGTAGGTTGTAGGCTTGTCTGAAGAGGTGGGTTTTCAGGTTTCTTTTGAAGGTTTCCATGGTAGTTGAGCATCTGATATTTTGGGATAGAAAGTTCAAGAGTGTGGGGGATGCATGGGAGAAATCTTGGAGGTGATTGTGGGAAGAGCAGATAAGAGGAGAGTAGAGAAGGAGGTATTGTGAGGACCGGAGATTGCGTGTGGGAAAGTACCGGGTCACAGATGTCTAGAGGGGACAGGTTGTGGACGGCCTTGTATGTCATATTGTTTTGTACTGGATTCTATGGGCACTGGCACAGAGAAGAGACAGAGGAGTAACGTGGGGGAGAATGGATTAGTTGGGCAGCAGGGTTGAGGATATATTGGACGGGTGCAAGGGTGCTATATGGGGGGGCCACAGAGGAAGATGCTACTGTAATCTAGGTGGAAGATGACCACGGTATGTACAAGCATTTTTCAGACTGAGGAATATTGTGTATTATTGTGTATGTGAGGGATGAGAATCCATTTTGTATAAATATGTCCTCCACCTTGTACATATGTGGAAAATTACTGAGACAGCTGCAAAGGATGAGTGGGGAGGGAGTCTCTGTGTACCCTAGCTTCAAGGCCAGGGTAAGGCAGCTCCCTGGCTTCCCCCTTATCAGAGTTTGTTGTGGAAAGATTATTGTTCGCCGTATGGTCGCCATCTACCCTATGGAGATGCGCAGATTTGTTCGCATTCGCTTTCGTATCGCGCAGAAACTTTCGCACGATGGTCTGGTCGTCCCGACCTGTAGCTGATTTGTGCCCGGCCTGGTATTACTGCAGGATACCAGTGTCATAGTGCCGGCTGAGGCGGGAGGGATGGGGACCGTTGAACAAAGGTTTCTTCATCGCAGCAACAGAAAGGGCGCGAATAAGTGTGTGAACGCGCAAACATAAGTTTGCGCGATTATTCACATCTTCGCCAGCCAATCACTTCATACCATAACCTGTCTCCCTATTGGTCATGATTGTAAGATTACAGATGATAACAAAAAGCTTTTGCAGTTCCCACATAAGCTAGTGGGACGTTGCATGCGGACGCCTATGCTTCCTGAATTTAGTCGTGCAGCGAATCATTGCCAAATACCCCGGGGTCCAGGACGTCTTGCGGCAGGCCAGGAAAATCTCTCTGGAACGCCACCTTGTATATGCTTGATAGGCTGCTTCAGCAGCAACGTGCTGTTAATGATTACCTGTACGAACTCTGCAGCAGGACAGCTTGTGGGGAGCTTGGTTTCTTTTGACCACGCCAGTGGCTGCTCATGCGCGACGCATGCAGACTTCTTCGGCCATTTGATGAGATCACCAAACTGGTCAGTCGCATGCCAGGGCACAATCAGTGACATCGTACCTTACACCTTCTTTCTGGAGCGTGCATTGCGTCGTGTCATTGATCATCGTGTCATTGATCAAGCCGTCGAGGAGCAGGAGCTGGAAGATGAGGAAGTCGCAATGCTGAATGAATTCCCAGGGGGGCTACTCCATCTGAGTCAAGTCAGCAGGAGTCTGAGGAGAAGTCAGAGCAGGATGGTGGTTGGGGGGAGGAGGAGGAGCAAGAAGAGCAGGCTTTGAGGGGGACTTTAAACTTTTTCGGAGATCCCTGGTGTTGTCCGTGGCTGGGGGGAGGAGACAGAGGACAACATTTTTCTTGGCAATGAGCAGGAGCCAGGGCGCTCCATTGCTTCCAATTTAGTGCAAATGGGGGCCTTCATGCTCCAGTGTTTGAAGAGGGACCCCCATATAAAAAGCATAAAGGGCAGGGACCAGTATTGGGTGGCAATGTACTTAGACCCGCAGTACAAACACAAAATGCCAGACATGTTACCAGCATCATAGAGGGCTGTCAGAATGCAGCATTTCCAGGCCTTGCTGCGAGAGATGTTGCATTCTGCTGTTGCGGGCACTGGCAGAAGAAATTCCACCCACAGCGAAACAGGTGCGGGTACCAATCCTACCGCGCCTGCAAGTAGAGGGCGGTTTGAAGATGTGTTGGTCACTTCGGATATGAGAGGATTCTTGCAGCCAACCCATAGAGAGCCCCCCTCCGGATCGAGCCTCAGGGAACGCCTAGCACGAAAGGTGTCCGACTACATCAGGTTAATGGCCGATGTGGATGCTCTGAGAAGCGAGGAACCCCTGGACTACTGGGTGTACAGGCTTGACCTGTGGCCAGAGCTGGCACAATTTTCCATGGAACTCTTGGATTGCCTCCCGTCGAGTGTCCTGTCTGAAAGGATGTTCAGAGCAGCAGGGGGGATCGTGACCGATAAGCGCACTCGACTAGCTCACAACAGTGTGGACTACCTTACATTTCTAAAAATGAATGAGGCATGGATCTCTGAGGAATTTAACACCTGTGATGACCATGTGTCATTTTATTTTCTTCATGCCAGCCCACACATATCCGCCACCACCCAGACCAAAGAATGGTCCTTGTCTTATGTATATACAGCAGCATAAAAGGCCTTTTCTGTCAGGTGAATGCCTAATTTTTGGGGCCTCTACTCCAGTGGCCTACAGTAAAATTGTTATTCAGTGACTGTCTAATATACCTCCAGCCATATAATCACTTCTTTTCTGTCCAGTGAATGCATAATTTTTGGGGCCTTTACTGGCCCACAGTAAAATTGTTATCCTCTGACCGTCCAATATACCTCCAGCCACATAATCACTTGTTCTTTTCTGTCCGGTGAATGCCTAATGTTTGGGACCTATACTCCACTGGCCTGCATTAAAATTGTTATCTACTGACCGCCAAATTTACATCCAGCCACATAATCACTTGTTCTTTTCTGTCAGGTGAATGCCTAATTTTTGGGGCCTGTACTGTCCTACAGTAAAATTGTTATCCACTGACCGTCTAATATACCTCCAGCCACATAATCACTTCTTTTCTGTCCACTGAATGCATAATTTCTGGGACCTGTACTTAACTGGCCAACAGTAAAATTGTTATCCACTGACCGTCTAATATACCTCCAGCCCCATAATCACTTGTTCTTTTCTGTCCGATGAATGCCTAATGTTTGGGGCCTGTACTCCACTGGCCTACAGTAAAATTGTTATCCACTGACCGTCTAATATATACCTCTAGCCACATAATCACTTGTTCTTTTGTGTCAGGTGAATGCCTAATCAGGTGAATGCCTAATTTTTGGGGCCTGTACTCCACTGGCCTACAGTAAAATTGTTGTTCAGTGACCGCCTAATGTACCTCCAGCCACATATTCACTTGTTCTTTTCTGTCCAGTGTATGCCTAATTTTTGGGGCCTGTACTCCACTGGCCTACAGTAAAATTATTATCTACTGACCATCTAATATACCTCCAGCCACATAATCATTTGTTCTTTTCTGTCAGGTGAATGCCTAATTTTTGGGGCCTGTACTCCACTGGCCTACAGTAAAATTGTTATCCACTGACCGTCTAATATACCTCCAGCCACATAATCACTTGTTCTTTTCTGTTTTTCTAGGCTCCAGCAGGGCACATTTTTGAGAGTTTCCCTTTAAGACGCATAAAAATGGCCCCTGATTAAAATACATATTTTTTGTGGGAATTGTTGTCATTGATCCCCCTCTGGTATGCCACTGTCTATGTTGTGGGACTATTTGTGCACTTCTAGTAAGTATTTGGTGGCTGCAAATATGACCTGAAGGTTTTTCAGGTTGGCCTGCCATTAAAGTGACTGGGGCCTGGATTTGATCGCGAACACGCGTTCGCGTTATAGAAAAGCCTCGGATGATGTCCATCACTAATCAGAAAGAATAAAAAAGAAAAAAAGGGACACCCCGTGTTGAGGTTATTATAGAACGGGTGGGTCCCCAAGGTAGTCTGTGCGTAAGTCCTTACTAGGTGAACCAGAAGTACTGTCCAAGGGAGAAGGACCTAGACTAGTTGAACCAGAAGGTGAGGGAGGAGGACCTAGGGTACGTTTTAACTAGGTGTACCAGAAGGATTATAATCCGAGGGAGAAGGACCTAGGGGAAACCCGGCCGGAAAATTATGTAATTCAGGATTTGGGGTGTTAAAGTGCCTTGTGAGCCAGACCCAAGTCCTGGGATTGGACTGATAGAGACAATGGGGACCATACCAAGTCCGTCCAGGGTGCAAAACAAGAAAACTGCCAGACAAATAGTGAGAGAGAGAGAGTAGCAAAGAGACAGTAGAGACATATGCAGCTGGACTGCGGACCATTTGGACTGATATGGGTTGGGGTCAGACTGGGTGAGAAAGTTGGGTGAGAAATTGTTGACATTAGTATTTATGGAAGGCTTGAGACCTGTTCTGCAAGCCAAGCTAAAAAGCCTTTAAACCTGAATGGCGAGTCACTCCACTGCCACAATTGATTGCTGCTGCAAAAGGGTTAGAACTGGACATGAAAAAGAATTCAGGGGCTGCAGTCAAATATGTCAATCAGGGACAGCAACAAACATCCCGTGGAGATTTCAGATTTTTTAACTGTGGGAAACCTGGCCACATGAAACGAGATTGCCGCGCTTTCCGTCGGCAACGGGAAGCGCCCAAGGATACTGACAGTGGAGATCAACAAACCTCCACTGACATTTTTACTTCCTGCTAGGAAATAGGCCAGTAACTGCGTGCACAAACTGAAGAAAAGGGCTCTTAACTTCATGTGCCCGTATCCATAGGCAACAAAAAGGCAGTACCATTCCTGGTTGACACTGGGGCAGCAAAACCAGTAGTAGACCAGAGTTTCTTGCAGCCTCATCAGTTAACCCCTTTTTATGTACCGGCTGTGGGATTTACAGGAGAAACAGTTTTTGTCCGTGAATCTGAGCCAGTTAAAGTAAAGATAAAAGACAGTACGGTTGTTACCTAATTGTTAGTTAAAGAAAACCTGGCAGAACCTCTTTTAGGGATTGATGTTTTGCAAGCTCTGAGAGCCCACATACACTTTGACCCCGATGGCACTACCCGTGTAGATTTTGGGGCCCCAGAGGAAGTATTATGTCCCTTAATAGCGACACTGGCCCTGCCTGAGACTTAACCATCAGAATTAACCCTTGTAGACGAGGCTGTACTTGAGGTGGTACCAAAGGATTTATGGGCAACATAAAAAACAGACATAAGGAAACTCCCTGTGTCTCTGGTCACTGTGCATCTTAAGGCCTCTTTCATACTTGCGTTGTCCGGATCCGGCGTGTACTCCACTTACCGGAATTACACGCCGGATCCGGAAAAATGCAAGTGAACTGAAAGCATTTGAAGACGGATCAGTCTTCAAAATGCTTTCAGTGTTACTATGGCAGCCAGGACGCTATTAAAGTCCTGGTTGCCATAGTAGTAGTGGGGAGCGGGGGAGCGGTATACTTACAGTCCACGCGGCTCCCGGGGTGCTCCAGAATGACGTCAGAGCGCCCCATGCGCATGGATGACGTGCCATGCGATCACGTGATCCATGCGCTTGGGGCGCCCTGACGTCACTCTGGAGCGCCCCGGGAGCCAAACGGACGGTAAGTATGCTGCTCCCCCGCTCCCCACTACACTTTACCATGGCTGCCAGGACTTTAGCGTCCCGGCAGCCATGGTAACCATTCAGAAAAAGCTAAACGTCGGATCCGGCAATGCGCCGAAACGACGTTTAGCTTAAGGCCGGATCCGGATCAATGCCTTTCAATGGGCATTCATTCCGGATCTTCAGGATTTTTGGCCGGAGCAAAAAGCGCAGCATGCTGCAGTATTTTCTCCGGCCAAAAAACGTTCCGGTCCTGAACTGAAGACATCCTGATGCATCCTGAACGGATTTCTCTCCATTCAGAATGCATTAGGATAAAACTGATCAGGATTCTTCCGGCATAGAGCCCCGACGACGGTACTCTATGCCGGAAGAAAAGAACGCAGGTGTGAAAGACCCCTAAGCCAGGATGTCAGTCCCCTCAAGTAATGCAGTACCCCCTCAGTCATGCCCAGGAGATAGCAGTGGCCAGTCAAATTGATGATTTTTGTGTGCTGAAGACAATGAGACTTGCTGTGAGCAGTGGCGTACTGCCAATATAGGCAGACCACGCCGTTGCTATGGGGCCCGCAGCACAGGGGGGCCCGGAGCGCATGGAAGACTCCGCCCCCTACTCTGCACAAGACAGTGACAGTGTATTCATAGTTTCAGGCGGCGTTCTTGAACTTCTCCCTCCGGCTCCAACCCCACCCATTGTTCGGGCTGCATCTCCCTCCCAGGCAAGGATCCTGCTGCTGCTGATTGGCCAGTGTATCAGGCAGCAGGAGCAGCGCAGCCAGGCACACATAGAGACTAGGGTGGCCACTGGCTTCACGGACCTCGCCGGCCACGCCCCTAGAACTTACAAACCACGCCCACCTCCGCGAAGCCACGCCCCCATCGACTGCCGGGAAACGGGTGGAGGAGAGGTAAGAACTTGTGGAGGGGTCATGGGTGTCCTGGAGGGACAGTAGTAGTTATTAACGGTAACTCCTTTCAGCAGTACCCTATTCACAGTATTTATTAACCCTTTTCAGCAGTCCCCTGAGGGCTTAATAAATACTGTGAATGGGGAACTGCTGAAAGGGGTTAATAAATACTGTGAAAGTGTGAAGGGCCTTCACATAGACCCTTTTCAGCAGTCCCTCATTCACAGTATTTAACCCCTTTCAGTCCCCTCTTCACACTTATTTATTTCCCCCTTTCAGCTGTTCCCAGGACCCACACAGTAGGTATTATTAACCCCTTTCAAAATTACCAGCGCCTGCCCTTCCCCCCTTTGAGCAATCCCCGACAGCCCACAGCATAGACCAGGGAGTACCTCAGCGCAGCTGCGCTCCTCAGAGTCTGTTCCTCCACTTCCTGCGTGGCCGCGCCTGCACAAACCAGAATTGACTGGCGCGATGCAGGCGCTGCCGGACGTGCGACTGATGTCGGTGCGCTCTACGCCGTGATGCGAGTGATCCTTAAAGTGCCCCGTACTCGTCGAGTCTAGAGTCGCTGATGACCACAAAAAAGGAGGACTTCTGGCAGTCCGTCCTGGCCTTGTGCCGGACGGAGGACCAGGAGTCTAAAAACCGGACGTCTGGTCACCCTAATAGAGAGTGCACTCGGCGTGGCAGAGTTATCCTCTGCGCTCACGTGCTGCCCGCCATCTGCCGCCCGCCCTCAAGACAGTCATCAGCCAGTGAGTGCCCCACACCCCTGGCCTATACTGAAGGACTGGTCAGTGAAGTGTGCCACAGTAAGAGGACAGCAGCAGACTTAATATAAAGCTCATATATGGTATTGGTTGGATATGGGTATTCTTGATAGGGGGAGGGCAGCAGCAAGCAGTGGGGTTTGGGGGGAAAGGGGGCCCTGTAGGATCATAGAGGACTCCGGAGGACAGTGTGCTTTCCTCCTACTCCCCCCCCCCTCACTCCCCGGGGAGAAGAGGGTGGAAGCACACTGTCCTCCTGAGTCCTCTATGATCCTACAGGGCCCCCCAGCATATCAGTCACCTTGCAGGGGCGGGGGGAGAATATGATTGGTGGCTATGTGCACACTTAGCATCAGCAGCAATGAGTTAAAGGGGTTATCCAACCCCTATAATGCCCCCCAAAATGCCCAGGCACCTTACTTACCTCATTCCCCAGCACCCGCATTGCTCCTGATGCCCACACAGCCGCCACTGCCTCCCTCCCGTCACGCAGATTAATACATCCAGCGACATAGGGGGGAGCAGCCAATAGCAGGCCACAATGGGAACGAGCCTCCCTAGCATCGCGGGTGACGCTAGGGAGGCTCATTTCCGACGCAGCCTGCTATTGTCTGCACCCCCCATTGGGCATAAGTATTAACTGTATGCGGTGCCTGGGCAATTTGGGGGGGCATAATAGGGATTAGATAGCCCCTTTAACCCTTAGGATACCAGAGGTTTTTTCATTTTTTCATTTTATTTTTCCTTCCCTATCTTCCTTGAGCCATAACTTTTTTTTGTGGGAAAACCCAACAATTTTTCCACCTTTTTAGGGGTTTTGTTCCTACAGCTTTACCTTTGTGGCAAAACTGACCTGTGCCCTTCATTCTCTGGGTCAGTACGATTACAACGATACCACATATGTATAGGTTTTGTATGTCTAAATAGTGTAAAAATACATTAACACTTTGATAAAAAAAAAAAATTATTACTTTTTTACATCACCATATTCTGACCCCCATAACTTTTTTATAGTTATATGATCTACTGAGCTGTGTGGGGGCTCATTTTTTGCGGGATGAACTGTAGTTTTTATTGATACCCTTTTGGAGTGTGTGTGACTTTTTAAATCACATTTTATTACATTTTTTGGGGTGAGAGAAGTGATGAAAAAATGGCGCTGGTAACAAAGCTGTGTCAGGCTTTACCGCAGTGGGCACAGGCAGGAGGCAGGATATATATGCGGGCTCCTTCCCTGCACTCGTTCAGTTGTGCTCGCATACATATGGCGCCCTGTGCCCAGTCTGCTAAAGCCTGACATTGCCCATTTATGCCTGACTTTACCAAAGCAGACAGGCAGGAGCAGTGATGTGTGCTGTACATGGCTGAGATCTTTACTCCCATACAGAGAGAGTATGGATTATAAAGCGCTATAACCACCTGAATTCAGCACCTATTTCTTTTAAGGTTTCTAACGGTTTCAGTAGAACATGTATACATTTTTTTTATTGGCAAATGGGGGTGTGGCAGGGGAGGAGCCAGTAGGTGGGATGGGCCAGGGGTGGGTAGTGGGCGGGGTTGGGGGCCCAATTCAGACTCTTGCTATGGGGCCCAGTGATTTCTGTGTACGCCCCTGGCTGTGAGGCAACAATATCTCTTTTAATTTTCCTACATCGCAACGGGTGTAAAGCTTCAAAACAGAAGCTGCAGTTTTGTAAAAAAAAAACAAGGTTGTATTTCTAGGACACTGTCACTCCCATGGAGCTCGCCACCTAACCCCAGAAAGAAAGGAGGCTGTTGATAGGATACAAGTGCCCAAAGGAGCACAAAGCCAAGGGGCTTTTTGGGGCTGGTGTCATACTGTCGCCCCTGGATTAGACATGCCTCCATGTTATTGCAGCCTCTGTATGATTGTCTGTCATCTGACCCATTTCACCTTACATATGAGGCAGTGAATAATTTCCATACATTGAAGCTGTGCATAACCTCAGCCCCATCCCTAGGTATTCCAAAATATGACGATTAATTTAACCTGTTCTGTTCAGAAATGCAGGGTCGCAGCACGGCTGTACTGATTCAGAAACATGGTGACCACCAGAGGCCAGTGGGGTACTTTTTTTTTTTTTTTTTTACATTAAATGTTTATTGTAATTTTTCAAGTAAGTGACAAAGGTACATTACAGAAATTACAAGATTTCAAAAGCATTCACATCAAGAACCATAGTAAGTACAAAATACAAGGAAACTATTCTCTGGATCTCCAATGACAGGTGCACAGCCACAGTCTATACATTCAATTTGAGTCTAGGTGTGGCAACGGAAAGAATTCTAATCAGGGGCTCCAGGACTTCAGAAAAGAGCCCAAATTATTTTTGCGATATGCAATAAACTTTTCATATATGCAATGGGTTGAAACCATATCAGTAACATTACCTATAGATGGAATTAGAGTAGATTTCCAATTTGTAGCTATCGGAAGCTTAGCAGTAAATAGTACATGACATATCAACTTTCGGTGGGAGAATGAAACCCTGCCTATGCCTAAAGATAGTAATGCTAAGCCCGGCGATAGTTTGACTTTTATAGCTGTCACGGTTTGGAGGAGCTTTTCTTCTTCCAGCCAGTAAGAGTTAAGTGTAACACAGCTCCAGAATATGTGAAGTAAATTAACAGGGGATCTATGACATCTCCAGCATTTGTTTTCTACATTCAGGAAAAATGGATTTAACCTGGCGGGGGTAAAGTACCATCTAGTCAACAGCTTATGATAACCCTCCAAGAGGTTTGAGCAAGCCGCAGACTTGAGGGTATATTTTATTGCTGTCTGCCAGTCCGTGTTTGAATATGTCTGCTGGAGATCTCTTTCCCAATTCAGCATGTGCGTTCTTTTAGTGAAAGAGAGATCACCCAAAATGCTTCTATATATCGTTCTAGTGGGAGTTTGCGTGTCGCCATTCGGCAAATATAGGAAGGTATACAGCGCAAGTGGGAGAGAAACCTTTCTTGTCGAAAGGCTTTTCAATGCCTGGGAAATACGGAGGTAGTCAAATTGTTTATTTCCAGGGATAGCATAAAGGGCTTGCATAGAGGAAAAGGATCTCACCTCATCCCCATCACAGAAGTCCTCAAGGAGGCGTATACCCCTACTTTTCCATAGTGCCGTAGATAGGTCTGGTATAAGGTATTCTAATATTTCTATTATTTCTAAAGGTAGCCAGTGGCATACTTTTCAGCCAGATTAGATCCTGTCATCAGAGGCGCCCCCTCCTGTGTCAGGGCGGGAGAGGCAGTGCAGGCAATGATAGAAAAAGCCTCTGAAATTGTGTTAGACTACCCGGTGATTGTACAAACACCTCATGACATACAGGGCATATTAACACAGGTTCAACCTCAGCATATTTCTATGGCCAGGCAACTAAGACTCCAGTGTGCACTCCTCCTGCCTGCTAACATTTCTTTCACAAGATGTACTACTCTGAATCCTGCTACTTTGTTACCAATCACAGATTCAGAAATGGGGGAAGGGGGCATAGGAGGTACAGGCAGCCTCCTATATGACATTATGGAACATTACCCCCATGACTGTGTACAATTAATGCAACAAGAAACATCAGGATTTAATCATGTCCATGAAAACCACCTTGATAACCCTTATTTTGAGTATTTTGTTGATGGAAGCAGGCTCATGGGAGAGGACGGCCGGTTCCACACTGGATATGCAGTGGTCACACAGCATGAGGTAGGGATAGCTTAACCACTGCCACCTCACATGTCAGCGCAAGAGGCGGAGCTGAAGGCACTAACTGAGGCATGTAAATTGGCCAAGGGGAAGAAGGTGAACAACTACACCGACTCAAGGTATGCTTTTGGTATTGCACATGACTATGGACCCCTATGGTAGGCTAGAGACTTTCTAACATCAGGCCAGCCAATTAAAAATAAAGACTCTGTACTTGAACTTATGAACTCTCTCTTATTACCAGAGGAGGTTGCTTTTATTAAGGCAAAGGCTCATACAAGATGTACCACAGTGGAAGCAAAAGGCAATGATCGAGCAGACAAGGAAGCCAAACAAGCTGCACTCCAGCCACTAAATGACCTAAGGACATTTCAGTGAGTACATGTCAAAGAATGCTCGAACAAGCCCCTCCAGAGGAAAAAGAACTTTGGGCAAAACAAGGGGCCAAACCTGATGAACATGGAATTTGAAGAAACAAGGACAAAATTTGTCTACCACGCCCTCTATACCCAGCTATGGCTCAGGAGGCCCACGGGCCCACTCACCTATCAAAAGGTGCCATGGTAAGTGTGGTTAATGCAGGGTGGATTGTTCCAGGATTTTCTACAGTAGCCACTTTACCCGTTCCAGAGACTGCAGATAGACTATATACAACTGCCTAAGGTAGGAGTATATGAATTTGTCCTTGTGTGTGTTGAGCTCTTTTCAGGGTGGCCGGAAGCCTTCTCAGTAGCAAAGGCAGATGCAAAGAACACAGCAAAGAAGCTGGTCAGTGAACTGGTGTGCAGGTATGGTGTCCCTGAAGTTATTAAATCAAACAGGGGTTTCCACTTCACAGGAAAAGTACTGAGGGAAGTGATGCAGGCCATCCCCATTCGAGATTCTGTTTGGAAGTGCCCCCAGATTAGGATTGTATTTTCCACAACAGTTGCAAATGAACTATGATAGCCTAACAAGCTACATGCGGGCCCTCATAAAGAGGCGGAGTACACCAATAAACAAGTGTTTGCTTCCCTTCCAGATCCAGAAGAAGAAACACACAGTCTGCAACCAGGAGACTGGGTGATGATAAAAAGACATGTGAGGAAAGGTCTGGATGACAGATTTGATGGTCCTTTCAAAGTCCTGTTGACTACTCATACAGCAGAAAAGGTTAAAGGAAAGCCTAACTGGATACACGCTTCTCACTGCAAGAAAGTTCTGACGCCCAAGGATGAGGATCCTCCTGCTGATGCCCGCCCTAATCCTGGGAACAACGCCACTGTACCAACAAATGAAGGATAACTGGGACAATGCACTTATCTGACACCACCAGGTGCTGTTTAGAGGACTCACTGACAGTAAGATTAAGGACTGTTGGATCTGTACTCACAGTCCCGTGAGTTCAAGAACTCTACCTTATCTGGCAATCCCTTTGACTTTTAAAGAACGTATTCATATGTCT
Organism: Bufo gargarizans; assembly: GCF_014858855.1. Taxonomy (NCBI): domain Eukaryota; kingdom Metazoa; phylum Chordata; class Amphibia; order Anura; family Bufonidae; genus Bufo; species Bufo gargarizans. The sequence continues at coordinate 734,524,804 of NC_058080.1, forward strand.
TGTTGGCAGTTTGTCTCACAAAGAAGACCAGGGCCTGATGATCAAAAGTATAACCCCACTGCAGTCCCTCTCCCTATAGCAGGGTGGGTGAAGGCACCCTGGTGGCATAACAAACAATAATGCAATTAGTGTTTATTATAATAGTAGTATATAGTGTTGATCGGGCCAAACACCAGTTCAGCACATGGCGGAGTTTGGCCGAACACCGCGTGAGCTCGAGTCAGTGCATTTAAATGTAATTTAGGCAGACATAGCAGAGCTGGAGAAGGTCCAGAGGAGGGCATCTAAAGTAATAACTGGAATGGGGCAACTACAGTACCCTTAAAGATTATCAAAATTAGGGTTATTCACTTTAGAAAAAAGACGACTGAGGGGAAATCTAATTAATATGTATAAATATATCAGGGGTCAGTACAGAGATCTATCCCATCAGCTATTTATCCCCAGGACTGTGACTGTGACGAGGGGACATCCTCTGCGTCTGGAGGAAAGAAGGTTTGTACACAAACATAGAAAAGGATTCTTTACGGTAAGAGCAGTGAGACTCTGGAACTCTCTGCCTGAGGAGGTGGTGATGGTGAGTACAATAAAGGAATTCAAGAGGGGCCTGGACGTATTTCTGGAGCTTAATAATATTACAGGCTATAGCTACTAGAGAGGGGTCGTTGATCCAGGGAGTTATTCTGATTGCCTGATTGGAGTCGGGAAGGAATTTTTTATTCCCCTAAAGTGGAGAAAATTGGCTTCTACCTCACAGGGTTTTTTTTTTGCCTTCCTCTGGATCTAGGATAACAGGCCGAACTGGATAGACAAATGTCTTTTTTCGGCCTTATGTACTATGTTACTATGTTATCTATTTCTGAAAAGTTTCTGCTGGGATTTGAACCCCTAACCCCTTGGACATTAGAGGTAAGGCCCTTATCCACTGAACTATAAAGCTGAATGCTAAACTGTGTCAGAAAAACCTCATAGTAGTTTCTGATGTAGTGAGTATTCCTATTCAGCAGAAGACTTATTTTATATTTTTGTTCAGGTTAAAATATAGTTCTATAGTGTAGTGGTTAATGTCCTTGCCTCTAATGTACAAGGTTGGGAGTTTGAATACTGGCAGAAACATTTCAGAAATAGAGACTATATTTAATATTTTTTTTTTAGTAATTGTAAAAAATGTATTGCACAAAATAAATGTGTAATTACAAAAAAATTATTAAAAAAATTATATATATATATATATGTGACGGGCTGAACCGTCACTGGGGCTGCTAGAGAAGCCTGAGGGCCAGCCTCCTTCCTACAGACTATGGATCGAGAAATATGGAGACCCCCTCCGACCTTTTGGGGTTACAAGGAACTATGAACCCTGATTTATGTGTGTAATTTATATGCCACGTATTTCCTATTGCCCATTAAAAAGGCATGGTGTGGATTCAGCAACACAAAAAGGGTTAACACTGCACTGAGACTCCCACTGATTGTGTTAGTGATGGGATTAAGATAGTTGATTATAATAGCAGCCGACTCCTATGATACACTCAGGAGATAATCCCATCACATGTGTCTCCTCTTCCCATTCATTGATTATGGAAGGGGTGAAGATATCTGCTTGCATGTTCATTGTTGATTGCGTCAAAGACAATGCCAGTGTGTTTGTTAATTGTGTCACAGACAATGCCAGTGTGTTTGTTAATTGTGTCACAGACAATGCCATTGTGTTTGTGAATAGGGTTAGTTTTGTGTTTAAACTGTACAGGATTGGCTGCTATGTCATGTCCTCAGTATGTCATGTGTATATAAGTCAATGCTGTGTGTTCAATAACGAGTTCCTGTTTTTACCCTTCATCATGTTGAGGCTGGTGTTTGGGTAACGGATCAACACTGGGGGATTGCTACACGCTGAAGATTTGCTATACTCCCCTGGCTATAACTACTAGCTCTTGTAAGAGCTGTTCCTGCTCTCTGGATTTAGGAGAGGTTCACCCACTGGAGCCTTGTCGTAGGTCTAGGGTGGGTAGGAGACAGCGAGACCTCAACCAAGCTTCGGCGGTTCGTGGGGTCTGTGGCGGTTATGGTGTCGAGTGGAGTGCTTGGAGTCCTCGGGAAGCACTAGGAGCATCTATCAATGGAGGAACCCGGTCGGGGTGCCAGGAGATCCGTTACAATATATATAATAATACTTCTGATATATATGAATGCATAATATGTGGGAAACTACTACTGATGTTTTTAGCCATAATATATTTACATATATCATAATATATTATATATTCAAAATATATAATAATATATGTAAATATATTATGGCTAAAACGTATATGTATATAAAAATGTTTCTGCCAGGATTTGAACTCCTAACCTTGTACATTAGAGGCAAGGACATTAACCACCACACTATACAACTCCATGTTAACCTGCTCAAAAATATAAAATAAGTCTTCTGCTGGATAGGAATACTCATACTAATATTAATGGCCGAACACTGGCCGGGATGATTCACGAACACGTTCGAGATCAAATGTTCGCGAACCGCACGTTCGCGGCGGGCCCCATTAACTTTAATGGCAGACGCACCTGAAAAACCTTCAGGTCAGATTTGCAGCCAGCAAACCCTTACTATAAGTACACAAATAGTCCCACAACATGGACAGTCATATAACAGAGGGGGATCATTGGCAAAAATTCCCACAAAAAAATTGTATTTTAATTAGGGGCTATTTTTTGCGTCATAAAGGGAAACTGCCCTGCTGGAGTCTAGATACATTTTATTTCCTATTGGTTTAATGTATACAAATGTGCAGCACTCCACATTTTTGTATCCTGCAGAGTCCATAAAAAAAATGCATACGTTAACATAATTTTTTTTTCATACATGGAACTGTATGGTGAACGGACGCCACTGTACGGCATCAGTCTGAGGCATCTGTTAACGCATACATTTTTGGTATGTATTAAATGGATGGCAAAAATAGGATGTAATCCCAGCCCTAGTGTCAGAATAAGCACCAGTACAGTACAGCAGCGTGGCGAAGAGGGGAGGCTGCCATGTACAGACAGAGCGCTACCTGGTCCCAGTGATCAGGGATGAGGACTGTGTTTCCCAAAGAAATATGGGGCACAGTATAATACACTAGAATCTATATAATATAAAGATATTAGCCCTACCCCTGAATAATAATACAATTAGGTGGTCATTTATTATGTAGAAATACATCTATGTTAGGCGTATTTCTGACACAGATTGTGGCGCAAAGGTCCTTAGCACCGCAATCTGCATATTTTTCCCCCTCATGCCAGGTCTAAAAAAGGATGGCGTGGGCAGGGAAAGGGATACAGTTATGGCCATCCAGTTATTGGATACCACCGCCATACATTGACCCGATAACACCTCTGTACAGTGACCGGATAACACCGCCATACCGTGACCGTAAAAAAGGGTATAAGAGTGCATGGTACAGGGAATGACTAGGGGCACTGCACAGGGTGTGGTAAGAGGGCACAATGCAGGGTATAGGGGGCACAGTACGGGGTGAGGGGCACAGTACGTGGTGGGGGGCACAGTCACATGACCCTGTGACATTAGAAGGTCCTTATGGTGAATGCGGTTCAAACGCCACCATAATGAGAGGCAGAGGAGTGAGGCAAGGGTGTGATTATGTGGCTAGAGATAAAAAATTTAACTATCGACCAGTACAGGCCCCAAAAATTAGGCAATAGGCATTCACCTGACAGCAAAGAACTTTGGATTCTGTGGCTGGAGGTACATTAGGTGGTCACAGGATAAAAATGTAACTGTCGGCCAGTACAGGCCCCAAAAAATTAGGCATTCATCTGACATAAAAGGCCTTTTATGCCGCTGTATACACATAAGGCAAGGACCATTCTTTGCTCTGGGTGGTGGTGGATATGTGTGGGCTGGCAAGAGGAAATTCAATTACACGTGGTCATCACAGGCGTTGAATTCCTCCGAGATCCATGCCTCATTCATTTTCAAAAATGTGAGGTAGTCCACACTGTCGTGAGCTAGGCGAGTGCGCTTATCGGTCACGATCCACACACTGCTGCACGGAATGTCCTTTCAGACAGGACACGCAATGTGGGGCAAGCCAAGAGTTCCATGGAAAATTGTGCCAGGTCAAGTCTGCACACAGAGTAGTCCAGGGGTTCCTTGCTTCTTAGAGCATCCACATCGGCTGTTAACCCGATGTAGTCGGACACCTGTCGGTCTAGGCATTCCCTGAGGCTGGATCCAGAGGGAGGCTCTCGATGGGTTGGCTGCAAGAATGATCTCATACCTGAAGTGACCAACACATCTTCAAACCACCCTCTTTTTGCGGGCGCAGTAGGATTGATACCTGCACCTGTTTAACTGTGGGTGGAAATTCCTCTGCCAGTGCCCGCAACAGCAGAATGCAGCATCTCTTGCAGCAAGGCCTGGAAATGCTGCATTCTGACAGCCCTCTGTGAGGCTGGAAACATGTCTGCCATTTTGTGTTTGTATCAGGGGTCTAAGTACGTTGCCACCCAGTACTGGTCCTTGACCTTTATGCTTTTTATACGGGGGTCCCTCTTCAAACACTGGAGCATGAAGGCCCCCATTTGCACTAAATTGGAAGCGGTGGAGTGCCCTGGCTCCTGCTCATCGCCCAGGAGAATGTCGTCCTCGGTCTCCTCCCCCAGTCACGGACAACACCAGGGATCCCCAAATAGTTTAAAGCCGCTCTTCTTGCTCCTCCTCCTTCCCCCAGCCACCATCCTCCTCTGACTCCTCTTCAGACTCCGGCTGACTTGTCTCAGATGGAGTAGCCCCCCCTGGGAATTCATTCAGCATTGCGACTTCCTCATCTTCCAGCTCCTGCTCCTCGACGGCTGGATCAATGACACGACGCAACGCACGCTCCTGAAAGAAGGTGTAAGGTACGATGTCACTGATGGCACACTGGCTGCGAATGACCAGTTTGGTGATCTCATCAAATGGCCACAGAAGTCTGCATGCGTCGCACATGAGCAGCCACTGGCACGGTGAAAAGAAACCAAGCTCCCCAGAACCTGTCCTGCCGCAGAGTTCGTACAGGTAGTCGATAACGGGACGTTTTTGCTGGAGCAGCCTATCAAGCATATACAAGGTGGAGTTCCAGCGCGTTGGGCAGTCACAAATCAGATGTCTGACGGGCAAGTGGTGTCGCCGCTGAATGTCAGCAAAGCGAGCCATGGCTGTGTAAGATCTTCTAAAATGAGCAGAGATTTTCCTGGCCTGCCGCAAGACGTCTTGGACCCCGGAGTATTTGGCAACGAATCGCTGCACGACTAAGTTCAGGACGTGTGCCATGCACAGCACGTGTTTCATTTTGCCCTGTTTCAGCACGCTCAGCAGATTGGCACCGTTGTCGCGCCAACTGTCAAATTTTGCAGGGTTAGCCACTGATCAGCCTGTGACCGCAAAGCTGAAAGCAGTGCAGGACCGGTGTGGCTCTTGGCTTCCAGGCACAACAGCCGCAGCACAGCATGGCAACGTCTCACCTGGCATGTCGAATAGGTTCTGGGGAGCACTATAGTTTACTTTCTATGTTAGAAAGTATATTATAAGTATATCACACCCCTCTGTGTATCACAACTATCAATAGTACAAAGTTACCAGTCCTTAAAAGGACTTTTGTGGCCCTATTAGCTAGCGTTTGATGTCCCCAAGTTCCTAACAGCCTGTCCCTGCTCCAAAATGCAACCTATCCCTACACTGGCAAAACACAATGTAAAATGTCTGCCACATTGGGTTCTGTTATAGGGTTGGGGGTGTGTCCATGTGCTGAAATTTCTCGATTGGCTGTCCTGTCCCACCTGATGGATGTGTCATGGGTCAAAGTTCGTTGCAATGCAAAAGAATATGGCGCGCGCGGATATCGCGAACCGCAAGGCCATCACTACTCACTACATTAGAAACTACTATGAGGTTTTTCTGACACAGTTTAGCATTCAGCTTTATAGCTGAGTGGATAAGGTCCTTGCCTCTATTGTACAGTGTTGGGAGTTCAAATCCCAGCAGAAACTGTTCAGAAATTAGATTTAAATACACTGGGGTGTCCCCAAGCACTGACTCCATATACAGATATAGCTATACATGGAGTCAGAGCAGGGACTCCTAAGCTGAACTAGAGTACAGACACCCTCCCCTCTTCAGAGCAGGGGGGTGCCTGGGGTTCTTCCATTGTGCTCGGTAGAATGCCCGAGCATCGCAAAGTGTTGCACACGAGCAGTTTGGTGCTCGATCAACACTAGTAGTATATGCTTTGATTAACCTTATGTTTATTTGTACCAAAAGGAGAAACTACCAGGATTATTGAGAGGTCTTGGGAACTGCATCAATACCTGGGAAGGAATCTGGCCTCCGACTGGCAGTTGAACCTATCCCACCTGAAGTACCTCTTGGTTATGATGTGAGCTCCAAGATATCTCAAAATGGGGGAATTGTGAGGGATGAGAATCCATTTTGTATAAATATGTCCTCCATCTTGTACATATGTGGAAAATTACTAGTACAGCTGCAAAGGATGAGTGGGGAGGGAGTATCTGTATATCCTAGATTCAAGGCCCTGGCTTCCCCCTTATCAGAGTTTGATGTCCAATAATGTTATGTTTTGGTTTCTCAGTTTCAAAGAAACGTCTTAGTTAATCAAGAATTCTTTTAGTATGATGCGGAAGTATTATCTTTTATGAATAACCAACCAAATCGTTAGTTTCGATTTCGACCCCCTTGGTGGTGTGCCAGATTTGTCTATGATTATCTGCATAAAGAAACATGTATGTTCCAGCAGAAAAAAAAAAACTAAAATCACAGTTTTATTGATATACGTTAAAAAGATCCAGAACGGACCTCCAATACAAAAACAAAAAATTACAAAGAAGTGGTTTACTGATAGACTGCATCCAGGTAAATGATAATACTACTGGGGAAAGGGGAGTGAATTGTCCCTATATTTACCCCTATCCTAGAACTTCAGCCTAGGGTGGACCCCTGTCCACGTTCCTAGGCTACTATTCACCCCATATTATCCCTATGGGTTTACATACCAGTATAGTCTGGATACCCCCGGCCATGAGGCAAGGATAGTAAAGTACCAAAAGTACCAAGAATATTGGATGCTGAAGACAAAGTGCATATACATATAGTCAGGGTTGACTGTATAGTCAACACCTAAAATAACCTTGACGCATTTCCCCCTAGTCAATGCTGTAGGATCAAGAAACATGCTTGTATGGAATAAAGTAGAGAGTGTATCTGATTCAGCGATGCACCTGTGTCAGCTCTCTGAATTCTCATGAGAGTATCTCAATTTGGATCCCGACAATTATAGAGATGGGGGTTTGCCCTAACAGTGTATTGGACAGCACCTGGAACCCAGATAGGGATGATGATGAGGAGTTGACATTAGAGGAACAGGGTGGTGGCAACGATGGCAATAAAGAGCAGAGCCAACATACCACCAATCACAACTACTAACAGATGGTATAGTGATTACCAAGATGGCATGACTGCCTACTGGCCCAACTTTATTTCTGCATTATAAGGGTTTTCCATATTATAGATTAGGCAAATGCAAGATGGGTTCGACCACCGAGACCCCCAATATCTCAAGAATGGGTAACATACCTACCACGTTCCAAGGCTAGTTTCACATGAGCATGTTTCTTCCTGTAAATACACTCCATATGACACCCATATTTCCCAGACCCACTGTGGCTTAAATGGCCTGAACTCACTGCATCATTGTGATCTATGATGCTGTGAGCACAGGACAGCAGACTCATGGTCAGGCTGAAAATCACTATGGGATCACTGTGAGATCAGAGATCACTATGAGTTCACATCAGACAAGCAGTGAGCACATGGAGCATATTTCCAGGAAAGGACACACTCATGTGAAACAAGCCTTATGGACAGCAGGAGTCGAAAAGGTTTGATTTCATATTTCCCACAAAAGAGTGGGCCATGGACACGCTCATTGTTCACTCCCCACAAAATCATCCATAAGTACATAGAGTTCGAGCTGTCAAGCATCTCACATTTACCACAAATTTACATATGCTGGTATGTTACAGTAAGAGAGGGGCTAAAAATAAAAATGCCACAAGAAATAACTGAATACTTCCAACTAGCAAATCATACTTACATGCTTAGTGTCCCTACAACATGAAACGTCGTCCCTTCAGTGAATGTATCGCCTATCTTTTTCTTACTAATTAAAACCAGATACTATTTTAACTGTTTTATTTAGATATTTTTTCTAAAGAGGACCTGTAACCAATTACTTGCAATCTGCATGCAATAATAATTCTGGAAAATCTATTCTCATGACTATCTTGTGCCATTCCTTTATTATTACTGATGAATTAATTACAATGAAGGTTCAACTGGGTGTTACCAGTTCTGGGTGTGTCCCTGCGCAATCTGACACTGGCTGATTGGAGAGTGTCAGACTGTGCAGGGACACCTCTCCCCCAACTGGTAACACCCATCTGGATTTTTATTGCAGATTGCTACCAATTCATTCATAACTTCTCGCAGGAATAATAAAGGAATGGCACACTTTCTTGACATATGTCAGGAGAGGTTACAAGTAGGGATGAGTGTAGCGAGCTTCGGATGCAAAATTTGATTTTTTTACTTGAAAACCATTTTAAAACTTGGTTTGGAAGTTGGCTTCAGTAGCGAGGTACCGGATAGCTGTTTTGAAATGGTTTTTAAAGGTTTTCAGTCTGAAAAAGACTGAGAGCACCCCCTCCTTCTAGGAAGGCCGAGATGACAATTACATCTAGCTCTGTCTGGGCCGGTCTGCACAGTTTTAACATGGATCAGAAGGCTGTCCCTGGTGTTTCCAAGCAACGGATCCAGAAAACGCGTATGGCTTTCCTGTGCCATCCTTATTTTTTGTGGACTCTCTAGGCAAGATTTATCAAGACTGACATACCCATATGCCAGTCTTGATCTTCTTGCACTAGTGTGAGATGCACTTACTTTATTAGGAGGAAGAGGCCTCTTAATATATTAGGTGCATCTCTGCCCTGCCATGCACCAGGCTGGCGTAGACTTCAGCTATAACTTCTGCCAGTTTCTGGTGAAAGCTATTTGTGCATACCCCTGCCCCTCCCGCTAAGCCCCTCCCCATTTTCCTCACCACTTCAGAAAAATGGCAAGAAACTTAAACTTAGTTGCAAATTATGGCGCACACATGGCATGTGCCTTAATTGTGGCATAAACTCTTTAATAAATGCTCCTCATTGACTTGAATGGGATTGCACACCACAGTTTGCAGCTAAGAATAGGACATGTTCTATAACTTGTAGAATCAACGTGGACAGAACATTTATGACATCCGTGTGTTATTCCCATTTTTGGGAGGCACTGAAATGAAGGGAAAGGCATGCGGACCATAAAAAATGCGGATCAGACACGGATTCCAAAAATAGTCTTGTGCACAACCGATATCGCCCCACCAAAAAATGTCTGAAATATTAAAGTAAAAAATAGTGTCATGTACAGTGGATGCCGTGATTGAAAACAAAAATATAAAAATAACCCATCTACCCTCACAAAAAAGTCAATAAAACGCAATCCAAAATTTATATAGTACCTATAAAAACTATAGCTCGCCCCCCTAAAAATGAGGCTTCACACAGCTCTGTAAACAAAAATGTAAAAAAAAAAAGTTATGACTGTCAGAATATGGTAAAGCAAAGAAATTTGTTTTGTAAAGGTTATTTTTTTGAAGTAGTAAAACATAAAAAATACATTAGTTTGGTATCACTGTACTTGTACTGACTCGAAGAATTAGGCTACTTTCACACTAGCGTTTTTACTGGATCCGGCAGGGTTCAGCCAAAACGTCTCCGTTACTAATAATACAACCGTCTGCATCAGTTATGAACGGATCCGGTTGCATTATCTGTAACATACCCAAGACGGATCCGTCATGAACTCCATTGAAAGTCAATGGAGGACGGATCTGTTTTCTATTGTGTCAGAGAAAACGGATCCATCCCCATTGACTTGCATTGGGGATCTTGCCGGATCCCAGGACGAAAAGAGCAAAATACAACATGCTGTAGTTTGCTCTCCGGTATGAGAACAGAATGCATTTTGGAGCATTCCGTTCTGTTCGGTTCAGTTTTGTCCCCATTGACAATGAATGGGGACAAAACTGAAGCGTTTTTTTTCCGGTATTGAGCCCCTATGACGGATCTCAATACCGAAAAACTAAAACGCTAGTGTGAAAGTAGCCCAAGACTGCACACAGTGAAAGCCGAAAAAAAAATAAAAAAACAGTAGCGGAATTAATTTTTTCAATTTCCCTCCACAGTTTTTACATCTTCCAATCCAAGCAAGCTATTGTGAATTATATAATGCCATTAACAAATACGACTTGTTCCACACAATAAGTCTTCAAAGGGCTATGTAAAACCAAAATTACAAAAGTTATGCTTCTTGGATGACAGAAAGGAAAAAAACAAAAGCGTAAAAATGAAAATTTACCCAGTCCTTAAAGGGAACCTGTCACCTCCTTCATCACTATCTAACCAAGGGAACTGCATAGTGGCACCTTGTACTGTATTCACAACTGTACCGTTGTTATAGCAGGCGTCGTTTCCGATCAGAAAAAGAACTTTGAAATGCAAATGAGCCTGCCAAGTGCCCAACAGGGTATTAATCTGGACAGAAGGAGCCCAAAGCACGCCTTCAAGGAGAGCATAAGCCTGTCTCTTGATGAGTGCACAGGGACGCTCCTTGCCCCATTATGTACACTCCGTCCTCTGCAACAGTCCAGATTCCCGGAAGAGGAGGCTGTGCTCCATGCGCGCTTCGCTTCCTCCGCATTACAGGTCCTCTCCCCTGTAGCAGTGGCGTAATGTAATTACAAGTACTCGCTTCATTCACTTACTTGTAATAACACTCACTTCTGAGGCGACGGGCAGTGTAATGAAGAGGAAGAAGCGCTCACCTGGAGCACCGCACCTCTTCATACTGCTGATCGGGGGGGGGGGGGGGGGGGGGTGCGTCAGGTGTCAGACACCAGCCGATCAGATATTGATGATCTATCCTGACGACAGGTCATCAATAGAAAACCCCTGCACAACACCTTTAATATGCATAGTGATAAGGAACATTATTTAAAAAATTATAATATTTTAACGACCAAACACCAACACTTGATTTAAGTAATAGATTATTTTTATTATATTTGACCAGAATTGCCTTTGTCCTTTAAATAGGGCAAAAAATGGCAGGAAATTACTGGTATTCAGGGATAACGGTAGCTGCCATTTTGTATGGTATGAGGGGGTTACAACCAATGTCATATCAGTGCATTGTGCTTATAATAAAGCTTAAAGGGGCTGTCTCACTTCAGTAAGTGGCATTTATCATGTAGAGAAAGTTAATACAAGGCACTTACTAAGGTATTGTGATTGTCCACATTGCCTCCTTTGCTGACTGGATTATTTTTTTATCACATTATACACTGCTTGTTTCCATGGTTATGACCACCCTGCAATCCATGGTGGTCGTGGTACAGTGAGAAAACCCCTTTAACTCTACTAGATAAAGACAGTATCTAGGTAGAGCTTGGTATTGCGCTCAGCCCCATTCCCTTTTACGGGGCTGAGCCGCACCTAGTCCACATGACCGGTGAACATGTCAAACACTGGCCTCGGAAAAGCTGTGAGAAGGCCGCAAAGCTACTGTGAGTGCTGGTGCCTTCTCAAACAGCTGATCGGCTGTGTCCAAAGACATACTGATAGGGACCTTAGATTGTGAGCCCCATTGGGGACAGTTGGATGCTAATGTCTGTAAAGCGCTGCGGAATATAGTAGCGCTATAAAAGTGCATAAAATAAATAAAAAGCTACTGTAATTAACATACATATACAAATATATAAATGGTCTATACAAAGAATATAGTAAAAAGCTGTTCATATGTAAAAACATCTCAAAAGAGAAGGGGGCACTGCATCTGACTGGAGAAGAAAAAGTTCAGTCTCCAGAAGTGTCAAAGCTTCTTTACTGTAAGAAGTGTAAATAGTCTACCTCCGAACGTGGTCACAGCCGAAAAAGTTTTTCAAAACGCTTAGATGAATTTTTAGAACTAAATAATGTTTATGTAAAGGTGTAGAATTCTGGTTTCTCACTCAGCTTCTGCCACCACAACACCGGTCCTACACATAAAAATACTTCACACCTGTCTCCTCACATAGAACTGGCAGCACACCAGTCCCTACACATACCAACTGTCCACAACTGTCTTAAATAAATCTTTATTGTATAAATACAATACAATAAAGATATATTTTTAAGGGTAAATGATTGTAGCTCTGCCGCTTCTTATATTTCGGCATGGTTATAATCAGTATGCCGACCTGCTGCTCCATCACTCCTGTCATAAGTGCAAGGGAATCCACGCATAACCAATGTGTATATTCCACAACGTGTGCAGGTGCCCTAAACAATTCAGACAACATGGGGTCCTTAGTGACAGAATGGAAGTACATAGCCAACTAAAAATAATTACAGGGGTTGTCCGGTTTTAAGAGGAAACCAGTTAACTCAGAAGATTGGCCTCTAATAAAGAGTAGGCAGGCATTCCGGTAGCATCTGAGAACTCAGGCAGGTTGTTCTCTGTCTGAATCTGGGCCACAGATGTGAAAGTAGTCTTGTTCAGTCTTTATTATTGTAATAAAAATAAGTCACAACTTTCTCATCCAACTGTTTTATTAAAATATATAACCACAAACCACACAAGACAGATAGAAATATGTTTAAATATAAAACTTAACAAGCATCAGTCACCATGCCATGATCACTGTATTAAAGCATGTATACTGCCTGGCAGAACTGGTCATTAATATCAGATCGGTGGGGGTCCAACACCCGGGACTCTGTCAACCAGCTATTAATAGGCCGGCGGTCCGTGAGCCCCGCAACCTCTTTCCAGGCCAATGACATTAAAGTCAATGGGGTTGAGCTGCAAAACTAAGCACAGCCACTATACGATATACTGCGCTGTCCTTGGAGAGCAGCCAGGGAGCCAGCTAAGCGGTGAGCGCGGCGGCTCCCTGAAACAGCTAATCGGCAGGAGTGCTGGAACCCCCCAATTGATACTTAAGAACTATCCTGAGGATAGTAAATCCTTATCAATTCCTGGATAACCTGTATGGTCGCAGCTAAATCTTTATCGGAGCTAGCCTAGTCACCTCCTCCTCTCTCCCTCATGGTCTGATTTGACAGGGTCATGCATCCTCGTTGTTCGAAAGCCTGGCCCTGAAGTCTTGTGCTTGCACTGGTGAGACTTCATTGGCACACATGCGGTTGATCTCATGAGGCTTTCACGTCTGAAATCTGCACTAGGTAAGCTATTATGATGTCAGCCTCCTAAAAAAAAAAATAAAAAAAAAATTGCTCTCCGAAAATGGTGACACAAAACAGGATTAAAAAATAATGCTCTGTAAAAGTTGTAAAACGTAAAAACCCAACATCGGCGCTTGCGTAGTGCAGGTCTCAGTGGTGAATGCCTTTTGAGATCAACTGTATATGTGCCGATAAATCTCACAGAGGCAAACATGGGCTTCCAAACAATGGATATGCTTGACCCTGTGAAACAGGCCATGACAGGAATTGTATTGGGGGGAGGAAGATGAAGTGGTGCTCTGAGGGGCTAGGCTTGCCTGCCAGTGCTCTGAGCACCTCATTTGCAAAAGATTTTGATACAACCAACCATACATGAGATTGCAGTAACATAGGGCTCATTTAATTCACCTTGATCAACCCTACTAGGGCAGAACGTAAGGTAAAGGAATCTGTCAGCAAGATCTTGGACTATTACATACAGCAATACGTGAGTAGTACTGCAGATAAGGAGTCCAGATCATCAGTTTTTTCTAATGCTCCCTATTATGCCACTGAGCACTCAAATCTGCCCTGAAATACAAACCGTGGACTGCCATGCCGTGCTAATCGAGTGTCACGGAAGGTGTGCAGGAAACTAGAAAACACAAAATGAATATACGACTGACTGGATCCAAAACTAAGGAACAAAAGGGAGAGCCCTGCATCAGACCTGGCTCTCTCCCTTACTGCTCAGCCTATGCAAAAATCCCAATGGTAGATGATCGCATATACTTGTACCTCGACTGTATAACACCTGAACACCCTATAATAGTGAGGGGACACGACCACCGGCTCCCTACACTAGATACGAAGGGAGTCAGGGTCACCTGGGATCCAGCAAACAGAAAAACACAAATTAATGAACAAAACTTATCTTGTAGAAGACTCAGAAGTAGGAACAGCATGCACACACTCCAGGAAGTTGTATAAACCGCAAAGTGATGCACTATGGGAAAAGGATTTAAAGGGATGCAATCAGTGCAACTACATGACAGCTGAGAGAGGCTAACGAGATGAGAAAATGAAAGCAAAACAAAGGAACCTCAAGGAGGAGGTTCTAGACGTCTGTCAGAGCTTCTCAGATGTCTGGTGGTGACATCGAGAAGACTCCTGTTAGGGTTAGCATGGCGGTCTAGACACTGTATTTCAGTGCAGCTCTGAGTGCTGACAGCGGAGGAACTGAAGGAAGTAGGAAAATAACAATCTGGACTCCTTATCTGCAGGACTACTCATATATTACTGCAGATAACAGTCCAAGTGTCACGACTGTAAGTGAGCAACACACAGTAAATAGCAACTGACCGGACCCAAACTAGGGAGGATAAAGGGTGACCCCTGTCAGACCCTAAAAGCTCTCCCTAAGCTGCTATGCACATGTCCGGATCCATATGGTGGATCGAGACATGCCCGAGTACCTCAGGCTGATGAGCACTGAAACCCCTACAATAGTGGAAGGGGCACGGCCACAGGTTCCCTGCTCAGTATATGGACGGAACCGGGGTCGCCTCGGATCCAGTCAGCAAAGAAACAGAAACACACAATGTCTGAACACTTATCTGACGGAGCTGCGGCTGCAGTGAAAACCAATCCAAAGTCAGCAGACAATATCCGAAGTACTAAAATATATCACACAGGTGAAGCTACTCAAGCGAGAGAAACAGCTCAAATGAAAAGTATAATCCGCACCTCTACAAAGGAGGAGGGGTGATTTAAAGGCAGCGAAATCAAACACAGGAGAGACAGCTGGGAGGAAGGAAACCGAAAGTAAAGACCTCATCACAGGGGCAGAGAAACAGGGCAGAGGGAACTCCTCCAAGCTCTAGTAGTGACATCATCACAGGGGTGGAGAAACAGAGCTGTGAGAACGTCTCAAAGCTCTGGTAGTGACACCAAGACCGTGGTGGCAGATTACTTTTAGGGGGAGGCGCTTTTGGAAGAGGGACGGTTTTAATTATATTAGGTAACGCTACATTGTATTTCCACGGGTTACATATAGTAAAATTAGGCAACATTCCCTTTAATAAGGTTGATCATGGTGACAGCTGCTCTTTACCAGTATAAATTTAAAGCGGATCTGCAGTTTGTTTAAACTGATTATCTATCCTGGACTTGTATCAACTGGGCTGGGCGGGGCTAAGCTTCGTTCACTTGAATAGAGCTTAGCCCTGCCCAGGCCAGTTGATACTAGTCACGACGTCACTGGGCCAGCGGTATAAACAGTGAGAAGGCCGCGGCGCTGCTGGAGCGCCGCCGCCTTCTCAAACAGCTGATTGGCGAGGGTTCCAGGTATCGGACCCCCGCCGGTCAGATGCTGATGATCTATCCAGAGGATAGGTCATCAGTTTAAACAAACTGCAGAACTCCTTTAAACTAAAGCCACTTTTTAAATTAAATTAGTTACACTGAAAATAATATCACTACAACCACATTAGGAGGGGGACAATGCTGGCATTATAAGACTGGAGGGGGAGGGGCAATACTAGCATTATAATTGGGGATGAGCAAATCAACTTCGGATGAAACATCCAAAGTTGATTCGCGTAAAACTTTGCTCTAATACTGCAGGAGCTCCGTAAAGTATTAGAATGTATTGGCATCGATGAACCGAAGTCGATTCGCTCATCCCTAATTATAATCCTGGGGGGGATGGGGGCCAATGCTGGCATTATAATCCTGGGGTGGAGGGGGGGCAAAGCTGGCATTATAATCCTGGGGGGGGGGGGGGAGAGATGCTGGCATCATAATACAGGAAGGGAAGCTGGGGCTGCTGTTCAGTGAATATATATATGTCAGGCTATCAGATTCACCGATCACTCCTCTACTTCTCCAAGCTCTTGGACAGTGCGTGGGGGTGGGGGCACTGTAACAATGCTGAGGGTTCATAGGCTAAAAAAAAAAAAAAAAAAGACTTCATTAATAGAGATAAAAAGCGCTTTACCTGCATTATAATGCCTCCCTATAGTGCCGTCTGTATTATAATACTTCCCCCTCTAGTATAAGGCCTCCATATATAATGCTCTTCCCCCTCTAGTATAATGCCCAAATATATAATGCTCTCCCCCTCTAGTATAAGGCCCCATATATAATTATCTCCTCCTGTAGTATAATGCCCCATATATAATACTATCCCCCTCTAGTATAATGCTCTGATATATAATGCTCCATTAACCCCATGGTGCCATACATAGACATATTTACAAACATCAACGTTATACTCACCTGTATCCGGCGCTCGCAATGATATCCCCCCAACCTCCTGCGCCAGGTCACAGGCAGCGTGATGATATAGGCACGTGACAGCATTGTTGCGCCGCCCATGGTGTGATGCATGCGTTTGTAATGATGTTATCACGACCACCTGCACCGCTCTACTGCCTCATGGGCTTCAGGCCTTCTCATGGTAGAAGCGGGCCTGACATAGGTCTGAAACGATTACTCGATTAAATCAAGTAAGGGTAATTTCACACTAGCGTTATTGCTGGATCCGGAAATACGTATGCAAACAGATATCATTTGCTTCTGGATCGGTCTGACAAATGCATTGAAATACCGGATCTGTCTCACCGGTGCCATCCGAAAAAACAGATCCGGCATTTATTTTTTTAACATTTTTAACCCCTTTAGGACACAGCCATATTTCTCTTTAAGGACCAGGCCATTTTTTTTTAAATCTGACCAGTGTCACTTTACGTGGTAATAACTTTAAAACGCTTTGACTTATCCAGGCCATTCTGAGAGTGTTATTTCGTCACATATTGTACTTCATGACACTGGTAAAATGGAGTTAAAAAAATGCATTTTTATTTATTAAAAAAATACCAAATTTGCCAAAAATTTGAAAAAATTTGCAAATTTCCAAGTTACAATTTATCGACTTCTATAATACATAGTAAGGCCTCATGCACACGGCCGTGTTCCGTGGCCGAGAGCGGACCGTGGAAACCCGTCCGGGATTCCTGCTGACAGCATGAGCGCACGGCGTCATTGGTTGCTATGACGCCGTGCGCTTCATGCAGCCGCTGCTGTACAGTAATACACTATACTGTCAGCAGGAATCCCGGCCGGGTTTCCACGGTCCGCTCTCGGCCGTGGAACACGGCCGTGTGCATGAGGCCTAACACCTACAAAAATAGTTATTACTTTACATTTCCCATATGTCTACTTCATGTTTGGATTATTTTGGGAATGACATTTTATTTTTGGGGGACGTTACAAGGCTTAGAAGTTTAGAAGCAAATCTTGAAATTTTTCAGAAATTTTCAAAAACCCACTTTTCAAGGACTAGTTCAGATCTGAAGTCACTTTGTGGGGCTTACATAATAGAAACCACCCAAAAATGCTATTCTAGAAACTACACCCCTAAATGTATTCAAAACTGATTTTACAAACTTTGTTTACCCTTTAGGTGCTCCACAAGAATTAATGGAAAATAGATACACAATTTCAAAATTTCAGTTTTTTTGGCAGATTTTCCATTTTAATAATTTTTTTCCAGTTACAAAGCAAGGGTTAACAGCCAAACCAAACTCAATATTTATGGCTCTGATTCTGTAGTTTACAGAAACACCCCATATGTGGTCGTAAACCGCTGTACGGGCACACGGCAGGGCGCAGAAGGAAAGGAATGCCATACGGTTTTTGTAAGGCAGATTTTGCTGGACTGGTTTTATTGACACCATGTCCCATTTGAAGCCCCCCTAATTGCACCCCTAGAGTAGAAACTCCCAAAAAGTGACCCCATTTTAGAAACTACGGGATAGGGTGGCAGTTTTGTTGGTACTATTTTAGGGTACATATGATTTTTGGTTGCTCTATATTACACTTTTTGTGAGGCAAGGTAACAAGAAATAGCTGTTTAGGCACCGTTTTTATTTTTTCTACTTACAACATTCATCCTGACAGGTTAGATCATGTGGTATTTTTATAGACCAGGTTGTCACGGACGCGGCGATACCTAATATGTATACTTTTTTATGTAAGTTTTACACAATAATATCATTTTTGAAACCCAAAAATTATAATCATGTTTTAGTGTCTCCATATTCTGAGAGCCATAGTTTTTTGTTTTTGGGCGATTATCTTAGGTAGAGTCTCATTTTTTGCGGGATGAGATGACGGTTTGATTTTGGGGTGCATATGACTTTTGATTGCTTGCTATTACACTTTTTGTGATGTAAGGTGACACTTTTTTTTTATTTAGCACAGTTTTTATTTTTTACAGTATTCATCTGAGGAGTAAGGTCATTGGATATTTTTATAGAGCCGGTCGATGTGGACGCGGTGATACCTAATATGTATACTTTTTTTTAAAAATTTATGTAAGTTTTACACAATAACAGCTTTTTTAAAACAAAAAAAATGATGTTTTAGTGTCTCAATATTCTAAACCATATTTTTTTTTATTTTTTGGGCGATTGTCTCAGGTAGGGGCTAATTTTTTGCGGGATGAGGTACCGGTTAGATTGGTACTATTTTGGTGGGCATACGCCTTTTTGATCGCTTGCTGTTGTACTTTTTGTGATGTAAGGTGACAAGAAAATGGTTTATATAGCACAGTTTTTATTTTTTACGGTGTTCATCCGAGGGGTTAGGTCATGTGATATATTTATAGAGCCGGTCGACACGGATGCGGCGATACCTAATATGTCTACTCCCCCCCCTATTTTTTACCATTTTTTTTTTTTACTTTATTTGGGGAAAATTACATTTTTGTTTATTTTTACTTGAAACTTAATCTTTGGGGGGGGGGGGGAACTTAATTTTTTTTAACTTTATTTTTTGCCTCACTTTGGTACTTTAACTTCTGGGGGTCTAATCCTTTACAATGCATTCCAATACTTCTGTATTGGAATGCATTGGCTGTATGAGTAATACAGTGTGCATTATTCATACAGCTTCCGGCTCGTCACAGGAAGGCATTGCGCTGCCTTCCATGCCATCGGGTCCCCCCTACAGCCCCATGGGGACCCAATGGCATCACCGCCCGCCACCGCACCATAAAAAGTCGCAAACCGCAGGTCTGAATTGACCTGCGGTTTGCGGTGATCGCCGACACAGGGGGGGTCACGGGACCCCCCCACGCATTTAGCCAAGGTGCCTGCTCAATCATTTGAGCATGCACCTTCTTCCGATCACCGCCCGCTGCGCGGCGGTGATCGGAAATATATAGGATGTACCGGTACGTCCTGTGTCCTTAAGGATCGGGACATTATGTCCTAAACAGGTTAAAGGTCTGCGCATGCGCAGACCGGATCTGTCAATTTCATGAACACTTGGTACCGGATAGGCATTAATACATTTCAATGGAAATTAATGCCAGATCCAGCAATCTGGCAAGTGTTTCGGAATTTTGGCTGGAGAAAATACCGCAGGAAAAGGGACAGAACAGAAGAACGGATGCATACCGAACGGATGGCTTTCCTTTCAGAATGCATAAGGATAAAACTGATTTATGTATTGAGCCCCTATGATGGAACTCAATACCAGAAAACGTTAACGCTACTGTGAAAGTAGCCTAATTCGACACAAAAAATTCTTGATGCAAATTTTTTGCATTGAGGATTTGTTTGTGTCATGTGACCACTGAGCGGGAGTGAAGTGCTTGCTACTTTTCATCGCTCCATGGTCACCCGCCGGGCCGCGCGCTGCACTGTCCTCCTGACACATCGTCAGGACATAGTGCACGCAAACGTGCACTATGACATGACACTGCGTTACGTCAGGACGACATTGCAGCGCGTGGAGAAGACCGAGGAGTTGTGGAGCGGCACCCCTACAGGAGAGGTAAGTATTAAAGGGCTGCTGGAGACTAGGAGCGGAGATGGTGGCACTGGGGGAGCTGAGGGCACGCTGGTATCAAAGGGGATGATGGCACAGAGGACTCATTGCATTGGGGAGAGATGGCACAGAGGATTAATGGCATTGGGGGAGCTGATGGCACAGAAGATTGATGGCATGGGGAGTAATGGCACTGGGGGGAGCTGATGGCAGAGAGGACTGATGGCAGAGAGGGGGGGGCTGATGGCACTGGGGGATTGATGACCCAAGGACTGATGGCAAGAGGGGAGCTGATGGCACAGAGGATTTATAGCACTGGGGGGAGCTGATGGCACTGAGGGGGGAAGCTGATGGCATGGGGGGGGGGGTGATGGCACATAGGACTGATGGCACTGGGGGGGAGCTGATGGCACAGAGGACTGATGACATTTTACGTTCTTTTTTTATTCGTTTTTTTTCTTATTAGAGTACTCGATTAATCCCTCAAACATACAGTCCTATGTAAAATACATCATTACCCCTGCTTTCAGCCCCTCCAACTAGGGCTGCAGCTATCAATTATTTTAGCAATCAAGTATTCTATTGAATAATCAAGTACTCTAATCAGAAAAAAACGAATTAAAAGAACGTTTTCCTTTATAAAAACTCATCAGCCCGCCCGTGCCATCATCAGACCACTCTGCCATCAGTCCTCAGCACCATCAGCACCCCCCAGTGTCATCAGGTTCCCCATGCCATCAGTCCTCTGTGCCATCACCCCCCCCATGCCATCAGAACTCTGTACCACCAGCCCTCTATGCCAGTCATCTGTGTTATCACCCCCATGCCATCAGTACTCTGTGCCATTAGCCACCATGCCATCAGTACTCTGTGCCATCGCCCCCCCCATGTCATCAGTACTCTGTGCCACCAGCCCCCCCATGCCAGTCATATGTGCCATCACCCCCCATGCCAGTCATCTGTGCCATCACCCCCCCATGCCATCAGTACTCTGTGCCATCATCCCACCATGTCATCAGTACTCTGTGCCATCAGTCCCCCCCATGCCATCAGAACTGTGCTATCAGCCCTCCATGCCATCAGCCCCCCCCATGCCATCATAACTCTGTGCTATCAGCCCTCCATGCCATCAGCCCCCCCATGCCATCAGTCCTCTGTGCAGGTCATAGTGCGCGCTTAAGTGTGCCATGTTCTGACGATGTGTCAGGATCCAGTGCAGCGTGGTGTGGGCCAGTGAGTGACTACAGAGCGTGAGTAGTAGCAAGCGCTTCACTCCATGGTCACATGACACAAACAAATCCTCGATGCAGCAAATTTGCAACAAGGATTTTTTTGTGTCGAGTTACTCGATTTACTCAAATAATCGTTGCAGCCCTACCTCCAACATACTGTCCCATGTTAAGATACATTACTCCCCCCTGCCTTCAGTCCCTCCCGCATACAGTCCCATGTAAGATACATCACTCCCCCCTGCGATTAGTCCCTCCAGCATACAGTCCCATGTAAAATACATCACTTCCCTACCTTCAGCCTCTCCAGCATACAGTCCCATGTAAAATACATCAATCCCTCTGGCTTCAGCCCCTCCAGCATACAGTCCCATGTAAAATACATCAATCCCCCACCTTCAGCCCCTCCAGCATACAGTCCCATGTAAACACATAACTCCCCGTGCCTTCAGTCCCATGTAAACACATAACTCCCCCACCTTCAGCCGCTCCAGCACAGTCCCATGTAAACACATAACTCCCCCACCTTCAGCCGCTCCAGCATACAGTCCCATGTAAACACATAACTCCCCCACCTTCAGCCCCTCCAGCATACAGTCCCATGTAAACACATAACTCCCCCACCTTCAGCCCCTCCAGCATACAGTCCCATGTAAACACATAACTCCCCGTGCCTTCAGTCCCATGTAAACACATAACTCCCCCACCTTCAGCCGCTCCAGCACAGTCCCATGTAAACACATAACTCCCCCACCTTCAGCCGCTCCAGCATACAGTCCCATGTAAACACATAACTCCCCCTGCCTTCAGTCCCTCCACTATACAGTCCCATATAAATAATATCACTCCCCCTCTTCAAACATACAGTCTCCAGTACAAATATCACTCCTCCTCTCTTCAGCCCCTGCAAACAGGCCCCCAAGTAAAAGTAACATCATTGTTCTCCTCCACACAGCCACCTGCTGCTCTTCTCCCCAACAACCTGCTCTGTAAAATCTCCTACAAATCCCGAGGCCCCGCCCCATGAATGACGAGACTCCGCCTCTTTCTATGACATCATACAGCAGCATCTCCATACTAGTCACATACTAGGAACTCCTGGCTGCGGAACTAGAGGAACTGTATGTTGTTTCCAGGGGGAACGTTCTGACTGTGACATTGGTTCCCACGTGCAGCAGGATGTGTGTTTGTTTCCCCTCGGAACTTCCTGTTAATGACTTGAGCCCACATGTGCAGCCGGGAAGCGGACTGTCATCCGCCAGGTACCATTATTACAGTGTGTGTGACTGGATGGAGCGGCCGCCTGGGAAACTACAACTCCCAGAATGCCATGGCAGCCGCATATGTTCTGCCTGTTGCTGTGACCTCGCTGTGTGTTAGGTGGTGTCAGTGTAGTTACATATATTACATTGGTCGTGGACCTGAAGAGCTCTTCGTTTGGTTCGCACCCTGTTCTCTCTGATAAGTTAGGAATGCTTTATGACTGGTCACTGTCCATATGGCTACACATCATATGCCCGTGGTCCTGGTCTGATCGCCATCGCTGTGGCCTGGTGGTCACACCACAGCAGGGAGACCTGGCATGGACATTCCTACCAACTCTTGAAAATCACAAAGAGGGACAATAGTTGCAATTTTATTAAGGCACAACTCTAACTCCACCTTCTGCGTATCTATACACATCCAATCCAGCTCAAACCCCTTAGTGCCCCCACATTGTGCTCCTTCACTGTAGTTATGCCCACATTGTGCTCCTTCACTGTAGTTATGCCCACATTGTGCTCCTTCACTGTAGTTATGCCCACATTGTGCTCCTTCACTGTAGTTATGCCCACATTGTGCTCCTTCACTGTAGCTATGCCCACATTGTGCTCCTTCACTGTAGTTATGCCCACATTGTGCTCCTTCACTGTAGTTATGCCCACATTGTGCTCCTTCACTGTAGTTATGCCCACATTGTGCTCCTTCACTGTAGTTATGCCCACATTGTGCTCCTTCACTGTAGTTATGCCCACATTGTGCTCCTTCACTGTAGTTATGCCCACATTGTGCTCCTTCACTGTAGTTATGCCCACACTGTGCCCACTGCACTGTAGTTATGCCCACATTGTGCTCCTTCACTGTAGTTATGCCCACATTGTGCTCCTTCACTGTAGTTATGCCCACATTGTGCTCCTTCACTGTAGCTATGCCCACATTGTGCTCCTTCACTGTAGTTATGCCCACATTGTGCTCCTTCACTGTAGCTATGCCCACATTGTGCTCCTTCACTGTAGCTATGCCCACATTGTGCTCCTTCACTGTAGCTATGCCCACATTGTGCTCCTTCACTGTAGCTATGCCCACATTGTGCTCCTTCACTGTAGCTATGCCCACATTGTGCTCCTTCACTGTAGCTATGCCCACATTGTGCTCCTTCACTGTAGCTATGCCCACATTGTGCTCCTTCACTGTAGCTATGCCCACATTGTGCTCCTTCACTGTAGCTATGCCCACATTGTGCTCCTTCACTGTAGCTATGCCCACATTGTGCTCCTTCACTGTAGCTATGCCCACATTGTGCTCCTTCACTGTAGCTATGCCCACATTGTGCTCCTTCACTGTAGCTATGCCCACATTGTGCTCCTTCACTGTAGCTATGCCCACATTGTGCTCCTTCACTGTAGCTATGCCCACATTGTGCTCCTTCACTGTAGCTATGCCCACATTGTGCTCCTTCACTGTAGCTATGCCCACATTGTGCTCCTTCACTGTAGCTATGCCCACATTGTGCTCCTTCACTGTAGCTATGCCCACATTGTGCTCCTTCACTGTAGCTATGCCCACATTGCTCCTTCACTGTAGCTATGCCCACATTGTGCCCACTGCACTGTAGTTATGCCCACTTCACTGTAGTTATGCCCACACTGTCTCCTTCACTATTGGTATGGCATACTGTGCCCCCCCCCACTGTAGGTATGCCCTCACTGTGCCCCTTCACTGAAGATATGCCCTCACTGTTCCCCTTTCATTGAAGATATACCCACACTGTGCCCCTTCACTATAGATATACCCACACTGTGCCCCTTCACTATAGATATACCCACACTGTGCCCCTTCACTATAGATATACCCACACTGTGCCCCTTCACTATAGATATACCCACACTGTGCCCCTTCACTATAGATATACCCACACTGTGCCCCTTCACTATAGATATACCCACACTGTGCCCCTTCACTATAGATATACCCACACTGTGCCCCTTCACTATAGATATACCCACACTGTGCCCCTTTCACTATAGATATACCCACACTGTGCCCCTTTCACTAAATTAATAAAATACAAGTTTTCAAATACCACAGTGCAGCACAGTATACTGCCCCAGCAGAACCAAATACAATACAGTGCAGCACAGTATACTGCCCCTGCAGAACCAAATACCACATTGCAGCACAAAATACTGCCCCAGCAGAACCAAATACCACATTGCAGCACAATATACTGCCCCAGCCGAACCAAATACCACAGTGCAGCACAATATACTGCCCCAGCAGAACCAAATACCACAGTGCAGCACAGTATACTGCCCCAGCAGAACCAAATACCACAGTGCAGCACAAAATACTGCCCCTGCAGAACCAAATACCACAGTGCAGCACAGTATACTGCCCCAGCAGAACCAAATACCACAGTGCAGCACAGTATACTGCCCCTGCAGAACCAAATACCACAGTGCAGCACAGTATACTTCCCCAGCAGAACCAAATACCACACTGCAGCACAAAATACTGCCCCAGCAGAACCAAATACAATACAGTGCAGCACAAAATACTGCCCCTGCAGAACCAAATACAATACAGTGCAGCACAGTATACTGCCCCTGCAGAACCAAATACCACATTGCAGCACAAAATACTGCCCCAGCAGAACCAAATACCACATTGCAGCACAATATACTGCCCCAGCCAAACCAAATACCACAGTGCAGCACAATATACTGCCCCAGCAGAACCAAATACCACAGTGCAGCACAGTATACTGCCCCAGCAGAACCAAATACCACAGTGCAGCACAGTATACTGCCACAGCAGAACCAAATACCACACTGCAGCACAAAATACTGCCCCAGCAGAACCAAATACAATACAGTGCAGCACAAAATACTGCCCCTGCAGAACCAAATACAATACAGTGCAGCACAGTATACTGCCCCTGCAGAACCAAATACCACATTGCAGCACAAAATACTGCCCCAGCAGAACCAAATACCACATTGCAGCACAATATACTGCCCCAGCCGAACCAAATACCACAGTGCAGCACAATATACTGCCCCAGCAGAACCAAATACCACAGTGCAGCACAGTATACTGCCCCAGCAGAACCAAATACCACAGTGCAGCACAAAATACTGCCCCTGCAGAACCAAATACCACAGTGCAGCACAGTATACTGCCCCAGCAGAACCAAATACCACAGTGCAGCACAGTATACTGCCCCTGCAGAACCAAATACCACAGTGCAGCACAGTATACTGCCACAGCAGAACCAAATACCACACTGCAGCACAAAATACTGCCCCAGCAGAACCAAATACAATACAGTGCAGCACAAAATACTGCCCCTGCAGAACCAAATACAATACAGTGCAGCACAGTATACTGCCCCTGCAGAACCAAATACCACATTGCAGCACAAAATACTGCCCCAGCAGAACCAAATACCACATTGCAGCACAATATACTGCCCCAGCCGAACCAAATACCACAGTGCAGCACAATATACTGCCCCAGCAGAACCAAATACCACAGTGCAGCACAGTATACTGCCCCAGCAGAACCAAATACCACAGTGCAGCACAAAATACTGCCCCTGCAGAACCAAATACCACAGTGCAGCACAGTATACTGCCCCAGCAGAACCAAATACCACAGTGCAGCACAGTATACTGCCCCAGCAGAACCAAATACCACAGTGCAGCACAGTATACTGCCCCTGCAGAACCAAATACCACAGTGCAGCACAGTATACTGCCACAGCAGAACCAAATACCACACTGCAGCACAAAATACTGCCCCAGCAGAACCAAATACAATACAGTGCAGCACAAAATACTGCCCCTGCAGAACCAAATACAATACAGTGCAGCACAGTATACTGCCCCTGCAGAACCAAATACCACATTGCAGCACAAAATACTGCCCCAGCAGAACCAAATACCACATTGCAGCACAATATACTGCCCCAGCCGAACCAAATACCACAGTGCAGCACAATATACTGCCCCAGCAGAACCAAATACCACAGTGCAGCACAGTATACTGCCCCAGCAGAACCAAATACCACAGTGCAGCACAAAATACTGCCCCTGCAGAACCAAATACCACAGTGCAGCACAGTATACTGCCCCAGCAGAACCAAATACCACAGTGCAGCACAGTATACTGCCCCTGCAGAACCAAATACAATACAGTGCAGCACAGTATACTGCCACAGCAGAACCAAATACCACACTGCAGCACAAAATACTGCCCCAGCAGAACCAAATACCACATTGCAGCACAATATACTGCCCCAGCCGAACCAAATACCACAGTGCAGCACAATATACTGCCCCAGCAGAACCAAATACCACAGTGCAGCACAATATACTGCCCCAGCAGAGCCAAACACCACAGTGCAGCACAGTATACTGCCACAGCAGAACCAAATACAGTGCAGCACAGTATACTGCCACAGCAGAACCAAATACCACAGTGCAGCACAGTATACTGCCACAGCAGAACCAAATACCACAGTGCAGCACAGTATACTGCCACAGCAGAACCAAATACCACAGTGCAGCACAGTATACTGCCACAGCAGAGCCAAATACCACAGTGCAGCACAGTATACTGCCACAGCAGAACCAAATACCACAGTGCAGCACAGTATACTGCCACAGCAGAGCCAAATACCACAGTGCAGCACAAAATACTGCCACAGCAGAGCCAAATACCACAGTGCAGCACAAAATACTGCCACAGCAGAGCCAAATACCGCAGTGCAGCACAAAATACCACCCCAGCAGAGCTAAATACCACAGTGCAGCACAATATACTGCCCCAGCAGAGCCAAACACCACAGTGCAGCACAGTATACTGCCACAGCAGAACCAAATACCACAGTGCAGCACAAAATACCACCCCAACAGAACCAAGTATCACAGTGCAGCACAAAATACTGCCACAGCAGAGCCAAATACCACAGTGCATCATAAAATACTGCCACAGCAGAGCCAAATACCACAGTGCAGCACAAAATACTGCCACAGCAGAGCCAAATACCACAGTGCAGCACAATATACTGCCACAGCAGAGCTAAATACCACAGTGCAGCACAAAATACTGCCCCTGCAGAACCAAATACCACAGTGCAGCACAAAATACTGCCCCTGCAGAACCAAATACCACAGTGCAGCACAAAATACTGCCCCAGCAGAGCCAAATACCACAGTGCAGCACAATATACTGCCACAGCAGAGCTAAATACCACAGTGCAGCACAAAATACTGCCCCTGCAGAACCAAATACCACAGTGCAGCACAAAATACTGCCCCAGCAGAACCAAATACCACAGTGCAGCACAATATACTTCCCCAGCAGAACCAAATACCCCAGTGCAGCACAAAATACTGCTTCCCCCGTTGCAGTATACAACTGTTTCACAGTCCTGAAGACGGCGGTACAGTTGAACTCAGGAGGGTACCTGCAGCCGCCAGCCAGGTGCCTAAGTTTTTGATGCTCCTGAGAGCCTTGGCTGTGAGGAGGGCTCGGGCAGCCCCCTGGGATATTTCCATCTAGGGTCTTTGATGTCTCCACCTCTGAATACTTTATATCAGAGAAAGCACATTTAGTATATATTTGAGGCCATTAAGCTCAGTGTGTGATCCCGGCCTGCACTGCTCAAGAAGTGTCCCTTGTATTGATGATGTCTCTCCCCCTCCTGCTGCTAGTTGACAGCTTTCTTTGGGATTTTGTACATAGGGAGACATCTGTCAATCAGCAGCCTTCATAAATACATCAGACTCTTCCTACAAAGCTTTGGCTGCATGCTTCAAGAATGAAACTAGGAGCGTGACCAAATGATGTCATGATCAAATAACACATACGGCACATTTATTAATAGGTGACAGATTGGATGTGGAATCTGGTGCACCTTTAGACTGTCTAGTCTAATTTTATGCCACCTAGTTGGGTTAGTTTTACTGCAAAAAATGAGCTAAAATGTTGTTTAGTTTTTTTGCATGTTTAAACCATATCCCCTTCCCGCTAAGTAATGCCCCTTACAGGGCAAAGTGTAAAAAGGTTAGAAAAGTGTCTAAAAAACACTTCGTAAAAGCAGTACCAGTTTGTTGGCACAGACTAGCGCATTTTGAATAGTAAATCTATCCAGCTGACAGGTTTCATGGCTATTTGTATTGTTAAATTTACTACAGAACCTCCTTCGCTATGTTTAATGATGTGGATGACCTGGCTGCTTATGAAGATGAACTGTATCGTGAAGAGTCTTCCAGTGAGGAGAGCATTGACAGCGAGGTGGAAACCTACCTTTATAGCCAGGTGCACTATTCCCAGGATCTCAGCAAGGGCGACATACTAGATGATCAGGAGAAAGAGGATGATGTTGTGGAGAAAGTGGGCAACCTAAAGACCAGCTCCCATGAAAAGAAATCTGTGATTGTGATTTCTGACAGTGATGATATAAGGGCTACAGACTCTTCTGCGGTGGTCATCCTTTCTGACAGTTTGGAAGAAGACATTGTGTACCGTTCCAAGACTAAGTATAACGTAACATCAGCAATAAGACAGCCAGAGAACCGATCAACTCCTAAAGCCTCACCTAAGAAGAAGAAGAAGTTGTCTAAACTTAAAGGAGCAAAGTCTCCAGACACTGGCAAAAGTTACAAAGGTGGGATTGTCCAGGAAGTTCTTGTGATCAGAGGAAGTTCAGAAGAGGAAGATGCGGCGGTCAGTGAAGTGTGTCTAACATCCGATAGTGATGTGGAAAATTGGATGTTGCTGGGACGAGCAAGAGAGGAAGGAGATACTAGCATTCAGCTGAATCTTAGGGGCTACAGATCTGCACCATGGGAAGGTTTGTAAACATTTCAAAATCTAGTTAATGTCTAGTATTATGGGGATATCCTCGTATTTTCAAGTTACCTCCTGTCCACAGAATAGGAGATATTATTAGATTGGTGGGGAGTCTACTGCTGGGACCTCCCTGTCCAACCACAGGGCCTCTCATAAATAAACTGAGGTACTCGACTATCATGCTTGTTTTGTTTTATATGTTTTTAGATGTGGCAGCATGGAATGCGTAATGGCGTTTTAAAATAAATAATAGATGTCTGCTCGTTGTGGCCCTTATGAGCACCAAAATGGAGGTCTCCAGCCCCCCCCACTGCAGATAGGGGGTATCTCCTCGCTGAACATCTGCAGTGGGGAGCAGTGTGCTACTCCATTCAGAGCTGTACCCTACTGTGTTAGTTCCATTAACTTTGACCATGCATGGTGTTGCTATATTCAATGTCAATTTGGCATTTGTAACCTATCCTCCTGAAAGGTGATAAATGTCCTTTCGGAATCCCTTTTAATACACCATTTTTTATTTGTTTTGCTTCCACTTCTATTATTACAGTCAGTAATAACGTTTCCATCTTTACTTTTATTATTAAGTCTAAGAACTTATATGGTATTTCTGCTATAGCTGTGTTTTTTTTGTTTTGTTTTTTAAACATACAGGTAGTTGTTCTTGTACATGTTCCTTAATGTAGGTGCAACAACCAGAATGAAACCCTCCATGGTTTACATTACTGGCTGTAATCAGTGATCTGGAAAATGCTGAAAAATAGACATAATGGGGGAGATTTATAAAACTGTTGTAAAGTAGAACTGGCTTAGTTGCCCAATCAGATTCCACCTTTCATTTTTGGCAGCTTTACACCAGTTTGATAACTTTTCCCCCAATGTTTGTAAGACTTTTTCACATCTGCGTTAAAAGGGTTTTCCGAGATTTAAATACTGATAACCTGTCCTCCTCTGGATAAGTAATCAGTATAGGATCTGTGGGCGTCCGACACCGGGACCCCCGCTGATCAGCTGTTTGAGAAGGCACTGGTGCTCCTGTGAGTGCCGTGGCCTTCTCAGTGCTCACCAAGTGTAGTACATTGTATAGCGGCTGTGCTTGGTACTGCGCTCAGCCTCATTCACTTTTATGGGGCTGAGCCGCGCCTAGGCCACGTGACAGATGAACGTGTCCGAACTGGCCTAGGGAAAGATGTGAGAAGGCTACTTCTCTACTACGAGCACTGCTGCCTTCTCAAACAGCTGATCAGTGGGGGTCCCTGGTGTCAGCCCACCCACTGATCAGATAGTGTTGACCTATCCCGAGGAGAAGTCATCCATATTTAAGTCTCGGGGAAACCCTTTTAAGTTTTCCATTCTTGTGATCCAACAGGAGAACAGAACAAAAAAACTTGAACCTTTTCATTTTGAGCCTCAGTGCTCAGTTTGTGTTGGATCAGAAGAACAGAGAGGTCAAAGCAGATGTTACTTCTTGGTTCATCTTATGTTTGAGTACATTTATTTGTGTTTTTTTGTGTAGTGTCTAGAAACTTTTTAACTATTAGTCAGCGCTTGGATAGGGCACTGGGGGGGGGGGGGGTTGACAAGTGTTGAGGGACATCTCTATGTTCTATGAAATTGTCATAAAATGTTATCATGCTCTTACGATATAATGCCTCGTGTCCTTCCCCTACTTTTGAGACAGGTTTATGTCTTGAAGTTGGTTACACCAGGAAGTGATTTGGAAGTGGATTAGGAAGTGATTGATGAGTAAAAGGTCTGCTTTCAGGTCATTCATTTATATCAAATTAGGTAGTCAATGGAGCATAGGTGTAAACAGTCCTATGTGTAGAGTTGAGCGAACACCTGGATGTTCGGGTTCGAGAAGTTCGGCCGAACTTCCCGGAAATGTTCGGGTTCGGGATCCGAACCCGATCCGAACTTCGTCCCGAACCCGAACCCCATTGAAGTCAATGGGGACCCGAACTTTTCGGTACTAAAAAGGCTGTAAAACAGCCCAGGAAAGGGCTAGAGGGCTACAAAAGGCAGCAACATGTAGGTAAATCCCCTGCAAACAAATGTGGATAGGGAAATTAATTAAAATAAAAATTAAATAAATAAAAATTTACCAAAATCAATTGGAGAGAGGTCCCATAGCAGAGAATCTGGCTTCACGTCACCCACCACTGGAACAGTCCATTCTCAGATATTTAGGCCCCGGCACCCAGGCAGAGGAGAGAGGTCCCGTAACAGAGAATCTGTCTTCATGTCAGCAGAGAATCAGTCTGCATGTCATAGCAGAGAATCAGGCTTCACGTCAGCCACCACTGCAACAGTCCATTGTCATAAATTTAGGCCAAGCACCCAGGCAGAGGAGAGAGGTCCCGTAACAGACAATCTGGCTTCATGTCAGCAGAGAATCAGTCTTCATATCATAGCAGAGAATCAGGCTTCACGTCAGCCACCAATGCAACAGTCCATTGTCAGATATTTAGGCCCAGCACCCAGGCAGAGGAGAGAGGTCCCGTAACAGACAATCAGGCTTCATGTCAGCAGAGAATCAGTCTTTATATCATAGCAGAGAATCAGGCTTCACGTCACCCACCACTGTAAGAGTCCATTTTCATAAATTTAGGCCCAGCACCCAGGCAGAGGAGAGAGGTCCCGTAACAGACAATCTGGCTTCATGTCAGCAGAGAATCAGTCTTCATATCATAGCAGAGAATCAGGCTTCACGTCAGCCACCAATGCAACAGTCCATTGTCAGATATTTAGGCCCAGCACCCAGGCAGAGGAGAGAGGTCCCGTAACAGACAATCTGGCTTCATGTCAGCAGAGAATCAGTCTTCATATCATAGCAGAGAATCAGGCTTCACGTCAGCCACCAATGCAACAGTCCATTGTCAGATATTTAGGCCCAGCACCCAGGCAGAGGAGAGAGGTCCCGTAACAGACAATCTGGCTTCATGTCAGCAGAGAATCAGTCTTCATATCATAGCAGAGAATCAGGCTTCACGTCACCCAACATTGGAACAGTCCATTGTCAGATATTTAGGCCCAGCACCCAGGCAGAGGAGAGAGGTCCCGTAACAGAGAATCTGGCTTCATGTCAGCAGAGAATTAGTCTGCATGTCATAGCAGAGAATCAGGCTTCACGTCACCCAACATTGGAACAGTCCATTGGCATATATTTAGGCCCCGGCACCCAGACAGAGGAGAGGTTCATTCAAATTTGGGTAGCCTCGCAATATAATGGTAAAATGAAAATAAAAATAGGATTGAATGAGGAAGTGCCCTGGAGTACAATAATATATGGTTAAGGGGAGGTAGTTAATGTCTAATCTGGACAAGGGACGGACAGATCCTGTGGGATCCATGCCTGGTTCATTTTTATGAACGTCAGCTTGTCCACATTGGCTGTAGACAGGCGGCTGCGTTTGTCTGTAATGACACACCCTGCCGTGCTGAATACACGTTCAGACAAAACGCTGGCCGCCGGGCAGGCCAGCACCTCCAAGGCATAAAAGGCTAGCTCTGGCCACGTGGACAATTTAGAGACCCAGTAGTTGAATGGGGCCGAACCATCAGTCAGTACGTGGAGGGGTGTGCACACGTACTGTTCCACCATGTTAGTGAAATGTTGCCTCCTGCTAACACGTTGCGTATCAGGTGGTGGTGCAGTTAGCTGTGGCGTGTTGACAAAACTTTTCCGTATCTCTGCCATGCTAACCCTGCCCTCAGAGGAGCTGGCCGTGACACAGCTGCCTTGGCGACCTCTTGCTCCTCCTCTGCCTTGGCCTTGGGCTTCCACTTGTTCCCCTGTGACATTTGGTAATTCTCTCAGTAGCGCGTCTACCAACGTGCGCTTGTACTCGCGCATCTTCCTATCACGCTCCAGTGCAGGAAGTAAGGTGGGCACATTGTCTTTGTAGCGTGGGTCCAGCAGGGTGGCAACCCAGTAGTCCGCACACGTTAAAATGTGGGCAACTCTGCTGTCGTTGCGCAGGCACTGCAGCATGTAGTCGCTCATGTGTGCCAGGCTTCCCAGGGGTAAGGACAAGCTGTCCTCTGTGGGAGGCGTATCGTCATCGTCCTGCCTTTCCCCCCAGCCACGCACCAGTGATGGACCCGAGCTGCGTTGGGTGCCACCCCGCTGTGACCATGCTTCATCCTCATCCCCCTCCACCTCCTCCTCATCCTCGTCCTCCTCGTCCTCCAGTAGTGGGCCCTGGCTGGCCACATTTGTACCTGGCCTCTGCTGTTGCCAAAAACCTCCCTCTGAGTCACTTCGAAGAGACTGGCCTGAAAGTGCTAAAAATGACCCCTCTTCCTCCTCCTCCTCCTCCTGGGCCACCTCCTCTTCCATCATCGCCCTAAGTGTTTTCTCAAGGAGACATAGAAGTGGTATTGTAACGCTGATAACGGCGTCATCGCCACTGGCCATGTTGGTGGAGTACTCGAAACAGCGCAACAGGGCACACAGGTCTCGCATGGAGGCCCAGTCATTGGTGAAGTGGTGCTGTTCTGTAGTGCGACTGACCCGTGCGTGCTGCAGCTGAAACTCCACTATGACCTGCTGCTGCTCGCACAGTCTGTCCAGCATGTGCAAGGTGGAGTTCCACCTGGTGGGCACGTCGCATATGAGGCGGTGAGCGGGAAGGCCGAAGTTACGCTGTAGCGCAGACAGGCGAGCAGCAGCAGGATGTGAACGCCGGAAGCGCGAACAGACGGCCCGCACTTTATGCAGCAGCTCTGACATGTCGGGGTAGTTGTGAATGAACTTCTGCACCACCAAATTCAGCACATGCGCCAAGCAATGGATGTTCGTCAAACTGGCTAGTCCCAGAGCTGCAACGAGATTTCGCCCATTATCACACACCACCAGGCCGGGCTTGAGGCTCACCGGCAGCAACCACTCGTCGGTCTGTTGTTCTATACCCTGCCACAACTCCTGTGCGGTGTGGGGCCTGTCCCCCAAACATATGAGTTTCAGAATGGCCTGCTGACGTTTACCCCGAGCTGTGCTGAAGTTGGTGGTGAAGGTGTGTGGCTGACTAGATGAGCAGGTGGAAGAAGAGGAGGAGGAAGTCGAGTAGGAGGAGGTGGCAACAGGAGGCAAAGAATGTTGCCCTGTGATCCTTGGCGGCGGAAGGACGTGCGCCAAACAGCTCTCCGCCTGGGGCCCAGCTGCCGCTACATTTACCCAGTGTGCAGTTAGGGAGATATAGCGTCCCTGGCCGTGCTTACTGGTCCACGTATCTGTGGTTAGGTGGACCTTGCCACAGATGGCGTTGCGCAGTGCACACTTGATTTTATCGGATACTTGGTTGTGCAGGGAAGGCACGGCTCTCTTGGAGAAGTAGTGCCGGCTGGGAACAACATACTGTGGGACAGCAAGCGACATGAGCTGTTTGAAGCTGTCTGTGTCCACCAGCCTAAATGACAGCATTTCATAGGCCAGTAGTTTAGAAATGCTGGCATTCAGGGCCAGGGATCGAGGGTGGCTAGGTGGGAATTTACGCTTTCTCTCAAATGTTTGTGAGATGGAGAGCTGAACGCTGCCGTGTGACATGGTTGAGATGCTTGGTGACGGAGGTGGTGGTGGTGTTGGTGGTACATCCCCTGTTTGCTGGGCGGCAGGTGCCAACGTTCCTCCAGAGGCGGAGGAAGAGGCCGAGGCGGCAGCAGCAGAAGAGGCCGAGGTGGCAGCAGCAGAAGAGGTAGCAGGGGGAGCCTGAGTGACTTCCTTGGTTTTAAGGTGTTTACTCCACTGCAGTTCATGCTTTGCATGCAGGTGCCTGGTCATGCAGGTTGTGCTCAGGTTCAGAACGTTAATGCCTCGCTTCAGGCTCTGATGGCACAGCGTGCAAACCACTCGGGTCTTGTCGTCAGCACATTGTTTGAAGAAGTGCCATGCCAGGGAACTCCTTGAAGCTGCCTTTGGGGTGCTCGGTCCACGATGGCGGCGGTCAGTAGCAGGCGGAGTCTCTTGGCGGCGGGTGTTCTGCTTTTGCCCACTGCTCCCTCTTTTGCTACGCTGTTTGCTCGGTCTCCCCACTGCCTCTTCCTCCGAACTGTGAAAGTCAGTGGCACGACCTTCATTCCATGTGGGGTCTAGGACCTCATCGTCCCCTGCATCGTCTTCCACCCAGTCTTGATCCCTGACCTCCTGTTCAGTCTGCACACTGCAGAAAGACGCAGCAGTTGGCACCTGTGTTTCGTCATCATCAGAGACATGCTGAGGTGGTATTCCCATGTCCTCATCATCAGGAAACATAAGTGGTTGTGCGTCAGTGCATTCTATGTCTTTCACCGCTGGGGAAGGGCTAGGTGGATGCCCTTGGGAAACCCTGCCAGCGGAGTCTTCAAACAGCATAAGAGACTGCTGCATAACTTGAGGCTGAGACAGTTTCCCTGGTATGCATGGGGGTGATGTGACAGACTGATGGGGTTGGTTTTCAGGCGCCATCTGTGCGCTTTCTGCAGAAGACTGGGTTGGAGATAATGTGAACGTGCTGGATCCACTGTCGGCCACCCAATTGACTAATGCCTGTACCTGCTCAGGCCTTACCATCCTTAGAACGGCATTGGGCCCCACCATATATCACTGTAAATTCTGGCGGCTACTGGGACCTGAGGTAGTTGGTACACTAGGGCGTGTGGATGTGGCAGAACGGCCACGTCCTCTTCCAGCACCAGAGGGTCCACTAACACCACCACGACCATGTCCACGTCCGCGTCCCTTACTAGATGTTTTCCTCATTGTTATGGTTCACCACAACAACAAAAATATTATTTGGCCCAATGTATTGTATTCAAATTCAGCTGAATATAAATTTGAGGCCTAGTATTTAGGCGCTGGGTGACCGGTATAGATTTACTGACAGAATTAGACTTGGAAATGCACAGTAGCGTGTGTGTGAAGTTATTCTGAATGACCCTATGTGCACCTTGAATATTATATACCCTTTTAGGGATAGATTTCAAATAGCTCTGATACAGCAGAAACCACTAAATTATGAAATTGCTAAATTGGGAATTGTATTTTAACCCAGAACAAAAAATGTGCTTTGACGGACACTAAATAACTTGCCCAGCCAGAACAGTACAGCGGTAACGACAGATTTAGCGGGATATAAATTTGAGGCCTAGTATTTAGGCGCTGGGTGACCGGTATGGATTTACTGACAGAATTAGACTGGGATATGGCCAAAAAATAACCACACTATTGCTGGTTAAATGCACTTGGTGTGACAGCTTCACCAACCACACTACTGAGGGTTAAATGCACTTGGTGACGGGCGCAGCTTGACCCTGATGTAGTATATGGCCAAAAAATGAACAGACTATTGCTGGTTAAATGCACTTGGTGTGACAGCTTGACCAACCACACTACTGAGGGTTAAATGCACTTGGTGACGGGCGCAGCTTGACCCTGATGTAGTATATGGCCAAAAAATGAACAGACTATTGCTGGTTAAATGCACTTGGTGTCACAGCTTGACCAACCACACTACTGAGGGTTAAATGCACTTGGTGACGGGCGCAGCTTGCCCCTGATGTAGTATATGGCCAAAAAATAAACAGACTATTGCTGGTTAAATGCACTTGGTGTGACAGCTTCACCCTGATGTAGGCTTTAGCCAAAAAACAACCACACCATTGAGGGTTAAATGCACTTGGTCGCAGCTTGTGCTGGCGCACCACAAGACACAAAATGGCCGCCAATCACCCCAGAAAAAAGTGACTGACAAACGGTCTGGGCAGCCTAAAAACAGTGAGCAATTGAGGATCAGCAGCTCAATGATCCACAGCTGCAGATCGATCAATTAATAATGTCCTTTGGATGAGTTAATCTGCCTAATCTCGCCCTACTGTCGCAGCCGCAACCTCTCCCTACGCTAATCAGAGCAGAGTGACGGGCGGCGCTATGTGACTCCAGCTTAAATAGAGGCTGGGTCACATGGTGCTCTGGCCAATCACAGCCATGCCAATAGTAGGCATGGCTGTGACGGCCTCTTGGGGCAAGTAGTATGACGCTTGTTGATTGGCTGCTTTGCAGCCTTTCAAAAAGCGCCAAGAAAGCGACGAACACCGAACCCGGACTCTGACTTTTACGAAAATACAGTTCGAGTTCGCTCATCCCTAGTAGAGTGCTTTTTATTCCTTCTGTCCTACAGTTTTCAAAATCCTTCCATTATGGCACTGTCGGTGATCACCAGGGTCATGGAGGCATCCAGTATGACATCCTTTGAACCCTCGACTCGCTCTGAAATGCAGGTGGACGCACCACTATTCAAGGCTAAAAAGCGCATAGGCTGATGCGGTGGGTTCCTTCTTGACCTTGCTCAGTGTTCACCATGAGAACATTTTGAAAACGACATGAGCGGTTCTGGAGAAATGCGTAATGATATACACTGGGCTATCCTACTGCCCATTGGAGTGGTGTAACTAATGTTTTCATTCTCCTTGAACACTATAAGATTCAATGCACATGACCGTATTTTTTGTCCACATCCAATCTACATTTTTAGCAGATCAGATGCAGGCTCATTTATTTCTATGGGGGCAAAAGAATCGGACAGCACACCGAGTGTTGTTCACATCTGTAGGTCCGTTCTGTAGCTCCACAAAAAAGATTGAACATGTCCTGTTCTTGGCCAGATTGTGGACAAGAAGAGGCAGTACTACAGTAGTGCAGGATGTGCGAAATGGAAAAGTGCCGGGTGCACACTGCCATTATCTGTGGTTTGCAGGTCCACGGTTTGCATCAGTTTGGCTGAACCATTGAGTTTACCATAAATGTATGCCCCAGACATATGCAACTGGATATGTGTCAAGCGCCTTCTGTATAGAGAGCGCACTTCTCTATTTGCGTAGCATTGCGCTGTGATATAAGTGCATTAGAACAACATGTTACGGTTAGCTCTTGCTACGCCTGTATATGCCAAGCACATCAAGAATTGTGCTATGGGATGTCTGACCTGTGGCGGCTACTAGAACTTGAGTAGAGATTTCTGTCCTGTGGACATGTTAGCTATTCAGGCTCCCCCTGCACATTGGTGCGGCTTTCCAAACACATTTCCGTGCTGGTTTCATGTGGATTTCTCTGCTTTTCCATAACAAAATCCACGTGTTACTTGTGGATTTTTGGGGGGAAATTTTAGTGCGACATTGCCCCAATATCCTCTTTTGCACTGCACTAAAAATCTGCTGAAAAATTGACGGGTCAATTTCTGCATGAATAAAATACACAATCTGTACATAAGATTTGTCAGACCTCATTCACTTTGCTGGTACTGTATTACACTGTAGTTTTTTTTTTGTGCAGAAAAAAAGCAATACTGAGTTATTCCTGCTGCATATTCTTCACTGTGATGAGAAGAGTGGGGTTGTTGTAACCAGCCAATATTTGTGGCATGTCCGCTGTGTATTGCACTAGCACTTTGTCTTAGGCCTCTTTCACACTTGCGGCAGAGTGATCCGGCAACTAGTTCCGTCGCTGGAACTGCCTGCCGCATCCGGCAATCTGCATGCAAACGGAAAGCATTTGTAGACGGATCCGGGTGCGGATCTGTCCTACAAATGCATTGCAAGAACGGATCCGTCTCTCCATTTGTCATCCGGAGAAACAGATTAGTTATATATTTTTTACACATTTTTACCAGTCTGCGCATATTGCAAACCGGAAGGACGCATCCGGCATTCAGGCAAGTGTTTGGCCGGAGATAAAACCGCAGCATGCTACGGTATTATCTCCGTCCTGAACAGTCAAAAAGACTGAACTGAAGACATCCTGATCGGATTGCTCTCCATTCAGAATGCATGGGGATATGCCTGATCAGTTCTTTTCTGGTATTGCCCCTATGTCGGAACTCAGTGCCGGAAAAGAAAAACGCTAGTGTGACAGTACCCTTATGTGGGCATTTGAGATATAGATAGATAGATAGTGAAAAAAATCTACCGGCAGCACCACAACTGAAACAAAAACAGGTGCAAGGTCCGAGTACGGTAACTGGAGCTTACCCACTGGTAGACAATAGAAAAAAATCGGACAGCACTCCAGACGGTTTCTTTGGTAAAGCAAGTAAAATTTAATCACCCATGTGGTGGCAGCAAAAAAGCAACGTTTCGGCTCTACATGAGCCTTTCTCAAGCCAAACATACATACAGGGAGTACATAATTATTAGGCAAGTTGTATTTTTGAGGATTAATTTTATTATTGAACAACAACCATGTTCTCAATGAACCCAAAAAACTCATTAATATCAAAGCTGAATATTTTTGGAAGTAGTTTTTAGTTTGTTTTTAGTTTTAGCTATTTTAGGGGGATATCTGTGTGTGCAGGTGACTATTACTGTGCATAATTATTAGGCAACTGAACAAAAACCAAATATATACCCATTTCAATTATTTATTTTTACCAGTGAAACCAATATAACATCTCAACATTCACAAATATACATTTGTGACATTCAAAAACAAAACAAAAACAAATCAGTGACCAATATAGCCACCTTTCTTTGCAAGGACACTCAAAAGCCTGCCATCCATGGATTCTGTCAGTGTTTTGATCTGTTCACCATCAACATTGCGTGCAGCAGCAACCACAGCCTCCCAGACACTGTTCAGAGAGGTGTACTGTTTTCCCTCCTTGTAAATCTCACATTTGATGATGGACCACAGGTTCTCAATGGGGTTCAGATCAGGTGAACAAGGAGGCCATGTCATTAGATTTTCTTCTTTTATACCCTTTCTTGCCAGCCACGCTGTGGAGTACTTGGACGCGTGTGATGGAGCATTGTCCTGCATGAAAATCATGTTTTTCTTGAAGGATGCAGACTTCTTCCTGTACCACTGCTTGAAGAAGGTGTCTTCCAGAAACTGTCAGTAGGACTGGGAGTTGAGCTTGACTCCATCCTCAACCCGAAAAAAGGCCCCACAAGCTCATCTTTGATGATACCAGCCCAAACCAGTACTCCACCTCCACCTTGCTGGCGTCTGAGTCGGACTGGAGCTCTCTGCCCTTTACCAATCCAGCCACGGGCCCATCCATCTGGCCCATCAAGACTCACTCTCATTTCATCAGTCCATAAAACCTTAGAAAAATCAGTCTTGAGATATTTCTTGGCCCAGTCTTGACGTTTCAGCTTGTGTGTCTTGTTCAGTGGTGGTCGTCTTTCAGCCTTTCTTACCTTGGCCATGTCTCTGAGTATTGCACACCTTGTGCTTTTGGGCCCTCCAGTGAAATATGGCCAAACTGGTGGCAAGTGGCATCTTGGCAGCTGCACGCTTGACTTTTCTCAGTTCATGGGCAGTTATTTTGCGCCTTGGTTTTTCCACACGCTTCTTGCGACCCTGTTGACTATTTTGAATGAAACGCTTGATTGTTCGATGATCACGCTTCAGAAGCTTTGCAATTTTAAGGCTACTTTCACACTAGCGTTCGGCTGTCCGCTCGTGAGCTCCGTTTGAAGGGGCTCACGAGCGGACCCGAACGCAGCCGTCCAGCCCTGATGCAGTCTGAATGGAGCGGATCCGCTCAGACTGCATCAGTCTGGCGGCGTTCAGCCTCCGCTCCGCTCGCCTCCGCACGGACAGGCGGACAGCTGAACGCTGCTTGCAGCGTTCGGGTGTCCGCCTGGCCGTGCGGAGGCGTGCGGATCCGTCCAGACTTACAATGTAAGTCAATGGGGACGGATCCGTTTGAAGATGCCACAATATGGCTCAATCTTCAAGCGGATCCGTCCCCCATTGACTTTACATTGAAAGTCTGGACGGATCCGTCCGAGGCTATTTTCACACTTAGCTTTTATATGCCAATATAATGCAGACGGATCCGTTCTGAACGGAGCCTCCGTCTGCATTATTATGATCGGATCCGTTCAGAACGGATCCGATCGAACGCTAGTGTGAAAGTAGCCTAAGAGTGCTGCATCCCTCTGCAAGATATCTCACTATTTTTGACTTTTCTGAGCCTGTCAAGTCCTTCTTTTGACCCATTTTGCCAAAGGAAAGGAAGTTGCCTAATAATTATGCACACCTGATATAGGGTGTTGATGTCATTAGACCACACCCCTTCTCATTACAGAGATGCACATCGCCTAATATGCTTAATTGGTAGTAGGCTTTCGAGCCTATACAGCTTGGAGTAAGACAACATGCATAAAGAGGATGATGTGGTCAAAATACTCATTTGCCTAATAATTCTGCACTCCCTGTAGATATATATATATATATAATAAAAAAATACTTTATTTTTCCCACTACCCTCATCATGTAAAGACTATCCCTGTACATAACAGAAGCAGTATCTACTGACCAGAATGGATATTTCTACGGGAACACCTCTTTCTCGCCATCACAGACATTGCCCGTGTAATACATTCAGGCTTTCAGACTATGTAAGGTCATTTTTAGCCCCCCTCCATGCATGTAAAGCAAACGCTGTGATTACCAGATGTCTGTTTTGTTCTTTTCTTTCAGTCTTTAGTTAAAATCCTGGTTACGTCTGGGAGCACTAATTCCAATCCACCCCCCGAGACTGCCAGACAGGCACTTGGCTTGAGTGCAATGGCCAAGAACTACTGTCAGTTAGTTTTAGCATGCCCCAATAGTCCTCATTCTAGACATCTCTCGTGTGAAGGTAAGGTGACGCTCATATATCACGGGCACCCCTTTACTTTAACTCGCGTCAGTACTTGGGGACGCTACCTGGACTTTCTGCTATTAATGAGAGATACACACCCTTTCCCATTCCCCCAGTGCAGCCCTGTATTCTAGGTCCTGTAGAAGTTCTGATCTCTGGTTTCTTAGGTCTGCAGAGTTTGTGAGCACACAATTTGTGTAGCAGCTTCTATATCCGGATATACGTTTGCCCCACCACCCGTGCCTCCTGGAATACTTGGGTGCGTTGGTAACACTTGTGATGCATTATTCAGCTTGCTGCATCTGATGATTGATGTGCGAGGTAATGCTTTGATTTGCATTAAAGGTGATGGAGATATAGACATGGTGTCTAACCCATTTCAGAGTTTGAGGGTTAAAAGCAATTCTAGGTTAATAGAAACTCCCCGCCAAGCAGTGCTATTTGGAGAGCTTCCATTGGTATCCATAAAATCCACTGCTGGTTCAATTTCTATTACACTAGGTATGGCAATGAATAATGAATGTCTAGCCGTATTAATCATCTAAAAGTAGCCTTTGAACTGCTGGAAATCATGCTTTAATAAATCTGGTAGAAGAGGGTTAAACTGTACGAAACCTAGATTTGTTTGTACCTTTAGGCTACATGCACACGACATGTGATGGACGTTTAACCGCTAACACGTCTGTTTTAATACCACTGGTAGTCTATGGGGTTATTCACATGGCAGTTTTTTTTATGGTCAGTGAAA
This sequence comes from Bufo gargarizans, assembly GCF_014858855.1. Lineage (NCBI taxonomy): Eukaryota > Metazoa > Chordata > Amphibia > Anura > Bufonidae > Bufo > Bufo gargarizans. Next base: position 734,567,727 of record NC_058080.1, read on the forward strand.
AACTGACATAAAAAAAAAATGGAACATGTTCTATCTTGTCCATTTTTTACTGACCAATAGCCCCCGTACAATTGAATGGGTCAGTTTTTAATGTCCGTTTCTCAGAAAGGCATCGGTGAAGAAAACGTCCGTTAAAAATGGACAGTTTACGGTATCTGTTTTTAACTGCCCTTGTGCGCTGTCATCCAGCTGTAATAAACTGGTTGATGGGCCCCTAATATGCGCCTGATGCGCGTAATGTATGATCATCTCTGAAATGGCCATATCCTGGGAATTCTCTCCTCTTCAGATACCACCTCAATACTGTTCAGCATTACCTAACACCAGCACCGTCCTTCATATCAAATGCCCATTAGTGTCTGCATTGTTCCTGCGCTCTGTTGTTCCTGCACTCTCGCTGAATGTCATTTGAGCACATGCTGATGGCTGACTTCTCTAACCTTTCCTGATAAATGATTGACACATTACTGGTGTCCAAATAGTATTGCCACTGATTCTCCTTATGGAGACCTTGCCGGTGTTCCTTTGTGTCTTTTACGGGCTAATATATCTAATTTCTGTTCATGATATTTTTTGGGGGACGTGATATTGAAAGGGAATCTGTCAGCACAGTTCTGGACTATTATCTTCAGCACTTGATGAGTCCTACTGCACATAAGAAGTCCGGATCACAATGTTTTATGTTCCTTCTTCTCCCGATGTCAGTGCTCAGAGCTGCACTGAAATACGTTGTCAGGACTGCTGTGATGTGCTAGTATAATGCAGAGGACTCATGCATGCACACCAGTCCTGACAAGTGCCGACAGAATGGGGATCTGGACTCCGTATCCGTAGTACTACTTGTGCACTAGTCCAAGATCGTGGTTTCAGATTCCCTTTAACCACCATTCTAGTTGTCCTTCATACTGGCATCTTGGTACGACGCCATATGGTTTAATACCGTCTCTTCTGTTGACTACTTGTCATGTATACCTAAAGTTGCTCTGTACCATTCCTGGCAGCTGCACAGTACCCCATTACAATTGGAGAGCATTACCCCTTGTTAAATGGAGAGGGGCTGTCACAAAATGCTGACGGCCACAGCAGTCAGTGTCCCATTTACATAGTACAGATGCTATAGCGGGTATGTGTAATTTGATTGTATCCTCGAGGGCAGCCATGAGGGATATAAATTCCCTGAAGCTGCTTTTCTCTATCTCTGAGGGCCAGTTCTCATGACTGATTTAGAAAAATGCACTTAAAAAATCAGCTTGGAATCCATTTTTGATGTCACTTTTTTTGAGCAATGGGTGTTCGCTTCAATACAAAGCTGCATTTTCAGTTTGAGTTTTTTTACACGGTTCTGCACCATAAAACGTGCGGAAAATGCATGAACTGACGTGGAGCTGTTCTTTTCTGCTTCCCTTTGATTTTAGGCCTCTTTCACACTACAGTATTTTTTATTATTATTATTTTTTCAGTTTTGCGGGCCGCTTTTTTTGCATTCCGTATACAGAACCATTAATTTCAACGGTTCCGGAAAAAAATGGATTGTACTCCGTATGAATTCCGTATTTCCGTTTTTTCCGTTCCGTTGAAAGATAGAACATGTCCTATTATCGCCTGCAAATCACGTTCCGTGGCTCCATTCAAGTCAATGGGTCCGCAAAAAAAAAAAAAACAGAACACATACAAGAAATGCATCCGTATGTCTTCCGTATCTGTTCCGTTTTTGCGGAACCATCTATTGAAAATGTTATGCCGAACCCAATTTTTTCTGTGTAATTACTGTATATGCCATATGGAAAAACAGAACGGAAAAACGGTAAAGAAACTGAAACACAACAGAAACAAAAAAACGGAACAGATTCGTGAAAAACACTGAAATAGCCATACGGTAGTGTGAAAGAGGCCTTAATGGGAGATTCAGCGCTGATTCTGCCCCATGATAGGGTACACTGCTTTGTGTTAAAAAAAAAAGTTCTGCTTCCTATTGACATGACTGTTTTGAGGCATTTTTGGAGCTAATTTTGAGGCAGAAACGCTCCTAAAAACGGTCTTAAAATTGTGGAGGGTAATCATTCAGGTCATAGAAGAATATTAGGAACTGCTGATATTGCAATATTAATGTATGTGTTTAATAAAAGTAATCCAGATGTGAGGAAAATGAAAAAGAAAAGAAATCCTACAAAAGGAAATCGTTTAACCAATAGTTTGAGCCTTCCATGTCAGCCCCACCTTACTGACGGTTTCCACTTTCCATGTTTTGCTGCCGTCCTAACGCCCGGAGTATGCAGGTTGCAGCCGGCAGTGATGGGCTTTTGCCATGCTGGGTCCATGAATCTTTTAATCTTCAGACTATTCTCTGTAGGCCTCACATGTTGCCCAGAGCACTATGAATTTAATTGCCGTGGTCTTAATAGAGAATCCAGTAGTACTTTAGTATGTCCCAGCAGCAAATGGGACATGGTGTAAATAAACCAGTCCAACAAAATCTGCCTTCCAAAAACCAAACGGCGCACCTTTCACTCTGCGCCCCGCTGTGTGGCCGTACAGTAGTTTACGGCAGAGTCGGGGCAATAAAGATAGTCTTGTTTGGCTGTTAACCCTTGCTTTGTTAGTGGGAAAAAATGGGTTAAAATTGAAAATTAGGCAAAAAAATGAAATTCTCAGATTTCATCCCCATTTGCCAATAACTCTTGTGCAACACCTAAAGGGTTAACAAAGTTTGTAAAATCAGTTTTGAATACCTTGAGGGGTGTAGTTTATAGAATGGGGTCATTTTTGGGCGGTTTCTTTTATGTAAGCCTCGCAAAGTGACTTCAGAGCTGTAGTAGTCCCTAAAAATTTGTTTTTTGTAAATTTCTGAAAAATTTCAAGATTTGCTTCTAAATTTCTAAGCCTTGTAACATCCCCAAAAAATAAAATATCATTCCCAAAATAATTCAAACATGAAGTAGACATATGGGGAATGTAAAGTCATCACAATTTATGGGGGTATTACTATGTATTACAGAAGTAGAGAAACTGAAACTTTGAAATTTGCAAATTTTTCCAATTTTTGGGTAAATTAGGTATTTTTTATGCAAAAAAAATAAAAAAAAATTTACTTCATTTTACCAGTGTCATGAAGTGCAATATGTGACGAAAAAACAATCTCAGAATGGCCTGGATAAGTCAAAGCGTTTTAAAGTTATCAGCACTTAAAGTGACACTGGTCAGATTTGCAAAAGGTGGCCTGTTCCTTAAAGGGGTTATCCCATCTTAGACAATGGGGGCATATCCTACAACGAGAATGGAGCCGGGGAGAGTTGTGGCTGGAGGACCCCGGGTTTCCCAGGGTCCGTCCACCACCAGGCACAGCTCCCCGCCTCTCCAATTGAAGTGAATGGGAGCGCACCGCGCATGCCCGGCCACTGCTCCCATTCCTTTCTATGGGGCCGACGGAAATAGCCGAGCCAGTGCTCGGCTATTTTTGGCGGCTCCATAGAAATGAATGGAGGGCGGCTGCGCATGCGCAGTGCGCCCTCCTCCACTTTCTCCGCTCCGTTCTCCTTGTAGGTGCGGGTCCCAGCGGTGGGACTTGCACCTATCAGACAATGGGGGCATATCCTAGCGATATGCCCCCATTGTCTAAGATGGGATAACCCCTTTAAGGTGAAATAAAGCTGTGTCCCTAAGGGGTTAAAGCTGTAGGCAGTCTGGGCATGCTGGGAGTTGTAGTTTTGCAACAGCCGGAGAGCCCCAGGTTGGCCATCCCTGCCCTAAGAGAAGCCTCTGCAGAATTCAGTGGGCAGATACCATATACCACCATGCATAAATATGCCAGTATATTTAATAATTTAAAAAAGTTAGAACTCCACGGTAGGGTTAAAAAAAGGATTGTTAATAAAATATGAAAAAAATAATAAAGAAATTTCAAGATTAGTAAAAATTAAACACTAAGGCTACTTTCACATCTGGGGTAGCGACTCCGGCAGCCTGCCAGAGTTCTCCGTATCCGGCACTGCCAGATGCAACCGCAATGCCTGCCGGCCCTATTAAAGGGAACCTGTCACCGGGATTTTGGGTATAGAGCTGAGGACATGGGTTGCTAGATGGCCGCTAGCACATCTGCAATACCCAGTCCCCATAGCTCTGTGTGCTTTTATAGTGTATAAAAAACGATTTGATACATATGCAAATTAACCTGAGAAGAGTCCTGTCTGTGAGATGAGTCAGGGACAGGACTCCTCTGGGGTTAATTTGCATATGTATCAAATCGTTTTTTTTACACAATAAAAGCACACAGAGCTATGGGGACTGGGTATTGCGGATGTGCTAGTGGCCATCTAGCAACCCATGTCCTCAGCTCTATACCCAAAATCCCGGTGACAGGTTCCCTTTAAGTATAATGGGGTCCAGACGGAGATCTGGCCACATTCCGGCAAAAATGATGCAAATAGTGTGGACACAAACTGCTGCATGCTGGAAGTAGCCTAATAAATATATATATATAATATTACACCCCAAAATGGTATGTGAGATGTCTAGAGATATTTGTAGGAACCACACCTAGCAATATGCCACCAATGTGCGAGATGGGCCAACCCCTTTAACCCCTTAAGGACATAGGACGTACCGGTACGCCCTATTTCCCGAGTCCTTAAGGACCAAGGACGTACCGGTACGTCCTGACTTTAAAATCGGCATTCCGGCGCCGCAGGGGTTAATTTGAACAGGATGCCGGCTGAAATCATTCAGCCGGCATCCTGTTAAAACGCCAGGGGGGGTCATGTGACCCCCCCGTGTCGGCGATCGCAGCAAACCGCAGGTCAATTCAGACCTGCGGTTTGCTGCGCTTTTTGCAGTTTCTGATCCCCGCGGTCCCTGACCGCGGGGATCAGAAACTTTAGAGTGTCTAAAATCAATATAGTACACCCCCCCCTGCACCCCTGCATGATTTGATGGCAGCGGGTGGTGCAGGGGGGGTGTCGCAGGCGGTGGGGGCGTTGCGGGAGGCGGGCGGTGCGGCAGGCGGGATCGCGATCCCCCGCCCGCCTCCCATTGAATAATCGTTGGTGTACAGTGGGTATACCAGGGTGCCAGCACATTGCTGGCACCCTGGTATAAACGGCTGACATCGTTGATGCGATGTCAGCCGTTTAACCCTTTCCATACAGCGGTCCGTACGGACCGCTGTATGGAAAAGGTTAACAGTAAAAGGGAGCTCCCTCCCTCTCCGATCGGGGGGCTGCTGTGCCTTTGCAGCCCCCCGATGGGAGAGGGAGAGAGCCCCCAGACAGCCCCCCCAGAGCCCCGTCCTTACCCTTCCCCGTCTGCGCAGTTCTGACCATAACTGAGCAGACGGGGAAGGTTCCCATGACAACAGGACGCCTGCTCAGGCGTCCTGCTGTCCATGGTGCTGAACAGATCTGTGCTGAAAGCATAGATCTGTTCAGTGTAAGTAAAATACAGTTACAGATACCTATATAGGTTCTGTACTGTATTTTACAGACATCAGACCCACTGGATCTTCAAGAACCAAGTGGGTCTGGGTCAAAAAAAAAAAAATAAGTGAAAAAAGTTAAGATAAAAAAAAAAAACATTTATCACTGAATAAAAATTAAAAAAATAAAATAAACTACACATATTAGGTATCGCCGCGTCCGTAACGACCTGATCTATAAAACGGTCATGTTACTTTCCCCGCACAGTGAACGCCATAAAAATAAAAAAATAAAAACTATGAGAAAATTGAAATTTTGCCCACCTTACTTCCCAAAAAAGGTAATAAAAGTGATCAAAAAAGTCGCATGTACGCCAAAATAGTACCAATCAAACCGTCATCTCATCCCGCAAAAAATTTGACCCTACTCAAGATAATCGCCCAAAAACTGAAAAAACTATGGCTCTTAGACTATGGAAACACTAAAACATCATTTTTTTTGTTTCAAAAATAAAATCATTGTGTAAAACCTACATAAATAAAAATAAAGTATACATATTAGGTATTGCCGCGTCCGTATCGACCGGCTCTATATAAATATCATATGACCTAACCCCTCAGGTGACCACCATAAAAAATAAAAATAATAAATTGTGCAAAAAAAGCAATTTTTTGCCATCTTACGTCACAAAAAGTGTAATAGCAAGCGATCAAAAAGTCATATGCACCCCAAAATAGTGCCAATCAAACTGTCATCTCATCCCGCAAAAAATTAGACCCTACTCAAGATAATCGCCCAAAAACTGAAAAAACTATGGCTCTCAGACTATGGAGACACTAAACAATTTTTTGGTTTTAAAAATGAAGTTATTGTATAAAACTTACATAAATAAAAAAAATTGTATACATATTAGGTATCGCTGCGTCCGTGACAACCTGCTCTATAAAATTACCACGTGATCTAACCTGTCAGATGAATGTTGTAAATAACAAAAAAAAAAAACGTGCCAAAAAAGCTATTTCTTGTTACCTTGCCGCACAAAAAGTGTAATATAGAGCAACCAAAAATCATATCTACCCTGAACTAGTACCAACAATACTGCCACCCTATTCCGTACTTTCTAAAATGGGGTCACTTTTTTGGAGTTTCTACTCTAGGGGTGCATCAGGGGGGCTTCAAATAGGACATGGTGTCAAAAAAACCAGTCCAGCAAAATCTGCCTTCCAAAAACCGTATGGCATTCCTTTCCTTCTGCTCCCTGCCGTGTGCCCGTACAGCGGTCTACAACCACATATGAGGTGTTTCTGTAAACTACAGAATCAGGGCCATAAATAATGAGTTTTGTTTGGCTGTTAACCCTTGCTTTGTAACTGGAAAAAAAATATTAAAATGGAAAATCTGCCAAAAAAGTGAAATTTTGAAATTGTATCTCTATTTTCCATTAAATCTTGTGCAACACCTAAAGGGTTAACAAAGTTTGTAAAATCAGTTTGAATACCTTGAGGGGTGTAGTTTCTTAGATGGGGTAACTTTTATGGAGTTTCTACTCTAGGGGTGCATCAGGGGGCTTCAAATGGGACATGGTGTCAAAAAACCAGTCCAGCAAAATCTGCCTTCCAAAAACCGTATGGCATTCCTTTCCTTCTGCGCCCTGCCGTGTGCCCGTACAGCGGTCTACAGCCACATATGAGGTGTTTCTGTAAACTACAGAATCAGGGCCATAAATAATGAGTTTTGTTTGGCTGTTAACCCTTGCTTTGTAACTGGAAAAAAAATATTAAAATGGAAAATCTGCCAAAAAAGTGAAATTTTGAAATTGTATCTCTATTTGCCAATAACTCTTGTGCAACACCTAAAGGGTTAACGAAGTTTGTAAAATCAGTTTTGAATACCTTGAGGGGTGTAGTTTCTTAGATGGGGTCACTTTTATGGAGTTTCTACTCTAGGGGTGCATCAGGGGGCTTCAAATGGGACATGGTGTCAAAAAAACTGTCCAGCAAAATCTGGCTTCCAAAAACCATCCGGCGCACCTTTCACTCTACGCCCCGCTGTGTGGCCGTACAGTAGTTTACGGCCACATATGGGGTGTTTCTGTAAACGGCAGAGTCAGGGCAATAAAGATACAGTCTTTTTTGGCTGTTAACCCTTGCTTTGTTAGTGGAAAAAATGGGTTAAAATTGAAAATTAGGCAAAAAAATGAAATTCTCAAATTTCATCCCCATTTGCCAATAACTCTTGTGCAACACCTAAAGGGTTAACAGAGTTTGTAAAATCAGTTTTGAATACCTTGAGGGGTGTAGTTTATAGAATGGGGTCATTTTTGGGCGGTTTCTATTATGTAAGCCTTGCAAAGTGACTTCAGAGCTGTAGTGGTCCCTAAAAATTGGGTTTTTGTAAATTTCTGAAAAATTTCAAGATTTGCTTCTAAACTTCTAAGCCTTGTAACATCCCCAAAAAATAAAATATCATTCCCAAAATAATTCAAACATGAAGTAGACATATGGGGAATGTAAAGTCATCACAATTTTTGGGGGTATTACTATGTATTACAGAAGTAGAGAAACTGAAACTTTGAAATTTGCTAATTTTTCCAAATTTTTGGTAAATTAGGTATTTTATTATGCAAAAAAATTAATTTTTTTGACTTTATTTTACCAGTGTCATGAAGTACAATATGTGACGAAAAAACAATCTCAGAATGGCCTGGATAAGTCAAAGCGTTTTAAAGTTATCAGCACTTAAAGTGACACTGGTCAGATTTGCAAAAAATGGCCTGGTCCTTAAGGTGAAAATGAGCCTGGTCCTTAAGGGGTTAAGTTTCCTTTTTTTTCCCCTACAAGGTTTGGGGTCCATTCACATGTCCGTAAGTAAATTGCGGATCCGCAAAACACGGACACCGGCAATGTGCATTCCGCCTTTTCTTGTGCGCAATTATTTTTTTGCGGAACGGAAGTGCGGATCCGCAAATGCGGATGCGGACAGCACATTCCGACCCCATTGAAAATGAATGGCTCCGCACCTGTTCCGGAAAAATTGCGGAACGGATGCGGACCCATTTTGCGGACATGTGAATGGACCCTTCTCATCGGGAATCGCTGAGCACATTGTTTCACATTCACTCAAGCTAGAATCCATTAGAGAAATTGGCATTGGGAGGGTGTTCGAGGAGAGGCGTGGATTAATAATTATACGTTTTACTAAATGCTGCTGTTTTGTATTATTTATTTATTTTCTCCCCAGTTTTGCGTTTAACCCTTTGGATGATCACATAAACTGTCTGTGTAGCAATAAATTAGAAATTTCATTTAAATTGTAATTCCACTTTTGCACCAGGGATAACGTTGTAAAACCTGTTCTTTCCCTTGATAACACAGACTATCAAGCTTGATGTATTCAGTATGTCAATCAGCTTTTGATACAAAGGAGCTTCTTAAAATGGCTTATGCGTTTTTTCTTCTTCTGAGCACTGAATTAAATAGCTTAGAGGAACATTTCCATCAGTGCAAAGAAATAAAATTCATCCTTAAGGCTTATTTAAGCAAATAGGGACATTTATTTGGACTGGCGTCATGTATAACTCCATGATTGGTTATCTTAAGTACCCTGAACTAAAAATAAGAACATCAGTACTGCCATATTATTCATACAGGCTATTTAGATATAGTCACCAGGACGGGGATTGAAATAAAATAAAAGGGTTTTCCGAGACTGTAATACCGATGACCTATTCTTAGGGTAGGTCATCGGTATCAATTACTGGAGGTCAGACCATAGGCACATCCCCCTTTTAGTTCTTTGAAGGTGCTGCTGCACTCCAGCACCCCACAGCTCCCTACACTGGGTAGTGGCCATAAATGGTATTGCAGTGCTACTCCCGAGAGTTTGATATTGATGGCCTATCCTCAGAATAGGTCATTATCATCTGATCGGTGGGGGTCTGACTCCCGACAATGAGTGCTGCAGCCTCCTCACAGCTCACAAAGCACAGTGCTGTACATTGTATAGTGGCTGTGCTTGGTATTGCAGCTGAGGCCCATTCACTTGAATGGGGCTGAGCTGTGCTTAGGCCATGTGACCTGTGTACATGACATCCATGGCCCCTAGAGCACCGTGGCCTCTTCCAACAGCTGACTGGCGGGTGTCCTGGGAGTCGCACCCCTATTGATTCCTGAGGATAGGCCATCAATATCAAAATGTCAGACAACAGCTGTGCTTTTCCAGACCACTATAGGTCATGTAGGATAGTCCTTGAAAACTCTTAATATTGGATGTATACTAAGGAAGCAGAGGTCATTTCATGATATAATGAATATGCCTTATTTTTATAAATCTAGAATAACCTTTTGAACTTACTGTAGGAGAATCTACACTTAAATTAACACTTTTTCTTTTTTAAACTGTTCCTAGAGAAATAGGCGCCTGAAGTTCAGGTGACTATTGTGCTTTACAATCCATACTGCCGTACACTGCTGTGCATGGCAGTACAGATTCCTCTCTGGTGGCACTGAGCGCTGTACAGGCCTAAGCATTGCTGCCCCTGCCTGTACCAGTGCTGCTCTTCCAAAGCCTGGCTGGCGTACATGGGTCTGGAAGTGTTTTTAGACCAAATTGTAGTCTGTGACCGAAACATCTGGAGGTGTTTGACCCATCACCTCTGCCAGCTCCCTGGTAAAATCCATAGCATTTGAGACTTTAGCAGATCAGGTGCAGGCAGCGCAGTGTTGTCATATGGGAGCTCCTGCTCTGCGCGCGCTTTGCTCTGCTTATCCCTTTTAGCAACGTGGTCTGTAGGCTATTAGCACAGCGGACTGATGCTCAGGCCTGTATAGTGCTCAGTGTCACCAGAGGCGAATCCATACACACGTGAACAGCAGTTTACGAGATTACAGACTGATGCTCAGGCCTGTATAGTGCTCAGTGTCACCAGAGGCGAATCCATACACCCGTGAACAGCAGTTTAGGGAATTACGGACTGATGCTCAGGCCTGTATAGTGCTCAGTGTCACCAGAGGCGAATCCATACTCCAGTGAACAGCAGTTTACGAGATTATGGACTGATGCTCAGGCCTGTATAGTGCTCGGTGTCACCAGAGGCAAATCCATACTCCAGTGAACAGCAGTTTACGAGATTATGGACTGATGCTCAGGCCTGTATAGTGCTCGGTGTCACCAGAGGCGAATCCATACACCCGTGAACAGCAGTTTAGGGAATTACGGACTGATGCTCAGGCCTGTATAGTGCTCAGTGTCACCAGAGGCGAATCCATACTCCCATCAACAGCAGTTTACGAGATTACGGACTGATGCTCAGGCCTGTATAGTGCTCAGTGTCACCAGAGGCGAATCCATACTCCAGTGAACAGCAGTTTACGAGATTATGGACTGATGCTCAGGCCTGTATAGTGCTCGGTGTCACCAGAGGCAAATCCATACTCCAGTGAACAGCAGTTTACGAGATTATGGACTGATGCTCAGGCCTGTATAGTGCTCGGTGTCACCAGAGGCGAATCGATACACCAGTGAACAGCAGTTTACGAGATTACGGACTGATGCTCAGGCCTGTATAGTGCTCAGTGTCACCAGAGGCGAATCCATACTCCCATCAACAGCAGTTTACGAGATTACGGACTGATGCTCAGGCCTGTATAGTGCTCAGTGTCACCAGAGGCGAATCCATACTCCAGTGAACAGCAGTTTACGAGATTATGGACTGATGCTCAGGCCTGTATAGTGCTCAGTGTCACCAGAGGCGAATCCATACTCCAGTGAACAGCAGTTTACGAGATTATGGACTGATGCTCAGGCCTGTATAGTGCTCGGTGTCACCAGAGGCAAATCCATACTCCAGTGAACAGCAGTTTACGAGATTACGGACTGATGCTCAGGCCTGTATAGTGCTCAGTGTCACCAGAGGCGAATCGATACACCAGTGAACAGCAGTTTACGAGATTACGGACTGATGCTCAGGCCTGTATAGTGCTCAGTGTCACCAGAGGCGAATCGATACACCAGTGAACAGCAGTTTACGAGATTACGGACTGATGCTCAGGCCTGTATAGTGCTCAGTGTCACCAGAGGCAAATCCATACACCTGTGAACAGCAGTTTACGAGATTTCGGACTGATGCTCAGGCCTGTATAGTGCTCAGTGTCACCAGAGGTGAATCCATACTCCAGTGAACAGCAGTTTACGAGATTACGGACTGATGCTCAGGCCTGTATAGTGCTCAGTGTCACCAGAGGCAAATCCATACACCTGTGAACAGCAGTTTACGAGATTTCGGACTGATGCTCAGGCCTGTATAGTGCTCAGTGTCACCAGAGGTGAATCCATACTCCAGTGAACAGCAGTTTACGAGATTACGGATTCTAGAGCACAATAGGCATCTGAACTTCAGGCACCTATTTTGCTAGGAAAGGTAAAAAAAAAAAAATGTATATTACAAAAATCCTTTCCATCACATTTAAAACAGGTTTTAGATACAGGATAGTCATTAATGACTGATCTCCTGGGACCCAGATGGAAGATTTCTTATTAAACATAACAGGTTTAAATTTAACATTAGACAAAATAGGAACCAATGGAAGCGGGGGCTGAAATATGAGAAGAGAAGCGTCTTAGGGGTTTTGATTTCTGACATATTCAAAATGAATCAACAAAGTGACCAAGCAGCAGGGCGATGCCTAAGGCTAGGGATACACAGCGACATTTATTGTAATGATGGTTTATGGTCAGGCACTGCAAGATGACAGTTGCTAAAAATCCATCCACGTTTGATTTTTGTACGACTGTTGTGTCGCAGTTGCAGCAAATCGAGCGACATTGGTGCGACATGAATGTATCATGACACGTCGAAATGTAGTTGTACCCTTTTTGTTGTGGGCAAAGGGGTACAACCTGAAATTAGTCGGTGGGAAGATCAGAAGTGATCTCAGAAAGTATTTTATTAAGTAGATTGGAATGGATGATTAGATGGTTGGAAAATCTACTGTAAATGAATGTAAACCTGCCTAGGATGTGTCTATCCTAAAGAATTTAATTTATTTAGTTTTGAGAAGAGATGTCTAAGGGGGGACATGATTAACCTATACAAGTATATAAATGGGCCATACAAAAAATATGGTGAAAAACTGTTCCATGTAAAATGCCCTGAAAAGACAAGGGGGCACTGCCTCCGACTGGAGAAGAAAAAGTTCAGTCTCCAGAAGCGTCAAAGCTTCTTTACTGTAAGAACTATGAATCTGTGGAATAGACTTCCTCAGGACGTGGTCACAGCAGGAACAGTGGACAGTTTAAAAAAGGGTTTAGATGAATTCTTAAAAGTAAATGTCATTAATGCTTATGAAAACGTGTAGAAATCTGAGTCTCACTTCCTTCTGGGATTCGCGTCTCCAGAACTTGATGGACTTATGTCTTTTTTCAACCGTATTAACTATGTAAGTATCCTAAGGCTTCTTTCACACGAGCGTGACATGCGTTTAGTGAAACTCGCACTATTTTGCAACCAAGTTCAGTCAGTTTTGTCTGCGATTGCGTTCAGTTGTTTTATTTTTTTCCGCGCGGGTGCAATGCGTTTTGATGCGTTTTTCATGAGCATGATAAAAAACTGAAGGTTTACAAACAACATCTCTTAGCAACCATCAGTGAAAAACGCATCGCACCCGCACTTGCTTGCAGATGCAATGCGTTTTTCACGCAGCCCCATTCACTTCTATGGGGCCAGGGCTGCGTGAAAAACGCAGAATATAGAACATGCTGCGATTTTCACGCAACGCAGAACTGATGCATGAAAAACCACGCTCATGTACACAGACCCATTGAAATGAATGGGTCAGGATTCAGTGCAGGTGCTATGCGTTCACGTCACACATTGCTCCCACGCGGAAATCTCGCTCGTGTGAAAGGGGCCTAAGAGAAAAATAAAAAGGAGATAATCAAAGGGTAGATTAGATGGACCACGTGGTCTTTTTCTGCCGTCATTCTTCTATGTTTTACCAGTTAGTGCTGGTATTTTTTGTGCATTTTCTGTGTTTAGTAGGGGTGCACCGAAATTCCGGCGGCCGAAAATATTGGCCGAAAATGTGCCTAATCCATTTCGGCCGATATTGGTACATATCGGCAGAAAATATGGTCGCGCGCACCATGTTCTGCACCATGTTCTCCTGAGCCGGCCGGCACAGCGGAGGGAGGAGGAGGAGGGAGTCCCTCCCTCCCCACTGTGCGCGGCTGCCGCTGAACACCAATGAGGACAGAGTAGGAGGAGGAGGGGAGGGACTGTGGCCACTGCGCTACCAATGAATGTGCCGGCCATATCCCACAGGGTCCCCCTCCTCCCCCCCATCATTGGTGGCAGTTTGCAGTTCCGATCGGAGCCCCAGCAGTGTAATGCTGGGGCTCCGATCGGTTACCATGGCAGCCAGGAGTCACGCTGCTGAAGTCCTGGCTGCCATGGTATGTTAGTGAGCAGAGAGCAGCGCATTATACTCACGTGCGCTGTGGCCGCCGGTCGCTCCTTCTTCTGTCTGTGCGGCGGATAGCTAATGCTTACAGCATTAGCAATGTGCCGCACAGACCTATGAGAAGAAGGAGCGACCGGCGGCCACAGCGCACGTGAGTATAATGCGCTGCTCTCTGCTCACTAACATACCATGGCAGCCAGGACTTCAGCAGCGTGACTCCTGGCTGCCATGGTAACCAATCGGAGCCCCAGCATTACACTGCTGGGGCTCCGATCGGAACTGCAAACTGCCACCAATGATGGGGGGGAGGAGGGGGACCCTGTGGCCACTGCCACCAATGATTAATACTGGGGAGGGAGGGGGGGTTTGCGTTACCAGAGGGGGAAGATCAGAGGCTGGGGAAGGGGGGCAGATCAGAGGCTGGGGAAGGGGGGCAGATCAGAGGCTGGGGAAGGGGGGCAGATCAGAGGCTGGGGAGAAGATCAGAGGCTGGGGAAGGGGCCCTATAATATGATTTATTAAATTCATGAAAAAGAACTATTAATAAAATCATTTAAAAAAAAAAGTATTTTAAAAGTATTTGGGCAAAAAGGCAGTTTCGGTTTCGGGTTTCGGTCAAGGGCATCCTGAATTTTCGGTTTCGGACCAGAATTTTCATTTCGGTGCACCCCTAGTGTTTAGTGTTCTTGAAGGATAATTTATATTGCTCCGCAGCACAATTTATAAACTGTATACAAGGCCATTTGTATACCTTTTGATCAAAATGCATAAACCCACTCACTACAAAACGTATACAAATGGCCTTGTATATAGTTTATAAATTGTGCTGAGAAGCAAATAGATCAATCCATGGCATGTGGATGCGCAATGTTGTCTTCTGTTTATGCAAGGATATACAGTTGCTTTGTATAGCCACAGCTTAAATATGTTGAGCTTTACATTTCTGGGTTGATTGAAAAATTATATTTTCATTTCAGTAAAATTGAAGGTTTAATCAAATAAAACTTTTTTTTTACATGGTTTTCAGTGACTGAGTATCCTAAGAAGGTACCACATTGACAAATGAAATCCTCGTTTATTGTATAGCCAATGGTTATTAGGATTACTTTACTCTTACACTGTGTACGTCATATGCAGAAGCGTCTCCTCTTTTTTAGTGAACAAGGAAAGATGTTTTTTCCTCCAGATTTATGTATGTACAGATGCAAAATTAAATGAGGACAGTGGCAGTCTGCTTCTATCTCTTGTTATCTACACCTTAGGACAATGCCATATCCACAAAATTCAGGAAGTAATAAAATAAGAAATTCCTGGGTTTACAATGAAGACTTGGATTTAATAAAGCAAAGCGCACCAGAAACTATATTCTTGTGTTTGAAATTGAAATGAGGCAAATTGAACTGGCCCACGAGTTATAGATGAATAATACATTGTATGTGTTGGCCTGATGACAGCTGACTGACAGCTGAGTGGGGTGACAACTACAGCCTGTCCTGGAAACCTGTCTTCTGCTAAAGGCCACTCCTGACCTAAGGCACCAGGTATGGTAATACTGAAACAAGATGGTTCCAAGGAGAGCAGTCATATTGGCCAAAACACTGGTCTGGTCGGGTTTCCTGGACAGTTAAAGACACCATTTTACTTACTGTAGTTGAAATACTTACCTCCTGTTTGGACTTGCCTGCAGGAAGAATGAAGTAGTGACTGACACCTTCATTGTGGCAATGTGTCACTAACTTGTTTTTTTTCCAAAGTTTCCAGTATATATCACACACTATTAGGTGTAGTGCGAGCTGAGCTTAGAGTCCTCACATTCATAAGTGGAGAGCTGCTTCCAACTTCCCGCGGCTGATTGACAGCCTTGTTATTGTGCACAGGTAGAAAGTGGTCAATCAGCAGTAGGTACGAGGATCAGTGGAACCCCATTCTGGACTTGCACAGTCCTGCAGGGGATGAGGTCAATCAGCAGCAGGTAGGCTGATCAATGGAACCCTATTGTGGATTTGCACAGTCCTGCAGGTGATGACGTCATTCAGCAGCAGGTAGGCTGATTAGTGGAACCCAATTCTGGACTTGCACAGTCCTGCAGGTGATGAGGTCATTCAGTAGAAGGTAGGCTGATTAGTGGAACCCCATTCTGGACTTGCACAGTCCTGCAGGTGATGAGGTCATTCAGTAGAAGGTAGGCTGATTAGTGGAACCCCATTCTGGACCTACACAGTCCAGCAGGTGATGGAATACTGCCTTAAAGGGACACTGACAGGGCCAATAAGCATATTGAGGTATATATATGGCAGTACAGGTCTTATAATGGGTATTACAATCATCTAAGTATCCCCCCTGTCCACATTATACATAAAGTAAACTTAAAGGGAAGCTGTCACCGGGATTTTGTGTACAGAGCTGAGGACATGGGTTGCTAGATGGCAGCTAGCACATCTGCAATACCCAGTCCCCATAGCTCTGTGTGCTTTTATTGTGTAAAAAAACCCGGTTTGATACATATGCAAATTAACCTGAGATGAGTCCTGTCCCTGACTCAGGTTTTTTTACACAATAAAAGCACACAGAGCTATGGGGACTGGGTATTGCGGATGTGCTAGCGGCCATCTAGCAACCCATGTCCTCAGCTCTATACCCAAAATCCCGGTGACAGGTTCCCTTTAAGTTTTATAACCTGCTCCAACGGTCTTCAATCTGCCCAAGGGGCGGCGTTTCACCTCTCTTGCGCCCAGCCAGCCTCCCCCAACTGCCGCTTTGAAGCGCCGCCCAGCTCATGAATATTCAGTTTGCTGGGCGGCTTCTGCGGTCCCCGCTCTGAAGCGCTGCGCTGAACAGTGCCCTGCGCATGCGCCGGATCTTGTGAAGTCGGGTACAGTAAGCGCCGCCCAGCGAAGTGAATATTGATGAGCTGGGCGGCGCTTCAAAGCGGCAGTTGGGGGAGGCTGGCTGGGCGCAAGAGAGGTGACACGCTGCCCCTTGGGCAGATTGAAGACCGTTGGAGCAGGTTATAAAACTTAAGTTTACTGTATGTATAATGTGGACAGGGGGGATACTTAGATGATTGTAATACCCATTATAAGACCTGTACTGCCATATATATACCTCAATATGCTTATTGGCCCTGTCAGTGTCCCTTTAAAGTGTGTTTTTTTATTTTTTTTATATATCAATACATTAATCTGTGTTGGTTTCAGACCCAAAAACACATGAGAAAAGTAAAGTATAGAGAGACAACACTTGCTGGGTCAGATTTCAACTGAGCCATCATAGTAGCATTGCTGCTAAAGCAAGTTAAAGAGCTGTTCCAGAACTTTAATATGGACGACCTATCCGCAGTGTAATTGTTCTGCAGATCGGCTGACAAACGAGCAGCTACATTCTTGTTTTTCAGCTCATTGGATCTTACATTAGCAGCAACACATCGCCCTGTGTAGTCAGGCATGTGCTGCCGATAAGCAGTAGAACAGAACAATCAGGAATGATTGCGGTAGGAATTGTTCCTCCACCGTATACTTTGCATCGGCCAGCACAATAGTCCGACGCACATGAGCGACATTTCGCTCATTCTACTTAAAGCTTGGACAGTGTCATAGGAACCAAAGTGCCTAGCACGTTGAAGAATGCATGATTAATTTCTTGAAGACACGGGACACTACGAATAGCTGCTGGTACAGTCACATAATTGCCTACACGGAAAAGATGATATTTTTACCTCCTAATGAATGTCCTACTATGCAAAACTTTTTCACAACATTTAGTCAAAGCGTCAGTGGAGCGTTTGAAAGACACATGTGGGAGATATGATTGTACTATCTCAAGAACAGCACTGGTGGAATAGGCTAACTGCATCACCGGGTGGGTGGACAAATTACAGGACATTGCAGCCTTTCTTTTAAGGCCCCATGCACATGACCATATCTGTTTTGCAATCCGCAAATTGCAGATGCGGTCCGCATTTTATTTGCGGATCCGTTGTTTTCAATGGTTCCGTGGTTCACCTTCTGCAGACGTAGTCTGTCTTTTTGCGGAATAGACATATGGATGATCCGTGTGCTTTCCACATCCTAATGTCTGTTCCGCAAAAAGATAGAACAGGTCCTATACTTGTCTACAAAATGCTGAGTGGGACCCTTGAAATCATTGGGTCCTCAAAAAATGCGAATGCAATACGAACTGCGAACTTTTTTATCCATGTCCGTTCTGTTTTTTTTTTGTGGCCATTCACTTCAATGGGTCCTGAAAAAAAAATGGCAATGACTTTGTGTGCTTTTCGTTTCTATATGTCCACATTTCCGTTCTGCAAAAAAGATAGAACATGTCCTATTATTGTCTGTTTTGCGGACAAGGATGGGCATTTTTACAATGGATCCATAAAGAAGACTGATGCAATATGGATGTCACATAGACTTCATCCGTATTTTTTGTGGATCAGTGTTTTGCGGAGTCGGACCACATAATACATACCGCCATGTGCATGAGCCCTTAGAGACAGTTTAGTTTGATTTATTTTAGTTGCTAAAAATGAACAGTAGACATGAATAGAAGACAATCTAAAAACCTAGTGGGAAATTTATCATTTGAAATCCTGATGTACTTTTCACTAGGGGTGCACCGAAATGAAAATTCTGGTCCGAAACCGAAAATTCAGGATACCCCTTAACCGAAACCGAAACTGCCTTTTTGCCCAAATACTTTTAAAAGACCCCCCACCCCATAACAGTGCCATCCACAGACCCCCCCACCTCATAACAGTGCCATCCACAGACCCCCCCCACCTCATAACAGTGCCATCCACAGACCCCCACCCACCCCATAACAGTGCCATCCACAGACCGCCACCCACCCACCCCATAACAGTGCCATCCACAGACCCCCACCCCATAACAGTGCCATCCACAGCCCCCCCCCCCCCCCCCACCATTGTACAATTAATAGAAAATAGCGGGGAGGGACTGGGAGGAGGAGCTGGGGGCCGGTGCGTTCACTGTGCTCCGGCCCCCAGCTCCAGTAGTTATAAAATGTTGTATAATTAATAAGCATTCTATTCATGAGGCCCCCTCTGCAGTATTACATTCAATACAGCCACATCATACTCACAGGGCTGTCATCTTAATGCTGGCCGGCCGGGCAGAGGAGCGGCAGCGTCACAACTGACGTCATGTGCCCGGCCTACTTTCTGAATGAAGGTGGCAGCGCAGGCATGTGACGTCAGTCGTGACGCTGCCGCTCGTCTGCCCGGCCGGCCAGCACAGCCCTGTGAGTAGGATGTGGCTGTATTGAATGTAATACTGCAGAGGGGG
Organism: Bufo gargarizans; assembly: GCF_014858855.1. Lineage (NCBI taxonomy): Eukaryota > Metazoa > Chordata > Amphibia > Anura > Bufonidae > Bufo > Bufo gargarizans. Next base: position 734,586,897 of record NC_058080.1, read on the forward strand.
CCTCATGAATAGAATCCTTATTAATTGTACAACATTTTATAACTACTGGAGCTGGGGGCCGGAGCACAGTGAACGCACCGGCCCCCAGCTCCTCCTCCCAGTCCCTCCCCGCTATTTCCGGCCGATATGTAAAAATATCGGCAGAAACAGATTAGGTGCATTCTCGGCCGATATTTTCGGCTGCCGAAATTTCGGTGCACCCCTACTTTTCACTCCAGTTCTAAAAGTGTTAAGATTCACCAAATGTCACACATGGGCCTCACTTGAGACTTTTTTTATGCCATAAAACTGGCATAGCAGATTTGATTAAATGACCTCCCTAATTCTTAGTCAGATTGGCAGCCGGACCCCTGTAAGTCTACACTGTCTACACCCTCTTCACCTGTACTAGGCATAAGTCATCATCAGGCTTCCTTTAAAGATATGGTGCTTGTTCTAGAAGTAATGGAAATAAAATCTGATAGGTCAATACTCCTCCCACCCTGTCCGCGGAGTTGTTGATTGAGAGAACAGCCAAGATAGAACTTTTGCCAAAATTTCATGTGACTGGCTAAAAAGCTGCACGTGGCGCTAAGGATCCTGCAAGAATAATTTGAACTGTGATTGGCTTCAGGACAGACTTCAGTGGTCTATATAACATGAAAAACCTGTGACCCCAAATATTACTTGGAGGAGCTGTGATGGGTCCTTGTCACCATCCTTAGATGCTATATTACATGTGACTGGTCAGATTGGGGCCAATTGCTTTATCTGTATTCCAGACAGATAGCGGCCACACTACTTGTATTGCTGTATGTGTCCTTTATAGCTTACTAGCAGAATGACCTGGCTTTGCACATGTATATTTTCATTTATATTTAATTTAATGTTTGTGTGTGTGTGGTTTAAAATATATCCACAGCGGCCTGCCCCTTTCACAGTGACACAGTTTTTCCCCCCCCATCTTACACAATAGGAGCATATCGCTAGGATATGCCCTCATTGTCTGATAGGTGCAGGTCCCACCGCTGAATGTGGGCATATCCTAGCGATATACCCCCATTGTCTGAGATGGGAATACCCCTTTAACAGTGACCTCTACAGTGCCCCTCCTTCTTAACAGTGACCTCCACAACACTCCACCCCCTTAAATGACCTTAAATGAGCATCCCGGCTACTTAATTGTAACCTCTACAATGCCCCACCCCATCACAGTGACATCTACAGCACTCATCCCCCTTAACAGTGACATCCACAGCACACCGCCCCCTTAACAGTGACATCCACAGCACACCGCCCCCTTAACAGTGACATCCACAGCACACCGCCCCCTTAACAGTGACCTATAACCTGTGAGCTTCTATTGGCTGATAAGGGTCATGTAACCGTATATATGGCAGTTAGGATATGAGTGAAGCTACAAGCTCCTATTGGCTGATACATTTTTGGGGAATATCTGAAGAATCATAAGTCCTAGAAAGCTGTGACCCAGTCTAAAACCTTCCCGGACACCTGATGTTCCTGTGTGCCGAATTTGGTGCAGTTCGGTCCAGTCATTTGGCTGTGCATAAAGAACAGACAGAAATTCATTAATATATATTTAAGAGATTATCCGGAAATTTATCATCAGCCTCACAGGTCAAGTATAATTAAAGCCTTATAGCTAGTATTTCTGTTCTGTCCAAATATGAAAAAAAAAAAAAATAGGATTTTTTTATTTTATCATAAGGCAGTGAGCTGAATTTTATGTTTAATTTTTCCTTAATCACCTTAAAAGAGAAAAAGAAATCCCAATCTTGGCCGCCGGTGTAGCTTTTGTGATTTTCTTCTGCTTTTCTGACTTAAGGGCATGTAAGCTTTTTAAATCGTAAGACCGTTTTAAAGAAAATCACTGCACATAGCTAAATGCGTCAGGCGGGATAAATGGCCGGGCAGCGGTATCACTGTGGGTACTGAGATATCATGTGCGGAACAATTGCTCTTGTGACGGTTTTTTCCTTTCACTGCAGAGGAGATTACTAATGACAAATGTGCATTAGGCAGCCTTTGGAGTAGAATTAAGCTAGCTTCTCATTTTGTTACTAGTGGAGGATCCATTTGAATACAATTCCTTAATTCCTGGAGCAGCCGGCCAACTTAACGCATTAGTCTGCTTTGCCGTCTGATATAATAACCACCTAGGGTATTAAAATTGGGTGGCTACAGCTGTGTCTGTTATAGGGAAACAGCGGCTGGAAATAGAACTGATTTGCATGCCAGAGAAATTTTCTTTGTCACTTGCTGTTCTTCATTGTGTCGTACATGTAAAAGACCTTTGTGCACAATGACTGTTTTCAACAAGCCATCACCGTGCTCTCAAAGTTTAACGTAGCATGTGGTCTGTGAGAGCTGTGCGCCGTATCTTCCCGGCTTCGAGAACGTTATAATGTAGAAAGCACATTGAGCCTATTTATAACTGTAGATGACGACCTGCCATAGGTAACAATGCCAGGACATTCATTTTTTTTTTTTTGGGGTGTTGTTTCTTTCTTCTTTTGTTCCCTATAGATAAATGTTGAAAAGCCATACCCAGAGCATGCTTCGATTTAAAATAAAAATACACCATTGATCCATGAAACACACCTTTAAAAAGGAGGGCCCATCTCAGACTCACTAGGATATGCCATCAGTGTCAGGTGCGGGACCCACTCCTTTCCCTGCAGCAGGGCCTCCAAGTGAAGGGAGAGCGGCTGCGTGTGCCCAGCCACCGTCTCTATGGTAGAGGCTCGGCTATATCTGGCAGTCCCATAGTAGTGAACGGAGCGGTGGCTAGGCCTGCACGGCGCGCTCTCCATTTAAACGCTATAGAACTTCTACCTTCTCGCTCAACTGTTTTTGGAACCCCCATAGCGATGAATGGAGAGCACTATGCACATGGGTTGTGTGCTCTCCCTCTCTTTGGGAGCACCATTCTGCAGCAAGGCTGTAAAATGCTTTGCTTTGTTTGTCCAGCCTTTAATATTTCCCATAAACTTTCATGCAACATCTGGAGCTGGTGTTTTTTTGCCTAAAAAAACGCCAACAAAGCCACTAAAAAAAAATCCAGATAAAGATCTGTGTGTCACACCAGGTTTAAAGGAAACCTGTTAACAAACGTTTGCAGCATGAAATCATGAAAGGCTCCCTCATTATCAAGATCTAAGTTTTGCTCAGGAAGGCTTAAACATTTCCCAGGAAAACAAGCTGAGAACAGGGAGAAGAGTTATCTGGGCAGCTCGGCTCCATCCTTTCCCTGCCCGTTTTGGTTGGATTAGCAGATCTCCGAGATCTGTCAGTCAGGCCAAGATAGGCAGAGAGGAGCAGACGTGAAGATGACTCTTCTCACTCCTGAAGCACGTTGCTAGCATATAATCACCCCCAATCCATTTCTGCCTTCAACGGTAACTACACGGGGAGTACCATAGTATTCATGGAGTTATGGACATTTGGATTTATTTACTGCACGGCAAGGTTATTGAACATTGGGTTAAGATGCATGCGTTTCACAGTAATGGTCTATACAACACCCCCATTGCTCCTATAGGCTCATTTGCATAAATGGAGGCACATAAAAAGTAAGGACAGACTGGTAGCTGACATTAGCACATGTCTAAAGTCATCCAGTTTAATAATGATGTTCCTGATGACAGAAGCACTTTAAATTCCTGCTCATTCCGGGCTTTGAAGTCAAGGAGGCGGTCCTATCGGTGACTGACAGCTATATGTGTATGCGCAGTCATAGAGTCATAGAGGGAAGTCATACAGTCCTAGAGGGAAGGCTGTCAGCAACTCCTTGACTTTAAAGCCCAGAATGAGAAGGAGATGAAATGTATAAAATACAAGTTTTACTGAATCTTTTCCCATAAAACTATAGATCAGTCTGCTCAGCTCCTCCTGCTCTATAACATGATGCCTGCAGCTCAGACACCATGTTCAATGTGACAGGTTCTCTTTAAGGCCTCATGCACACGACCGTTGTGTGCACCCGTGGCCGTTGTGCCGTTTTCCGTTTTTTTTCTGCGGCTCCATTGACTTTCAATGGGGCCGTAGAAAACTCGGCTTGTGCACCGTTTTTACACCGCGCCCGTGACCCGTGTTTCGAGGCCGTGAAAAAAATATAACCTGTCCTATTTTTTTCACGGCCAACGGTTCACGGGCCCATTCAAGTCAATGGGTCCGTGAAAATCACGGATGCACACAAGATTGTCATCCGTGTCCGTGATCCGTGTCCGTTTTTTCCTATCATTTCAATGGCAAACTTGACTTAGATTTTTTTTTCATCTTTCATGTCCGTGGATCCTCCAAAAATCACGGCAGACCCACGGAAGAAAAAACGGGCACGGATCACGGTACAACGGAACCACGTTTTGCGGGACGTTAAAAAATACGTTCGTGTGCATGAGGCCTAATACTGTCTAATATTTGGAGTATAAACCTAAATACACATAAGTCTAAAGCTGACCAAAGCATTTGTCCATCGGGTGAAATTTAACAAGGAACAATCTTTTTAGCCAACAGATGACAGACCGCCATTGTCTTAAAAAAAAATAAAAATTTGGCTGTGCTCTAAGTTGTCGTCCAATAGTTGGACAAATAGTCTGTCATTCATAGAAGGATTTGTGTACAAAAGGTGAAGCAACCAAAAAATGGCAGATTGGTCATTTTAATTATTTTTTCGTTATGCAGTTCACCATATGGAATAAATACTTTATATTTTAATAGTCTGTGCTTTTTTGGACATGGCAATACCAATGTTGTTTGTTTATTATTATTGTTTGTCTTATTTGTTACATTTTTTATTTTATTTTTTAAGTTTAGAACTCTGTCTTCTCTTCCCACCCCAGGGGTTTTGAACATATGATCATTGGAGCACTTGCACCAGGGATGCTCAACCTGTGGTCCTCCAGCTGTTGTAAAACTACAACTCCCACTATGCCCTGCTGCAGGCTGATAGCTGTAGACTGTCTGAGAATGTTGGGAATTGTAGTTTTGCAACAGCCGGAGGGACGCAGGTTGAGCATGCTTGGCTTACACGATAGCCTATATTAGGATTTAACCCCTTAAAGACCTTGCCATTTTTCACCTTCCTGCCCAGGTCATTTTTTGCAAATCTGACGTGTAACTTTGTGATGATAACTTTAAAACGCTTTTACTTATCCATGCCATTCTGAGCTTGGTTTATTGTCACGTATTGTACTTCATGACAGTGGTAAATTTGAGTCAAAATATTTAATTTTAATTTATAAAAAAAATACAAAATTTACCAAAAATTTTGAAAAATTTGCAATTTTCTACATTTCTATTTCTCTGCTTTTAAAACAGATAGTGATGCCTCCTAAAATAGTTATTACTTTACATTTCCCATATGTCTACTTTATGTTTGGATCATTTTGTAAATTACAACATTTTTATTTTATTTTTAAACATTAGAAGGCTTATAAAGTTTAGAAGCAAATCTTGAATTTTTTCTGAAAATTTCCAAAACCCACTTTTTAAGGACCAGTTCAGGTCTGAAGTCACTTTGTGAGGCTTACATAATAGAAACCATCCATAAATGGCCCCATTTTAGAAACTACACCCCTCAAGGTATTCAAAACAGATTTTACAAACTTTGTTAACCCTTTAGGTGTTCCACAAAAATTTAAGGAAAATTGATTTTAATCAATTTTTTCCAGTAACCAAAAAATGGTTAACAGCCAAACAAAACTCTATATTTCTTATAGAATCGAAAAAAGAAAAAAAGGGCCTCCCTATAATACCGTAAATGAGGGCAAACAGAGAACCAATCATATAAACCTAAAAGTGTTGCTAGAAAAACAACCATAGAATGCCCAATAAAAATATAAATACTTTATTAAATCATCAATCAAAAATTCATAAGACATTTTCACAGAATTACTATGGAGAATAATCAGCAAAACAACCTGAATGCAGTAGTCCCCCCCCGCCCCCCCCCCCCCCCCCCCGTCGGTGCCTCAAAAACCTGCCAAACAGATGGAATACATGTCTGTGCAATATGCAGTGAGGTGATTCACAAGTGGAAAGTATCAAGTAAATATCCACTACAAGTGACTGTGATGTTCAACTCACTGCACAGCCTAGTGGAGAGATAATGTGTAATAATACAGCCCAGAAATAGTAATACTATAGAGCACATAATCGCATAACATCCATTTTGATAAATCCAGATGAAATACGCCCCTATACAACAGATCATAAATAGCAGGCTGCAAAATAACAAACTCCTACACAAAAGTACCCACTGGGAACGTGAACATACCCACAGACATGATGAAGGGCTGAGACACCGAACACAAGGCAGGCAAGAACCCCGACGCGCGTTTCGCCTCAGCTTCGTCAGGATTCTGTAGTTTACAGAAACAACCCATATGTGGTCGTAAACTGCTGTACGGGCACACGGCAGGGCCCAGAAGGAAAGAAATGCCATATGGTTTTCACTGGGGTAATTTTTAAGTTGCCATGCCACATTTGAAGACCCCTTGATGCACCCCTAGAGTAGAAACTCCGGGATAAGGTGGCAGTTTTGTTGGTAATGTTTTGGGGTACATATGATTTTCGGGTGCTCTATATTACACTTTTTTGTGAGGCAATGTAACAAAAAAATAGCTGTTTTGGCACAGTTTTTTTTTTTTTTTTTTTACAATTTTCATCTGACATGTTAGATCATGTGGTATTTTTATAGAGCTGGTTGTTACGGACGCAACAATACCAAATATGACTTTTGGTGGTTTGTTTTAGTTTTACATAATAAAGCATTTTTTAAAATTAATTTTTTAGTGTCTCCATATTCTGAAAGCCATATTTATATTTAATTTTTTGGGCGTCTGTCTTACGTAGGGGCTCTTTTTTTTTCCAGTATGAAGCGGCGGTTTGATTGGTATTATTTTAGAGTGCATATGACTTATTGATCGCTTGGTATACACTTTTCTGTCATGTAAGGTGACAAAATATGGCTTTTTTGACACACTTTTTTTCATTTTATTTTTTTACAGTGTTTTTATTTAAGTTTTACACAATAACTGCATTTTATTAAATAAAATGTTTGTGTTTCCATATTCTGAGAGCCAGTTTTTATTTTTATTTTTTGGGCGATTGTCTTAGCGTCTCATTTTTTGCTGGATGAGATGACCGTTTGGTACGATTTTGGGGTGTGTATGACTTTTTGATTGCTTGGTATTACACTTTTTGTGATGTAAGGTGACAAAAAAAGGCTTTTTTGACACTGTTTTTATTATTTATTTATTTTTACCTAAGGGGTTAGGTCATGTGGTATTTTTATAGAGCAGGTTGTTACGGACGCGGCAATACCTAATATGTCAACTTTTTTTTTTTTACATTTAACTAGGGCTGCAACGATTAATCGATAATTATCGATAACTGGATTCGTTGTCGACGAATCCAGTTATCGAATAATCGCCGATTCGTTGCTATGCATGCGGGCGGGCGGTTTACTTTAAGTCGCTGCATCTTTATTTTACCTTACAATCGTGACGCTCCAGTAACAACTACAGGCAGAGAGGAGGGCGGCGTAACGTCACTTACTCACGTGACGCACCTGCTCCGCCTCCTTCATTCATAAAGTGGGCGGAGCAGGTGCGTCACGTGAGTAAGTGACGTTACGCCACCCTCCTCTCTGCCTGTTAGTTGTTACTGGAGCGTCACTATTGTAAGGTAAAATAAAGATGCAGTAATGTGTATGGCACCGCTATGGGGAGGGGGGATCGGTCTATGGCACTGCTATGGGGAGGGGGGATATGTGCACTGTTATCGGGAAAGGAATCTGTGCACTGTTATGCCCATAACAGTGCACAGATCCCCCTCTCCATAACAGTGCACAGATGCCCCTCTCCATAGCAGCGCCACCCACAGATCCCCCTCTCCATAGCAGCGCCACCCACAGATCCCCCTCTCCATAGCAGCGCCACCCACAGATCCCCCTCTCCATAGCAGCGCCACCCACAGATCCCCCTCTCCATAGCAGCGCCACCCACAGATCCCCCTCTCCATAGCAGCGCCACCCACAGATCCCCCTCTCCATAGCAGCGCCACCCACAGATCCCCCTCTCCATAGCAGCGCCACCCACAGATCCCCCTCTCCATAGCAGCGCCACCCACAGATCCCCCTCTCCATAGCAGCGCCACCCACAGATCCCCCTCTCCATAGCAGCGCCACCCACAGATCCCCCTCTCCATAGCAGCGCCACCCACAGATCCCCCTCTCCATAGCAGCGCCACCCACAGATCCCCCTCTCCATAGCAGCGCCACCCACAGATCCCCCTCTCCAGAGCAGCGCCACCCACAGATCCCCCTCTCCAGAGCAGTGCCATCCACAATTTGTTTTAATATGTCCTTTGAACATAATTTTTCAGGTACAATCATATAAACCGGTTTGTTTTGTAATTTTGTCGTTTTTCCCGATTAATCGATTAATCGTAGAAATTAATCGGCAACTAATCGATTATTCAAATAATCGTTAGCTGCAGCCCTACATTTAACACAATAGAAGCATTTTTGAAACAAAAAAAAATACTACTACATACTACTTTTTGATCACTAGGACTTACACTTTTTGTGATGAAAGGTGGCTTTTTTTTTTTTTTTTTTTTAGCACAGTTTTTATTAATTTTTTTTGTTTTACGGTGTTGACCAGACGGGGTAGATCATGTTATATTTTTATAGAGCATGTTGTTGTATAGATACCTAATATGTCAGTTTTTTTTTTGTTTTTTTTCTATTTTTTACAATTTTATGGAAAGGGGCTTTTTTTTTATTATTTTATTGTTAAAAACACTTATTTCACTTTTAATATTATTATTTTTTTGTCCTACTATGGAACTTCAACATTACAGGGTCTGATCCCTGTTTAAGTGCAGAACAATACATCTGTATTGTACTGCATTGCATATCAGTGTATAACACAGTGTAAGGCTCCATTCACACATCCGCAATTCCATTACGCATTTTGCGGAACGGAATTGCGGACCCATACATTTGTATGGGGCCGCACGACGTGCGGACCCGCACGACGTGCGGACCCGCACTTCCGGGTCCGCAATTCTGATCATGACAAAAATAGAACATGTCCTATTCTCTTAGTGCCGGCAATGTGCGGTCCGCAAAACCTAGAACCAACCTTGGACCTCACATGAATACAGAGATCTCTCCATTTATTGCTCCAATTGTTCTGCTAGATTCTCTTCATGCTGGCAGCTCAGGGAGCGTGTCCTTTCTGCTATATGTCTTCCCCTGTAACTGCCACAGCTTCTAACAATTGCAACCATGGCATCAGAAAGGTTAAAAGTCTGTGATCGAAATTGTCTATTGTTGACTCAACATGTAGGGCAGATGTTGGAAAGGAGTTAATTCAGATCTTTTAGTCGTTTACTAATCAATTTTTTTTTTTCTTCAGTTGAGACCCAAAAAGTTCTACATTGTTGCATGTGTAAAACATATGTAAAAGTATACATGAGGTTAATCACAGAGGGAATGAATGGAATCAGATTAATGAATACAAGACTGGACCATTCACCTCTTTCCATGACCAGACACATTTTCAGTTTTTTCATGCAGTTATGTAACTCATTTTTATGGGGTTTTTTCAGTGACACATTTATGTAATTTTAGTATTTTTTTGTTTTTAATTTTTATACCTGGGAAGATGTAAAAAAAATAATAATAAACAACTAAGGCTACTTTTACACTAGCGTTAATATTTTCCGGTATTGAGATCCGTCATAGGGTCTCAATACCGGAAAAAAAAACACTTCTGTTTTTCCCCCATTTATTGTCAATGGGTACAAAACGTTACTGAACAGAACGGAATGCTCCAAAATGCATTCTGTTCTGTTCTCATACCGGAGAGCAAACCGCAGCATGCTGGGATGCGGAGCAAGACGATGCAAATCAATGGGGACAGATCAGTTTTCTCTGGCACAATAGAAAGCTGATCCGTCCTCTGTTGACTTTCAATGGAGTTCATGACGGATCCGTCTTGGGTATGTTAAAGATAATACAACCGGATCCGTTCTGAACGGATGCAGACGGTTGTATGATCAGTAATGGAAGAGTTTTTGCTGAACCCTGTCTTAAATGCTTTTTAAAAATTGTGTGCACTTTCAGTTACGATTGTTTCTATTGGGTGAAGGATCAAGCTTCCCGAATAAAACCCTTATCCTTGACTCTCAGCATCAGTATCTGCATTTTCGCATGGATTTCTTCCGGGTACTCTGGTATCCTTCCACACTCCAAAATCATACTAAGAGGTTAATTGGATTCCTGTGAAATTGTCTGTAGTGTGCATGTGTCTGTGATGAGGAATTCAGTGGGGATTTGTTTCTTTACTCCGTTATTCCACACTCCTGAAGGAGCATAGCTATAGCATGCATTTTGCACAATGTTTAGATCAGGGTTGGGCAGCCTGTGGCCCACTATCCCATTTTGAGTGGCCCAGTCCACTAGTAACAGACACGCTAGTCTGTGTCTGCTGGCTGCTAATTTGTATGTTCAGAGAGGAGTGGTGTGTAGTTCAGGAGCAAGGATGGGTATGTGTGACCTCTGTGTATATATAATGGTGGTCTTCTGAGCCATGTGTGACACTCCAGAAAGGAATAGATGAGGTGGAGAGGTGGCCATATATGCCTCTGCCTAGCTTCATTGTAATTTAAAGGGAGGAGTGAAACATTCAGCTCCTTCAGCAGCTCACATAGACTGCAATTGAGATTGTGGACCTTTCCATTCTGGAGTGTGAACGAGATAGGTGTCCACCAGTCTCCCAGTAGGTCGGAGTCCTGAAAATGGAGCCTAATTCTATCAGACATTTACCTATGCCATAAATGTTTTCCAGGGGCGGATTGGCCATAGCCTACAGGGAAATTTCCTGGTGAGCCAATGTCTACGGGGCTGCCTGAGCCCTTCTCACTGTCACCGGACAGGTACATAACCATCTGATGGTCTCAGCATTAATTAATGCCAGGAACATCAGATACTTCCTCCAGAACTCAGTTGTATCAACGTCCTCAGGACAGTGATACACTTGAATGCTGTGGTGAGGGCGGCAGTATTTTGTGCTGCACAACAGTATTGTCGTTCCTGCCTACTTGTTTTAGCCCTGCCTACTTGCGTTGCTCCTTATTCTTTCTATTTGGATCTGCGCACAGCATGCGGCCCTGGAAAAAAATCTGAAAGTTCCCAGTCTGCCCCTGGATGTTCAAATGGTAATACTTATTTTGTTTTTAGTGCGGCCTTGGGATTGGTTCAGTATGACCTTGAGACCCTCAGACCAGAAAAGATTGTGCATCCCTAGTTTAGATTGTTCAATATGCAAATGCATATTTATTGTTAACCTCCTAGCTTCTTTAGTTTTTTTTCTTCCATGTCTTCCAAGAAACACTTTTTTGTTCACATAGATATATTAGAGCTTGTTTTTTAGGGAACAGTTGTACTTTTTAATTGCATATTGTGTTTTGGAAAATGAGGAAAAATTATTTGTGGGGTGAAATGAATTTCTTTTTAAAACAATTCAGCTGTGTTTTTGAGTTTTGCTTTTTACAGCATTCACTTTGAGTTAAAATTGACATACTACATTTATGGTGCTGATTACCGCGGTACCAAATTTATATGGTTTTTCTTTTTCTTCGATTATTTTTTATTTTTTTTTATATTTTGCAAAAAATTGCTTTGTCTTGCCATATTCTGGCACCCATAACTTTTTTATATTTCCTTCTACAGAGCCTGTTTTTGCTTGACATGCTTCAGCTTTTATTGGTACTGTTGTAGGATACATATGACCTTTTTTTTATTATTTTTCAATTGGCTTTTCTTGGTGTGAGGGGGGCTGGTAAACCAACATGGTGATTCTGGCATTTAGATTTTTCTGTTTCACCTACAATAATTATGGTTTTTATTTTTATATGTAATATAGCAAAAGAGAGAATTTGAATTTTGAATACTTGTTTTGTTTTTTCATGTTAAAACTTTTTTCTACTTTTTTTAAATGTATTTTTTAGTCCACCTAGGGGACTTGAACATGCAACCGTTCGATTATTTATATCATAGACTGCAGTAGTATACTTTTGCAGTCTATTCTCCTGGCTTCCGATTGAGACCTGCTGCAGGCAGGGCTTAATAGGCATATTACAATGACAGGCCTGGAAACCTTCACAGCCCTTAAGGCTGCTATAGCAACTGATCGCCACTTCGAAATTGGGGTACTCATTGGAGGTCTGAGGGAACCCCTGCCCTATCTATAACATCTCAGATGTCGCAGTGGCCCATAAAAATAGTATGTAGTGTCTAGTTGTAACGTTACCGGTATCAAGTTTAAGTTTTGTATATTTCAGATAAAGGTCTTCATACACCAAGCAGTCTAGTTTTGATTGGCTTACTAGTTGAATATTTAGCAATTTAAATTATAGTTATTGCAACAAAATTCCCTGTGGCACTGCTATGAGTCCAAAAGGATTACCACCAAGAAATTGGCTTTCATAAACTTTTTAAGTGAAGAAACTACCGTTTTTAGATTTGATGTGCCGAGTATTATGAAAATGTTAAGTTCATTACCCTGATGTTTTTCTTATCCATGTGAATATAATTTGAAGATTACATGTATTAGGGTTTAGAGAATAATTCTGGTTAATCTCTAGGATCGTAACTTATCCCGAGCAGCTGGCAGAGAGTGCCGTTTGCTTTGGCTTTGAGTATTTAATAGAATTACAAAGGAGGGAAGAAGTAGCAACAAAGATGCAAAGGTGTTACAGTATCTTATCTACATTGCCAGATCAGCATATGGATCTATGCCATGTTTTATGGGATGTGTACTTGAGAAAAATCCAAACTAAATAGGTAAATAGACATTTTTCCTTGTACTTGGAGGAATTATCTTTTGTCTGTTTAAATTTAAAGAGTAACTACACTTTGCAAAAATCTTTTTCGTAAATCATAGTGTGGAGCCTGAGCACTGAGACCCCTACCGATTGCTAAGATGAGGTGGGGGCACCCACCTGAACGCTATTTCTCCTAACTATTGGAAATGGCCTCAGTGGAAAGTCTAAGAGTCCGTCTTCAGCAGCGAAGATAGACGGCAACCCCCTTCATAATTAATTCCTCGTTTTAGCAATTGGCAGGGTTCTCCGTCTTCAGACCGCAAACCATAAAACCCTTGATCCGTCACAAAGAAATATCAAAACTTTTTGTAAAGTATAGTTAGGCTACTTTCACACTAGCGTTAATATTTTCCGGTATTGAGATCCGTCATAGGGTCAAAAAACACTTCTGTTTTGTCCTTTAATTTAACTGAACACAACGGAATTCTCCAAAATGTATTCTGTTCTCATAACGGAGAGCAAACCATAGCATGCCACGGTTTGCTCTCCGTCTTGGGATGCAGAGCAAGCAAGTCAATGGGGACGGATCAGTTTTCTCTGACACAATAGAAAACGAATCCGTCCTCCATTGACTTTCAATGGAGTTTGACTGATCCATCATGGCTATAGAAGACATAATACAAACGGATCCATTGATAACGGATGCAGATATTTGTATTATCAGTAACTGATTAGTTTTCTCTCACACAATAGAAAACAGAGCTGTCCCTCATTGACTTTCAATGGAGGTTATGACGGATCCGTCTTGGGTATGTTAAAGATAATACAAACGGATCTGTTCATAACGGATGCAGACGGTTGTATTATCAGTAACGGAAGCGTTTTTGCTGAACCCTGCCGGATCCAGTAAAACCGCTAGTGTGAAAATGGCCTTAGTCTATGATCACGTGTAACTGTGTCCTTGAGTTATACCTTCGTGACAAATGAAGAAAAGCTCCATAGCTGTGTATCTTTCTGAGAGTGACCATAAATATGGCTGGCATTACCACCTCACCTCAAGAGTCCAGAGAGACAGATCTGCTTACTTATGGAGTGATGCAAAGCAGAAACTGGAACAGAACAGCCATATATATATATATATATATATATATATATATATATATATATACATACACAGTACAGACCAAAAGTTTGGACACACCTTCTCATTGAAAGAGTTTTTCTTTATTTTCATGACTATGAAAATTGTAGATTCACACTGAAGGCATCAAAACTATGAATTAACACATGTGGAATTATATACATAACAAAAAAGTGTGAAACAACTGAAAATATGTCATATTCTAGGTTCTTCAAAGTAGCCACCTTTTGCTTTGATTACTGCTTTGCACACTCTTGGCATTCTCTTGATGAGCTTCAAGAGGTAGTCACCTGAAATGGACTTCCAACTGTCTTGAAGGAGTTCCCAGAGATGCTTAGCACTTGTTGGCCCTTTTGCCTTCACTCTGCGGTCCAGCTCACCCAAAACCATCTCGATTGGGTTCAGGTCCGGTGACTGTGGAGGCCAGGTCATCTGGCGCAGCACCCCATCACTCTCCTTCCTGGTCAAATAGCCCTTACACAGCCTGGAGGTGTGTTTGGGGTCATTGTCCTGTTGAAAAATAAATGATGGTCCAACTAAACGCAAACCGGATGGAATAGCATGCCGCTGCAAGATGCTGTGGTAGCCATGCTGGTTCAGTATGCCTTCAATTTTGAATAAATCCCCAACAGTGTCACCAGCAAAGCACCCCCACACCATCACACCTCCTCCTCCATGCTTCACGGTGGGAATCAGGCATGTAGAGTCCATCCATTTACCTTTTCTGCGTTGCACAAAGACACGGTTGGAACGAAAGATCTCAAATTTGGACTCATCAGACCAAAGCACAGATTTCCACTGGTCTAATGTCCATTCCTTGTGTTCTTTAGCCCAAACAAGTCTCTTCTGCTTGTTGCCTGTCCTTAGCAGTGGTTTCCTAGCAGATATTCTACCATGAAGGCCTGATACACACAGTCTCCTCTTAACAGTTGTTCTAGAGATGCGTCTGCTGCTAGAACTCTGTGTGGCATTGACCTGGTCTCTAATCTGAGCTGCTGTTAACCTGCGATTTCTGAGGCTGGTGACTCGAATAAATTTATCCTCCGCAGCAGAGGTGACTCTTGGTCTTCCTTTCCTGGGGCGTTCCGCATGTGAGCCAGTTTCTTTGTAGCGCTTGATGGTTTTTGTGACTGCACTTGGGGACACTTTCAAAGTTTTCCCAATTTTTCGGATTGACTGACCTTCATTTCTTAAAGTAATGATGGCCACTCGTTTTTCTTTACTTAGCTGCTTTTTTCTTGCCATAATACAAATTCTAACAGTCTATTCAGTAGGACTATCAGCTGTGTATCCACCTGACTTCTCCACAAGGCAACTGATGGTCCCAACCCCATTTATAAGGCAAGAAATCCCACTTATTAAACCTGACAGGGCACACCTGTGAAGTGAAAACCATTACAGGTGACTACCTCTTGAAGCTCAACAAAAGAATGCCAAGAGTGTGCAAAGCAGTAATCAAAGCAAAAGGTGGCTACTTTGAAGAACCTAGAATATGACATATTTTCAGTTGTTTCACACTTTTTTGTCATGTATATAATTCCACATGTGTTAATTCATAGTTTTGATGCCTTCAGTGTGAATCTACAATTTTCATAGTCATGAAAATAAAGAAAACTCTTTGAATGAGAAGGTGTGTCCAAACTTTTGTTCTGTACTGTATATATATTTTTTCAAGGAAAAATCAACGCAGCACTCTTCTTGTAAAAAAAAACAAAACGCAGTGTCTTTATTCACACATGTGACCCAAAAATAGGCACCGTTTCAATCCCCTTCCGGGATCCTTCTTGGCACTTGGCTTGAGAAGGATCCCGGAAGGGGATTGAAACTGTGCCTATTTTTGTGTCACATGTGTGAATAAAGACACTGCGTTTTTTTTTTTTGTTTTTTTTTATACAAGAAGAGTGCTGCGTTGATTTTTCCTTGAATATACAAGCCTATGGTCAAAGGCGATTATGAACAAATATATAGTCTTTAATATACAGCTTGTTTGGAATAAAAATATTGTAGGCTGAACTGGAACTAAAAATGTACACGTACACGTTTTCTTGTAAACTATGATAATTCTGTACTGTTTCTTGGCTAATAGTAAATAGGCCTTGTTCACATATAGTATGGACTTTATCGTAGAGATTTATCAAGACTGGCACTTTCTGCGCTTGTCTTGATATCCCTTGTGCTGCCAAAGGATGCGTCGAATTTATGACAAGGCAAAGGCCGTCCGTGCACCCAAACAGATCTACAATCGTTTGCCAATATATGGGAAAGCTCTTCCTGGGAGAGGCCTAAGGATGCCTCCCTGGGAGAGGCCTAAGGATGCCTCCCTGGGAGAGGCCTAAGGATGCCTCCCTGGGAGAGGCCTAAGGATGCCTCCCTGGGAGAGGCCTAAGGATGCCTCCCTGGGAGTTTGCATAAAAGTGAGGCCTCTTGCAAACACATTTTTTTGCCGTTTACATACCGTTTTTTGCGTTCTGTTACGGAACCATTCATTTCAATGGGTCCGCAAAAAAAAAACAACGGAATGTACTCCATATGCATTTCGTTTCCGTATTTCAAATTTTCCGTTCCGTTCAAAGATAGAACAT
This sequence comes from Bufo gargarizans, assembly GCF_014858855.1. Taxonomy (NCBI): domain Eukaryota; kingdom Metazoa; phylum Chordata; class Amphibia; order Anura; family Bufonidae; genus Bufo; species Bufo gargarizans. The sequence goes on from NC_058080.1 coordinate 734,603,460, forward strand.
GTCCTATTATTGTCCGCATAACGGACAAGTATAGTACTGTTCTATCGGGGGCCAACTGAATGCACACGGACGTCATCTGTATTTTTTGCGGAACCGTTTTTTGCAGACCGCAAAATACTGAAATAGCCATACGGTTGTGTGCAAGAGGCCTGAGTGTTTTATTCTGAACATATCTGCCTAACATAAGTAAGTAATATAAAAGGTTTTGCTGTGTGTAGATAAAAGGGGTCACTAATAATAGTAAGGGGTGAAAATGAAAACAAATAATTTTCTGCTCAGCATATATTTATTCATTCAGTAAGTAAAATGCTAAAATTTACATTTGGGAAAGATTGCTGACTGCCTAAGAATTGTGTAACTAGAAATTTGCCACCAAAAAACTTATGGTAACTTTATTTTAGATTTTCACAAATTGGTTAAAGTTTTATCCTCTGCCACTTCCTATAAAGTGTGCTCTGACCTACATGATAAACAGCGCGTGTATTTTGTAACCTGCTTCCTTTCCCCCTCAGTTCTGGAGAAGACTAGGCTAGTGAGAAAGACATCTACTTATAAAACTGGCAACTTGAGCTGCCCCAGCGCAACAATACATGTCACCATGAAAACCGTTTTTAAAACATAATTTTCCTGTTTCTTGCCTCGCATTATATCTTAAATTGAAGATTATGCAAGAAAGTAAACTTCTGTGCTAAGGATTATACCTCGATTAAGAGTGTGTTTGCCCAAAATGAGATTTGGATGCTTATTTAACCTTTCAAAAGAGGCAAAGGGATGGATGTAATTGAGTCTGGCTGAAAGCTAAATCCATTTAGTCATGGGGAGCCCTGTTTAACTTTCCCATTTGCAGCTGAGCTGCTGTGTAACTTGTAGCTCCTGCATTCAGTGTGGCAGTGGCCTTCAAACACTTTAAATATACAAGCACACATTTGGGTCTTCATCCAGGCACGTATCGGCAGCCCCGCTAGGTTAGTGTCGCTCATCTAGACCAGGTTCATTGAGCATTGAGAGAGGTTTCCTATTCTGAAACTCAGTAGTGAGTGTAAGAGATGCATGAAAAATTCCAAATTGCATTTGTGATTTTTATTTAATTTTTTTTTTATTTTATCCCCTAAATGTGTGTGGAAAATCACCCTTAAAATGCCGGTAATACTGCATATTGTGGTACAAGAGGAAAGGAGGGGATTCTCCATTGTTGTCCTTGTAGCCTCACTTGTGTGGTATTTTATTTGACTTTAGTTTCCACTTACAAGGCTTTGGTTTTTTGCTATTTTTAATGCTTTTTTTTCCCCATATAATTTGTATAAAATTGAAACTTTGCCATATGTGTGTCTTTAAATTCTATGAGCCTGTACGAGGCTTTAAGATCTGGCTATTTGGTTGTCTATGAACACCACGGCTGGCCTGTGGTATTTTATTAGCACAACTCTAATGAGATAAAACCTAAAATAATGATGTCGTGTATTTTTGTAAAGGGAATGTGCCACCGGAATATTTATCTGCCAGTTAAAACAAAAAAGCAAAACCTTTTTTTTTCTAATCTGTTTTTATTTTCTGATTGTTTATATTTTTTCTGTTTCCGGAACATGATTACAGGGGCTGCCATCTTTGCCTGAGCTGTTATTAATAGCATTTAGAGAGATGCTTAACAGCCGCCACCATGGATCATATAGACACAATAGACAGGAGCTGACTCATTGACTTCTATGGGAGAAGTTTCTAAGCATGCTCTGTGACCTGTGTAGAGGTCAGGAGGGAGTAGATAAGCTGCGATATTGCCTATTGTGAATAGTGGATCCTCTATATCTGTATCATCTATATGTAATGGATTGTAATCCTGCCTAATGATGAGCAGATAACTGCAGTCAAGCACAAGAAGTGGTGCTTATTATTCAGCTTGGAAGCCACTACATTCTTTAAAAATATGTTTACTATAGAAACATTATTTTTTTTCTAATAAAAACTCTCTTACTTTCTCTTACTTTTTTTTTTAAATCTCGGAAGCAAAGCATAAAAAATATTTTTGCTGTTGGTAATTGTGTGGCAGTTATGTAATAACTTATTACGTAAGATGTGATCAAGCACTTAAAATATCATAGGACGCAATATGTTGAAATACCGTACATTGTAATAGTTGTAATTGTTATTATTTTATTCACAAAGATATATCCCTAGCAAACAATTTTAAGTGAAACCTCTTGGGAAGGCCATCCCTTTACCTAGACTAGCTCTCCTCTTAGGCTGTACACACTGGTCACTTTCATGAGGGACCATCCCTCCAGGAGACCCATTTTTAGTGCAAGTTTGGTCGGTTGTTGCAAAGTGGTTTCACTATATATGATCATCCATATGTACTTCTTTTTTTTTCCTTTTAACAATTAACCAGTAACTACGTGAACTGTTGATTCATACCTGAATCCAGGAATTGTAACTGTAATCATTCCTGCATGACATTGTTATTCTGAGCCCTTGGATATATGTAATTTTGATGGGCTTTCCTAAATTTTTTACGTTCTATTGAAGGGTTATTAGATGTTGAGCTATGGTTCAGGTTAATTTGATGAAAAAGATAAAATGAAAAATAAGCCCTACAAGGAATCAAAATTTAATATATTAAGACTGTGACTTTCATCATCCGTAAATTTAAGCTAGCAGAATACGTCCAAAGTAATTTAGTAATATAGCAGAAGTAAGTAAGTAGGCGCGCAGATAATATACCTGCACATTTTCAAAATCTCTTGCTCACTTGTGCGTTAAAGGTGTAGAATATTAAAGTCTGGGGATGAGGAGAAGTGAGTATGTCAGGCCTCTGAACTTGTTTTTTATTTAAGGGAACTGCCCAAAATTTTTTGCAAGATCCATAGACTTACTGCAGACAGGTCAAACTCGATTTTCCCCTGTATGTTCACTTTGGGAGCTGATCCATCAATAGATCCCACTGAGTTCACGACGGCTTGACCGCTACATTTTGGGATCAACTTCAATTCAGTCCATGAAATTTTATTTAATCTATATTCATCTAATCTCATGCAATTTGTGAGCTATTTTATTAAGACAAGATGCAAAAAAGGTTTGTAACAATAAAATGAAAATGATGCCATCCTATAATAATGAAACCATACACCTAATGGGTAATGGATTACGGCAAGGGATCTTATATATTGATTGCATGTCTTTTTCAGTCCTTGAAGCTTGTTTCACACAAACCTATAGAAAGTTTTTATGTAAATGTGAGTTTTTGATGTTTTTCCACTATATTTGCTTTTGATGTTTGGCTTGCCTATTATATGACACTTCTGATATCCACGGTTAAATGACATAAGCGCTGCTTGGATGTATGAAGAGTGCTTCAGACTGCGATCTAGTTAGCTACAACTTGTTCACTTGCAGCTCTTTGTTTTAGCCTTCTCACCTAAATCCCTGCATTTCCTCCCCCTTGCCTCGGTGTCTCAGCTGAGACCCAATTAGAAGGTTATGGTTCACCCAATTAACAGAGTATTGAACTCATGATTGCGAACCACCAAAATGGGATTTGAGTCCTCGGTCCATGTTCCTCGTGCTCAGCCACTCTTAAATTCTGTTGTGCTTGCCAGTGATGTACAATACTCTGCTAATTAGATGCAGAATGCCCTTTTAATTGGGTATCAGCTGAGACTGGATTAAGTAAGGGAAGAATGTGTTGGAGCACAAATAAATGCGTCCGAGTTTTTCAAGCATTTGCATCTCATAAATCTACTCACCTGTGTTTACCGCACCTGTTGTGAGCGTTTATTAGCATAATCCTTCATTTTTTTCCCTTCTAATTATAATCATGATATTAAAAGGGTTATCTGAGACTGGCAAAGAAATATGCCAGACATGCTGTAAAAAAAAAAATAAAAAAAAAAATATATATATATATATACAGTACAGATCAAACGTTTGGACACACCTTCTCATTCAAAGAGTTTTCTTTATTTTCATGACTATGAAAATTGTAGATTCACACTGAAGGCATCAAAACTATGAATTAACACATGTGGAATTATATACATAACATAAAAGTGTGAAACAACTGAAAATATGTCATATTCTAGGTTCTTCAAAGTAGCCACCTTTTGCTTTGATTACTGCTTTGCACACTCTTGGCATTCTCTTGATGAGCTTCAAGCGGTAGTCACCTGAAATAGTCTTCCAACAGTCTTGAAGGAGTTCCCAGAGATGCTTAGCACTTGTTGGCCCTTTTGCCTTCACTCTGCGGTCCAGCTCACCCCAAACAATCTCGATTGGGTTCAGGTCCGGTGACTGTGGAGGCCAGGTAATCTGGCGCAGCACCCCATCACTCTCCTTCATGGTCAAATAGCCCTTACACAGCCTGGAGGTGTGTTTGGGGTCATTGTCCTGTTGAAAAATAAATGAATGAGAAGGTGTGTCCAAACTTTTGGTCTGTACTGTATGTGTATATATATATATATATATATATATATATATATATATATATAATTATTTTTTTATAATTTTTTTTTTTTTTTAAAGAAAACACCTTTTTGGAGCACCTCAACCCCAGTTCCACTTCTGCGGCAGCCATCCCTGCCAGACGGAAAGTTTTACACCCATGTTACTGCTGCCAGCCAATCAATGGCCTCAGTGGTGACAAGTGCTGGAACTGCACGTGACAACAGGTCCAGCCACCTGGCCATTTTTGCCAGGCTCAGAAACACCATTTAATAATTAAGCTATATTACTTCAAACGCAGATTAATAAAAGGAATTTGCGCAGTTAAGTACATATAATTTATGTTATGAATGATCCTGGCAATGACAGCTGGGTTCCTACTATATTATACATCTAATATTGAGGGTAGGCCTAGCTCCTCTTTACAATACCTAGTGGGATCAACCCTGCTGCCGAGACATCAGAGAGGGGGATGAGTTAAAAGGAACATATCAGTTACATTATACTGTCGTCTGTGAGAGGGCAACACAAAGTAGTGATGGACATGCTCTCTGCCAGAAGATTCAAAGTACATGCTATTTTTGTAATGCATTGCAACAGATGGGGAGAAATCTGTCAATCAACACACTTGTTTATTGTGGTCATTTTGGTACTAGTATTTATGAGGAAATCTTTGCTGGTGAAGGTTGGCAATGAAATCCACTACAAATTCACTGTCATTGCTTCTAACCGTAGATATGGTTGGTGGTAGTTGAAGGATGGAACATAGCATGTGATGTTAAGCTTTACAAGTCTATAGCTTGCTCTAAGGATTTTTGGGGATTGGTACTGCTGTCTTCCATGCACTATGGAGACAAAAGTATTGGGACATCTAAACATTACCCTTACAGGAGCTTTGATGACATCACATTCTAAATCCATACGTTAATCCCCTCCTTTGCAGATAAAACAGCTTCTGTTTTTCTGTGAATGAATTCTCCAAGAACTTTTGACTGTGTCCGTGGGAATTTTGCCCATTCATCCAGAAGAATAATTGTAAGGTCAGGCACTGATGTTGGGCAAGAAGGCCTGGCTTGCAATCTTCATTCTAGTTTATCCCAAAGGTGTTGAGGTCAGGTCTCTGTGTGGGCCAGTCAAGTTCTTCCACACCAAACTCGTTCAACCATGCCTTACGTTAGTGACTGAAAGTTACTTTGTGCGCTGGGTCATAGTCGAGCTGGAACAAAGAAGGGCCTTCCCCAAACTGTTTCCACAACGTAGGAAGCATACAGCTGTACAAAATGTCTTGGTATGCTGAAGCATTACCTTTACCGGAACCAAGGGGCAGGCCAACCTCTGAAAAGCAACCCCATAGCATTATCTCTCCTCCAAACTTTACATTTGGCACAGTGCAGTTAGACAGGTAATGCTCTCCTGGCATTTGCCAAATCCAAACTCTCATCAGAAGAGTAATTACTCTATAGCCAGTGGTGGCTTCCTTTAGAACCATCTAATGCTTGGCATTGTGCTTGGTAATGTAAGGCTTGCATGCAGCTGCTCAGCCATGGAAACCCATGCCATGTAGCTAGAAGTCCACCATTTGTGTGCAGATGGTATTGTCAGAGGAGATTAGGAACTTGAGTCAACAAAGGGTGGACGGCTTGTATGCACTGTGCACCCCAACACTCGGCTAAATGGCACTGTAACTTTACACAGTCTGCTACTTTATGGCTGAGTTGCTGTGGTTCCTAAATGCGTCCACTTTACAATGATATAACTCACAGTTGGGGAATATCTAGGAGGAAAGATATTTCATGAATTAACAACTAGTTACAGTGGTGGCATCTTACTACAGTACCATGCTGAAATTCTGTGAGCTCTTTAGAACAAGCCATTCTTTCACAATTGTGTGTAAAGGCAGACTGCATGGCCTGGTGCTGGATTTTATACACCTGTGGCAATGGGACTGAATGAATCACCCAGATTCAATGATCAAGAGATGTGTCCTAATACTTTTGTCTCTAAAGTGTATTACATCTATTAATAACAGTTGGATTCTCTCCCTGTTTTTTGAATATATTAACAAATTCTCTCTTTTGTGATGCAGTCTATCATAGTCAATTAGCTAAGATATTTGTCATTTATCCACACTATAGGTAATAAATGTGTGATTGTTGAGGGTCTGACCGCTGGGACTTCCACTGACCATGAGAACATAGGTCACTTTGGTGGTGAGCAAGTGTGATCAATGCTCCATTTACTTCTTTGGGACTGCTGAGTACAGTTACTCCTGTAAAAGTGAAAGGAGCAGTGGTCATGCATACTTACGATCGCTTGTGAGATTGGTAGAGGTCCCAGCAGTTGCATCCTAGAGATTATACATTCTGTGGATAGATGTTAAAGGGGTTGTCTTATCTTGCCGTTACTAAGGCGAGATTAGACTAATGTCCAAAATGTTACATCTCCAGCTCCCCTTGTGTGGAAACTCTGTGCATGGAAGGAACAGGTTATCCAGGTAATATGAAGAAAGGAATAATATCCGGCACTGGAATGATATTTAGTAAAAATTAGACTAACAGTGGAGCAGCCCGATGCTCGCTGTTTCAGTAACTCACGCTGCAGAGCATGAGAGCTACGGAAAAAGCGTAGCACGGCAAGCTATGAGGTTTCTGAGTTATGTATACAGCACAGCTTACTGTGCTACGCTGGTTCCATGCTCTGCAGCGTGAGCTACTGAAACAGCGAGCATCGGGCTGCTCCACTGTGGACTTAGTTTTATCTCGCCTTAGTAACAGTGAGATGAGACAACTCCTTTTAAATGTTTATGGGCCAAATTTTTTAAGGAACCTCCACTTTCCAAACCATGCTCCTCTTGGTCGCTTTGTTCCATCAGTTTTCCTGATTGACTAATTTCAATTTCTACCACCAATACAGGCCTGCCTGCATCTCTTTATAGCAGTGGTCCTCAACTCCAGTCCTCAGGGCCCAACTAACGGTCAGGTTTTCAGGATTTCCTTAGTATTGAGCAGGTGATATAATTACTTTCAATTAGGGTTGTTGCGATATCAAAATTTTGATTCGGTTTCGATACCATAAAAAAGTATTGTGATACTCGATACCATTCAATACCACCCAAAAAAAGTTGTGTGCATCCCGCATTTTATGAAACATCTGGCCCATAATCTAACAGCACTGCGCCACCAATAATTTTAATACTGGGAGGGTGGGAGGCGCGCCACCAATAATAATAAACCTTTAATTCAGATACAGGAGGCGGATGCTGGTCTCTATGACAGGGTGCTGCGATCAGCGGCAGTTAACCCCTTAGGTCCCGGCTATGTGATTCTGCCGCCTGCACCCGCCTCCTGTATCTGTATTAAAGGTTAATTATCATTGGTGGCACAGTGGCCAGGCTGGGTACCTGCTTGGCTGGCTGGCTGCTTGACTCTGGGGCTCGGGCTGATGCTGGGGAGGACACAAAACACTCAGGAGGAGGCTCACGCTGCCGTTAGCTGAGCTCACTAGCTTAGACAGCGCAGCAGTTTATTTCCTCCCCTGTCCTGCCTCCTGCTTTAATTAGCCACACATTTATTGGTGGCAGTGGTGCGGGCAGCTTCAGAGCCCGCTCACTTCATTGGGCTCAGCCGCGGCCGCATCATAGGAAGGAGTGATTCCCTCCCTCCTTCTCCACTGCCTGGACTGAGAGAACATAGTGCGCGTTCTCTCATAAGGGTATTTTCACACTAGCGTTTTTCTTTTCCGGTGTTGAGTTCCGTCACAGGGGCTCAATACCGGAAAAAAACTGATCAGTTTTATCCTAATGTATTCTGAATGGAGAGCATTCCGTTCAGGATGCATCAGTTCAGTCCCTCTTACGTTTTTTGGACGGAGAAAATACCGCAGCATGCTGCAGTTTTCTCTCCGGCCAAGAATCCTGAACACTTGCCAGAATGCCGGATCCGGCATTAATTTCCATTGAAATGTATTAGTGCCAGATCCGGCATTAAGTGTTCTGGTAAAACAGATCCGGTTTTCCGGTCTGCTGATGCGCAGACCTTTTAAAAATGCAAAAAAATTAATAAATACCGGATCCATTTTTCCAGATGACACCGGAGAGACGAATCCGGTATTTTAATGCATTTGTCAGACAGATCCGGATCCGTCTGACAAATGCCATCCGTCTGCGTCTGGACTGCCGTAATCCTCTGCCGCTACTGTGAAAGTACCCTAAGAGGAGATACTAGACTGCGTAGTAGCGCAGCCTTGTATGGGAAAAAAATGAACAAATCGATACCGGCATAAAAGTATCGATTGGGTATCGAAATTTCAATACCCGAAGCAACCCTACTTTCAATACATCAGGCCTTACCACAGGTATTCATTTTCTGGGATATTCTCAAATCGTGACTGGCAGGTGGGCCCTGAGGACTGGAGTTGGGGGAACACAGTTTTTTTTTTTTTTAGAAAGGCAGGCCAGGAGAGTGGCTCACCTATTTCCTCCCAGCACACCGGTTATATTTAGGCCAACTGACAACTTTTCTTTTGTATCTGGCAGGTTGAAGTGTAACTATGCGCCTCTGTTCTCTTACAATAAGTCACAGTACAGCAGCCTGGTACGTTTTACACCTGGTTTGCAATGTAGATCCTGAGCCTACAGATGGCAGCTGCTTAGAATCCTCCTGAGAATTCATATATTGGAAGAGGCCCTTTTTCTATACAACCTGACGGAGCTTGTGGGTCCCAGTGGTTGAGGGGCAATAATAACAGCACGCCATACACCAGTTTCACTTCCTTGAATTCTATAAAGATACAGAAGGTTGTAGTGAAATGTCACGCAAACTAGTTTAGAAAAGACCAGACTTTTTCTTCGTTACCAATGTTTTTTTTATAACCCTGTCACATCATACTCACACGTAACAAAACGTACTTTTACCTTGCACCTTGACAAATGATTCAATTCTTCTTCTTTTTTTTTTTCCCCATATTGTAAATTTGTACTCCGTTCCCATGGTTTATATTGTGCCTAGTACAGTAGTTTACATCATGACTTCTCGGTGATGAGTAATATAATCAATGATCAGTCCTTGGGGACAATGATCTTTTTTATTTTTATTTTGTATTTGTGCGTAGTACTATAATCAGGAGAGTTTTTTTAAATTGACTAGTACAACGTGCATCGGTGATAGTGCCGCACGCATGCTAGTTATTGAACCAGCACTGAGGGTTATACCACTTGGTAACCAGTAACTTGTTAAAGAGGTTGTCTCGATAAATGGCTATCTCATACTCATGTGGTTATATAGACATTGGATGGCTCATGACCAGTTGGTAGGGTGGGGAGGGGTTAGGGAAGGGTGGGGGGGGGGGATGGGAAGTTGGGAGAGGTCTTGGGGTTAGTTAGGACATGTACAAATTTTTGTCTCACTACTTGATTCTACAAGTGTACATGCTGTGTACAGATGCCTGGTATAAACGTATGTTGGTATTTATATGGAAACTGCTGTATATCGATTCCACATGGTGGATATGGTGAGGAAAGACTGTATTGTTTTTATGATGTCCTACGGCTATTGTTTCAATAAAAACGATTTGATTAAAAAAAAAAAAAAAATGAGGTTGTCTCACCTATTCACAGGATAGATGATAAACTTCTGGGAGTCAGAACCCTGGATTCTTACCACTCACCAGGATGTAATGGTGGGCCAATCTGTTTTAAGTTCCATACAAACCTCTGACATGTCGGTGACAGTTTAGAAACTTGGAGTAGTGTAGGTTGGGATGGTGAGACCCCATGAATGGCTAAAAGAAATGGGCAGAAGGGCACAGCTGGGCTTTGTGTGTATATGTCTCGTTGCGGTGTACGGAGTCATATGAATCTGTATTCTGCAGTCTAAGGAGAGCCAAACGGAGATGACGCACAAAGCTCGGCTGTTCTGCCCATTTGTTTTAGTGATTGGTGGGGGTCTCACCACCCAGACCCTCACCGAACAAAACGGCTGACATGCCACAAGTTTGCAAAAATAATAGGCGCCCTTTAACTAGCCCCCACTGGTAACGTTTAGAAAATAATGATGGCATTGTTCACAGGAGTGCGTAATGCCACCTAAGATAAAAAGTGATTAGCAGGCTACATTAGCCTGTTATTTTAGGTTGGGGTAGGTGAGGAGGCGTTAGACACTTTGGGGGTCATCTACTATTCTGAAATATGCCTAAATTAGGCATATTTCTTACGCAGAGGGCGGCGCAACAGTTAGTTGTGCTGCAGTCTTCGACTTCGCCCCACTCACGCCAGGTCTAAAATTGTGGACGGAGAAGGGGACGGGCCAGAAGTTCTGTCTCATTCATCATTTTCTACGCCTTAGGCCTTTTAGGGTCCATTCACACGTCCGTAGTGTATTGTGGATCCGCAATGCGTTTGACTGGCACTCCCATAGAACTGCCTATTCTTGTCCGTAATTGCGGACAAGAATAGGACATGTTCTATTTTTTTTCCAGAGCTGCGGATCGGAAGATTGGGGGTGCGCTCCGGAAATGGGGATTCGGACAGCACACTGTGTGCTGTACTCCGCCATTCCTGCCCCATAGAGAATAATTGGGTCCGCAAATTGCGGAACTGATGCGGACCCGTTCTACGGACGTGTGAATGAACCCTTAGGCATAGAAAATGGTCTAAATGTAAGACCGCTTGGAAGTTGTCTTACATTTAGAACTGGCGCAGAATGCAGCGGATCCACCGCCAAAGCAGGGACTTTATTAAGACCTGCGTCTAAAACGCTGGTCTTAATAAGTGTCTCTTTACTTATGAAGGGGTTGTCCGGCATTATTAAAAAGTCAATGGCAGGCAGTAAGGTTAGCCCTGCCGGATTGGAAGGGCTAGCAGTAACCTGTCATTCTTTAACATGTAACCACTGAGGCCATTAATTGACTGCAGCTGTCTCGGTACCATGAATGGATCCCTGGTGGGACCTGACCTGTATGGGAGACTTTTCTAGGCATGTTCTGCGACCTATGCAGAGGTCAGGAGGGAGTAGATAAGCTGTAAAATCTCTTGATGTGAATGGTGAAATATATGTGATATATAAATCTCTATCATTATCCTGCCTGTGATGATAAGCAGATAGCTGCATTAAAGTCATCTGTACAGACCAAGACAAGGCACCCATTATTAGGCTTGGGCTACGCTCACATCTCTGTCACAGAATTAGTCAAAAATGGCGCACGCCAGACTTTTTTCTTTGCTAAAAATGCTTTTTTACCGAAAAGAAACCTAGGGAATCCCAATATGGTCAATGCACTGTTAGGCTCTGTTCCTGTCAGTTATGTGTCAAGTCCGGCACTTTGTTATTTTCTGTTTTATCCTGTAATAGAGAATTAATAATAACCACCAGAATTTAAAAAAATATATGTTTAATGTAAAAAAATGAAAATTCTGATGGCACATTCCCTTTAATATTGTAATGGCAATACTGGGTATTGGGAGTTTTTGTCTTATGTGGCTGTAAAATTAATTATATTTACATTTGGTGACAGCATAAATTGTATGGAAAATATTGCTTATATTTATCTATTTTCTTGGAAAAATATAAAATGTGGTAATATTAATTGAATTGTGTTTTGCAGCAATTCTTGTAGAAATGAATTTCGGAAATCATCTATGTGCACACATAGGCAAATTGGAATACTACTAGGCAACTCATTTTCTACACATAATTAATCTACGTTTTGTATGAAACCTCTTTCCATAAACATTTCTGAATATGAGCACCTTATATGAGCACCTCATTTGCCTGCTGATGAACTGAGGGGAAATCTAAATTAAAACTTTAAATACCACTATTTAATTACCCAAATGGCCAGTCCTGTGTTGAAGTAGGTCTGGGATTATTCTGTTTTTCAATTTGTTTTAATGCTTCCTTTGCAAAAGCTGATGCATCCCCAGGCCCTTTGCAGTCACTGATGAACTATATGAAGATAAATGACATTATGGTAAATTCCACTTAATGACACATATTTAATTTTTAGAACATAGAAATTTTCTGCTTGGCAAACGGAGGCTAATTACCTGAAGATCGCAATAAAATAACTCCTCATTTTCGTAGATAATAGAAAAGAAGTGTTGCAGATTAATGATGCTATTTATCTCTTTAAAGTCTAAAAAAATAATAATGTATCTTTACCTTGATAGAATAGTCCCCAAAGGAACGCAGTTCTTAAATGAATCAGAAGTTGCAATTTAATAGGTTATTAAAATTGTTGCTGTGTCCATAACAGCCAAACTTTCAATCCAATGGCATAAACTCAGACTGCCGAAAATACTATTTGGAAATATATGTTAATATTTGAGTCAGAATATCTTTTTTTTTTTTTCTAATTTTAAAAAAGTTTTAAATAATACACAAGTAAAAAAGAAAAGTCGAAAGAAAAAATTACATTTTGTGGACACGCTAGCTATGTATGCAAAGTAAAAGTAGGTAAGAACACTGTGGTTGAAGAAGCTTACATTGAGGGTTGATAAAAGGAGCCGGAAATGAAAGCAAATATTTATGAGCATGTTTTTTGCAGATTTCATGAAAGTTGGTAGTACGAGTCAGTTTGTACAAGCAGCCACACAGCAGCACGTGACCCATAGTTGTCACAAGTAGAATAGCGGCCAAGTCAAGCAACACCTTGGAACCGCTTTCCTGCTCGTTGCTCCTTACTATTTTTCTACACACTGAGGCAGTAAATTAAAGCAGCGCACACCACTTTTTCCACATTTCAATTTACATTTTAAAGTATTTACTCTATTATCTTTTATTTTCAGAATAAGATTAGAATATCAAGCTGCAAAAACAATTCACCAGCCATTTTCTGTGCTTGTATTCTTGTTGGCTGTATTTTTCGATGTAATGTTTTGTTGAAGATGCTCCTTTGATCTGGTCCAGTTGTTACATGCAGGTTTCCCTAGCCTATCACTTGTAGTACAAATATATTAATTTTTTTTCTTCTAATATTCTAGTACTTTCCCCCCCCAAAAAATGTTGTGGACAATGTCATTAAAACGGTAAATAACCACTTGTTTCAAGCATGGTAGACAGTGTTTGTGCTTTTATTAAAGCCAGACTCCCCTTGTGTCTTGTCTTCCGCAGCCTTCAATGTGTCTGCTGGTTTGTTCATATACCTTGTCGACCTTCATGACCTTTGTTCTTCCTTCACCAGAAGGAACAAATTGAAGGCTGTTTTGGCAAGGAGAGAGAGTACCAAGCGAAAATAAGGGAGGGAGTTCGGCTAGAAAATTAATTAGTATTCTGAGAAAATCAGACGCCTTCAAAGAAACAAATAAGCATGCCATGTTTCAAGCGGACTTGTAAAACAGAAGGCATTCAATTAGAACGAAACAATACAAATGGGTCTGTATTATATAGGTTTGTTTTCTGTTGACCTGATTAAAATGGACATTCTCTCCAACCTCTTCAGAAATGGCCCTTCAGTCTATGGAAAACTGCCTTCTCCTAATTATATTTACTGCTATGGCTGTCCAACTGTTCATAGTGAATGGTATGGTTCTGGTAGAATATTATTTCACAGAATTACTGTACTTATCTTTAAAGTGGTTTGTGTCATGGAGACAACTCTTTTCCATATGGCCTGCTGGGGCTTATAGACCTCATAAAGGGATGGAGGTCCAGCTGCTTGGGACCCCTCTATAGGAGACATAAAAGAGAGCTGCTCTGGCAGACTCCTGCTGCCCTTAGATGACTGTTCTTCTGGATGGCCACCATGTAATACTACATTTCCCCTGCAGTGTCCACAATCCCATCCTCCCCCAAAATCAACAGGTTTCCAGGGGCTTTGGGAACCGGGACTGAGGCGATCAACTGAATTCCAGAAGTTTGAAAAGGGTTATGTGGGTTGAGACCTCCTCTTTAATTTTTGGCCAAAATTTTATTAATAGTTTAACTAATATCCCGATACAAAATATTGCTGTGCTGTTTAATTCAGTGTGAAATGACCATACATTCTCAAATCTTGATTTACTGTTAAAGCTACATTCACACGACCGTATGTGTTTTGCGGTCCGCAAATTGCAGATCTGCAAAAAAAGAATAACATCCGTATAGCTTCATTTGTTTTTATTTTTTTGCGGATGCTTTGTAACAGTGCCTATCCTTGTCCGCAAGATGCACAAGAATAGGACATGTTTTATTTTTTTGGCAGGGCTACGGAACTGACTTACGAATGCGGATAGCACACAGTGTGCTGTCCGCATTTTTCGCAGACTCATTAAAATAAATGGATCTGCATCCTATCTGAAAAAATAAATAAAGGAACGGAAACAAAGTACGTTTGTGTGAATGTAGCCTAAAGAGGTTTTCTTGGAGTTCAGTATTGATGGCCTGTTATCAGATCGTTGGCACCCTTCCCACATCCCCAAATATCTGGTGTTCAAAGAGGCACCGACACCTTGGTTAGTGCTGTTCCCCCCTCACAGCATACCATGCACAGCATCGTATATTGTGTAGGGTCTGTGTTTGGTATTTAGCCCAGGCCCATTCTGTGCAAATAGACCATGTGACCAACAAATGTGATATAACTGGCCTAGGAAGAGGCCGCGACACTCACCGGAGTTGGACCTGGTATAGGCAAACTATATTGAACTACTGTTAGCTTTTCCTGTAGAAGGCCAACAAAATAGATACTACAATGTTGATACTATCATATGGACATCCTATAATATTAACAAATTAATCCATGCCAAAATCTGCAAGGTGCTAAGATTTCCAAGTACTTAGATTAGAGGTTACTTAAAATGTGCAATAAATGCCTGCTTAGCACCTTTGCTATTGAATGGGCAATATATGTAATTAATACGCGTGTGTCAATGCAGAGGAGATCAGTCATGTGTTCCTTTCACTCTGGCTCCCAATAAAAATTAAATGGAAAAAATAAATAAATAAATGGAATAAAAAATTGTAAAAAAGTCCCCAATTTTTTTCTGTCCAAAACATACTCTATTCATCTGAAGACTGACTTTTAAATATGAAAATACAGCATACTGATGAATTTGACTGTCAGCCAAAGTCATAATTAGAGTCGAACAGAAGGAGAACTAAAGCTTTCATGAATCCTTCTACTGCCTATGTGATCCTTTCTTGGTTTTGGTGAAAAAAAATGCATTAAAAAAAAACTGCGTTTAAAGGGTTTGTCCAGAATTTCATAAACGCACAGCTGCAATCTTGACACAATAAAAAAATAACTGAAACTCACCTTTTTAAATCCCTGCACCGCCACTCCAGTGGTCTTCACTGTTTTGTGCCGCAGCAGTAAAAAAGCCTCATGATGTCATCACTGCAGGACAAGTAAACAAAGACCACTGGGTCGGGGGCATATTTAAAAAGTAGTTTTATAGAAGAAGTGGTACATGTACTCAAATGGTTTAACAAATGTAACATATTAATAAATAAAAAAATGTAATAAGTATCTGATAGGTGGAAGCTGGGCAGCTGGCACACACATCAAATCTGAGAACAATGGCAGCACATGGTCTCCTCTCAGATACATCCTGCACAGCTACATCCATACCTGCACGGAGTATAAAAGGAGTATACAAATTTACAGTGATGTAGAAAAGATCCAGATCAGATAAGAGTCTTATGTGCTAGTTACTTTCCCTCACTACACCTTGTTAGCCACTGAATTTTAAAGGGGTTGTCCACTATTTTAAAAATGTAATAAAAAAAACATAACCCAAATTTTTAATACTTCTGTTATTTGGCATGGTTTTGTTTGGTCGCTAGCTTGTGGTATTACTGTGCAATCACAGTATTTTCCATATAAATACTGAAAGCAGTAATGAGATGGCATATTGCCAGGATTTGCCATTCTATTATGACTGGTAGGGGTACACCCTCTGGTATACCCAGCGGTCCTGAATATGAATTGGTCAAAGTACTGTATTTAGCACTGCTTCTTCTTCTAAGGTTCCCTGGTGTCTTGGGTACCACTCTGCAGGAAAACTAAACTGGGGCCTTCACTCTCTGGATTGTGAGAGGTCACAGGTTGAACCCTCACCAGTCATAAAGGGATTTCATATCCCACCAATATACTATTTTACAAGATGGTAATACCCCTTTAAGCAGATTTGGATATTACTGGAACAGAAAACAATGTGGGCAGTAAATAGCTGTTAGTTTACTTTCTACCATAGCAAGTTTGCACAGAATATATTGGTATCTATACATTTTTATTATACATACCAGTTGTTCATTTGGCCAGCTGCTATCTCTCTTGACCGCCCCATAAACATGAGAATCAGAGGGTTGAGCATATTTGAAATCCAACATGCCCGACCTTTCCTCCCTTGACAGCAGACCTCAACAAACAGTAAGGCTTCAACAGTACGGTATGCGGTAGAAAAAGTGGAGCAGTACTTTGGTGTATACAGAACACAATTTGAAGGATATATTTTCCTAGATATTCTAGATTAACACACGAGTCAAGCTGGTTTCACTTTACAGAAGGTCTATATTTTTATGATTTCAGATTTTCAAAAGGCTACCTGAATGTCCAGGTTCATGACTACCGTGTATAGGAAAAAACTAATAATGGCTTGAAAACTGCCATCTTTCAGGAGTGAAAGGGTGTTCTTTTTCTTGAGCTTAAAGTAAGGGATGCTGCCCTTCAAATGTTCTACCTTCCAAAAAAATTCCAAAACACAATTTTCCAAAGCTCTGCAGATACTGCTTACAAAGCAGTTATTGTCCTCGAAAGAACTGAGAGTGATGTCTACTCTGATATTAAAACATTTTAACACTCAGTATGAGTTATGTAAATTCAACTTTTGCTATTCTGAGCAAAGCATCATCTTCTGCTGAGTCAGGCATGAAAACTGACATTGGCGTTTTTTTCTTTTATTACAACTTTCTTGACTATTTTTAACTTCCGCATATCATAAACCTGTGAAAATACCAATATATGCTGTATTTAATGGCATTTTTGCTGCATTCTGGGCTTGTAATGTGCATTAATGATTTAGCAGGGAACATTTTAAAGGGGTTCTCCTGTCTTTTTATTAAAAAAAAGTCCATTCTATCTTCAGCCCTGTCCTCTGCAGAGGCCGCCATTTCTGCTGCACTCACACAGGCTGCGGGTTCTTCCCCTAAATCCCAACCGGATGTGTGCCCTTCTTTATATATTCAGCTGCCTTTACTGTTAGGCAGCTGAACAGGAAAAGCAGTGCCTACATCCAGTTGGAACCCAGAAGAGCCTGCAGCCTCTGAGTACAGCATTGAGAGCGAGGGGCAGGTAAGTACTGATTAATTAAGGTAATCTTCCTTCCACAGGGCTGATAGAATGTATTTTTTTTAAAAGCCAGGAGAATCCCTTTAAATAATAGAGGAATTAGTTGACCCAAAAGTGGCATATTTTTTTTCTTTCCTGAAGCAACCTGAATCATTTCAAATAAATGTATTTTTTTAAATAAAAATAAATTCTATAATTTGTTTTTTAGTATCACAAACTATACTTTCTTAAATTCGTCCTCTTCTCAGCTAAGGTGCGGCGTGATGACGTGAACACGTCACATCTCGTTCTCCCCTCTCACTGGCCTCCTCCGTCCGAGCTCCCGGCTCCATCCGAACAGCTGCGCTGCGCTGACGCCGAACAGCTGATGCCTTGAGCCGCGGCGCTGCGCTGGTCTGCTTGCTGGTTCTCCTGCTTTGTTTCATGCTGTTGGGTGCCGCGTCTCTGCCTTTGATCCTGCTTGGCGATCCTCCTAACCTCTCTCTCCGCTGCCTGCTCTGCTCTCCTTTCCTCCCCTGGACTTGTTTGCCGCGTGGATCTCCTTGAAGTTTTCCCTCCATTGGTGTGCGACGGCCTGACGCCTGGACTGTTTGCTGCCCTGGGGATTGGGGAGGACGCTGTCTTCGTGTACAACTTTAATATCCGACACGGCTGCAGTGCACACCAGGATTGAGATTTCTTCTGGACACGTGAGATTAGCTTATTGTTCGCCTCTTTCTTCTCCATATGATTTGCTCTCTTTTTTTTTTGTGCTGGACTGCCGGTTTCCCTGTTGCTTTGCACTGCTGCACTGCTCACTGAGGAGATACACTTCTGTTTTCTTATGTAATTTTTTATTTATTTATTTTTTCGGTGCCCGGCGAAGGGAAAAGAGGAAGAAGGAAGGGAAGAGGGGGGAAAGAAAGAGAGAAGGAGAAAGGAGAAAAAAAAAAAAAAGAGAAGGGGGAAAAAGAAAAAGGAAAAGGGGAAGGAAAGGAGGGAAAAAAAAAAAAAAAAAGGGGAGAAGATAACAAGAGAGAGTGGGGTTAAAAGGAGGAAGAACAGAAAAGGGGGGGAAAAAAAAAAAGGAAAAAAAAAAATAAAATAAAAGAAGTAAACGGTGATACAAAGGGCAAAATAGAGGAACAGGAAGAAGGGAAAAGAATGGCCCCTAAGCGACGGTCTGTTGACTCTACTGCAACTAAACTGGGGGTTAAGACTCCAGAGAACAAGATCGATAAGTTCTTGAAATCACCTTTCTTAAACGAAAAAAATCCAGCTAAAATTAAATCCTCTGCTAATTTGAGGAAATTTGCTAAAATTCCCCAAACTGCTGACCCCTTTGAGGATGGATCAGGGGTGGTGGATCCGGAGGCAGGAGAGGAAGGTCTCTCTGCACAAATGCAAACTGAATACGATCCATCTGTTCTGGATAGAATCCTTGGCGCGGTGGAAAACAACGGCATTGTAGTGCAAGGGATGTCCACTCAACTGGGGTCGGTACAGAGTGATATTTCTCTAATAAGAGAAGATCTGTTAAAAATCCGTGACCGAGTCCTCAATGTGGAAAAAACAGTCGACCTTCTGCAAACCGACATGGACATGATAAAATCTAAACTTCTCCTTCTTACTACAGAAAATCTAGCTCTACAAAATAAGCTAGAGGACCTGGAAAATAGGTCTAGGCGAAACAATGTACGCATAATTGGTTTCCCAGAAGGAGCTGAAGGCCGACTCTTGGAGGCACAACTCAAAGAGGTGGTCATGCACAACCTTGGCAGCGATAATTTTTCCTCCATGTTTCAAATAGAAAGAGCCCATCGAATCCCAGGAGGGAAACCCACCCCAGGGCGGCCGCCGCGTGCGATTCTAATGAAGCTATTACTGTCCGCAGACAGAGATATGATACTGAGAAGAGCAAGAGAATGCACTCCCATTGAACATCAGGGTTCTAAACTGCTCTTCTTCCCTGATTTTGCGCGGCAGACTCAGGAAAAAAGAAGAAAGTTTATGGAGATAAAGAAACGCTTGGCGGCTAAGGAGATTAAATATTCTTTACAGTATCCAGCGAAATTAAGAGTGATCCATAGTGGGACTTCTTTTTTTTTTGAGACACCACAACAAGCGTTAGATTGGATGGAGCAAAGGGATATTTAAATCTGTTTACTACTATAATTGAAGGGATGGATGGGAGGCGGGGCCAGGACGGGGAGAACGGCCGGAAGTTAGAGGCTCGCCGACGAGATCGGGCGGACCAATAGAGAGGGGGGGTGGGAGGATAGGGGTGGGAGGGAACCCACCTTGCAGGAAGGGGTTTTTTTTTTTTTTTTTTTTTTTTTTTTGGTGATTGATGTCCACTAGAATTGTATCCTGGAATGTCAGAGGGCTCGGGGAAAGGGTAAAAAGGCAAGCTATTATGGATGCATTAAAAAGATATCTCCCAGCAATTATCTGCATAGTAGAAACTCACCTCACTAAGGAAACCTTGTCCCGCTTGACAACGGGATGGAATGCTCAATCCTACCACTCCACTTTTAGCGGCTCTTCTAGGGGTGTCTCAGTTCTGATTCATAACTCTGTAGATTTCATCCTTATAAAATCCCATATAGATGATCAGGGCAGATTTATTTTTCTGCATGGTAAGCTGTATGGATACAGTTACATCCTTGCTTTTTTTTATATACCTCCGCCATTTTCAATGTACCCACTTATCCAGTTAACGCTTTTTTTTGAACAGAGACCAGAATGTCGGTTAATCCTGATGGGGGATTTTAACGCGGTTATGGATCCCAAAAAAGACAGATTTAGATCAGATGCAGCACGGGAAAGGAACCTTTGTAATTCGTCGCTGCCCCAGTTCTGCTTGGAAGTAGGAGTGGTGGATATATGGGAACACCTGGGCGGAGGAAAGAGAGTATACTCTTGTGTTAGTAGGAGTGGCAGAGCAATGTCCAGGATCGATCTAGCATTCACTAATGAGAGCAATCTGAGTAACATTCGGAAGATAAGATATGGAGTAAGAACAGTCTCGGACCACTCACCCGTACTAATTGAGGTGCGCACTGGGGAGAATAAGGATGGTGGGGGGTTGGGATTCAAGTTGAATCCATACTGGCTCACTATTCTGGACAATCCACAGTCCATCAGGATACTGATATCCTCCTTTTTGGAGGTGAATTTACCCTCTGCTAACATTAATATAGTGTGGGACTCCATGAAAGCATACCTGAGGGGGGTTTTTATAAGTGAGATCTCGGCAGTAAAGAGAACATTTAGGAAAAAAGAGGAGGAACTGGTCAAGACTGTCGCACTTACAACTGAGCGATTTATCAGTCAACCCACTGAGCACAACAGGGAAGAGCTTCAGAAGGCCAGTTGTTCTCTGGAGAAATATGTAACTGAGAAAGCAAACCATAGAGTATTTTTTAAGGGGATTAAATATTTTTCAGAGTCTGGACGCCCTGGTAAGCTCTTAGCCAGAATTATTACACAACAAGATAAGAAAAAACAATCTATTACTTTGATTCGCAACACAGAGGGGGTAATTATAACAGATTTAGAAGGAGTGAGAGATACTTTTTTACAATACTTTACTCAGATATATAGATCCTCACCTGGTTTGTCATCCGAACTGGCGATGCGGTTCTTGGAGAAAATTCCTCTCTCTACTTTAAATAAAGCTCAAATAGAATGTCTGGAAGAGGAGTTGTCTCTCTCGGAGCTGCAGGAGGCCCTGGGGTCTATCTCGGGGAACTCATCGCCAGGACTGGATGGCCTTCCATATGAGGTTTATCGCAAGTACAGTGAGGTGACTCTCCCTCAGATGCTAGAGGTTTTTACTCAGGCATTAAAGGGAGGGGGACTACCATGCTCTATGATGGAGGCTCTCATTGTTTTAATCCCAAAAAAGGATAAGGACCCGGCAGAATTGAGCTCCTACAGGCCAATCTCCTTATTAAATACTGATGTTAAGTTACTATCAAAAGTTTTGGCTAGGAGGCTTTCGCGAGTAATATCTACTATCATTCATCCAGATCAAAATGGCTTTATGCCAAAAAGAGGCACCCAGCATAATCTCCATAGGCTATTTATGAATATTCAGTCCCCGGAGTGTGGCACTCGCTCCATCCTGTCGCTGGACGCTACTAAAGCCTTCGACAGGGTGGAGTGGACTTTCCTCTGGGAGGTGATGAAAAAAATGGGCTTTGGCCCAAGATTTATGGCGATGGTTCAGCTATTATATAACTCTCCAGTAGCTAGGATTAGGATCAATGATATGACGACAGAGAGCTTCGCTCTAGAAAGAGGTACCCGTCAAGGCTGTCCCCTCTCCCCCCTTTTATTTAACATTTACATCGAACCCCTAGCGGCTAGTATAAGGCAGGATCCGAAGGTGGTCGGCTTCGGTATAATGGGGAAGCACGATCGGGTATCCCTCTATGCAGACGATATTCTGCTCTTTATTCACCAAACAGATACCACTCTCCCTCGTATAATGGACCTGGTTGGTCTCTTTTCTGATCCATCTGGTCTGGAGATCAACTGGGACAAGACCGTTCTTCTCCCTATAGACGAGTTGCGGGGCGAATGGGATAACCAGTTAACGATCTCGGACTCAATAAAGTACCTGGGGATAATAGTTTCTGCTAAACCACAGGAATATTTACAACTCAATTTGATCCCTTTGCTGATAAAACTGAGGGCTAAAATTAAGATATGGCAAAAAATTCTGTTTGCAAGAGCGGACAGAATTTCCTTAATAAAAATGGTAGTGCTTCCCCAGGTTCTTTACGTCCTGCGTAACTCACCTGTTTGGATTGCAGATAAATACTTTAGATTGATAGAGCGGATGCTTAACGACTTAGTATGGGGGAGGAAGCGCGTGAGACTGAAGGCACTTTATTTTTCTATGCCCTATAATCGGGGAGGTCTTAACCTCCCCTATTTTAAGGGCTACTTTGTGGCTTCCCAACTCTGCCTTTTCAATGATTGGGAAAATAGCCATTTCTGCAGCAGAGTGGTGAAGGACTCAGGTTTTTCGGATTTTTTTACCGTATTGGAATCTGACTACTTATTAAACATACTGGGTGGTTATACACTTTTCTGCAGAATGGCTACAAAGACTTGGGCGGCCATAAGGAGTTGGTGCGGAGTCAAGGCATCACTCGTTTGTACCCCATTGTGGCATAATTCAAAGCTTATGAACCTGAGAGATCTGAGCTGTAGCCAGTACTGGAGGACCAAAAATATTCAGTATTTACATCAAGTGGTTAGTGATGGACAAATCCTGCCCCTTAAGGAACTAAAGCAAAGGGCAAATTTAGATGAGGTGGCTTGGTATGCATACTTTCAATTGAGGTCAGCACTCTCTAGCACTACGAATAGTCACGTCTTTATTATAGACACTCCTGAATTTTTACACGATTTAATTTGTAAGAAAACTGTCACGAGAATTAAAATATCACATTGTTATAGTCACTTAATGAAGAATTTTTTTTTAGATGTTCTCTCTCCAGGACAGAAATCCTGGTCTTCTTTGCTCTCAGAGGTGGGCCCTCCAAATTGGGAGAATATAGGGGAAAGTTTAAAGTTGGTTTCACATAATTTTAATCACACGGTTGTACAATTTAATATTATGCATAAAATCTATGTGACACCTGTATGGTTATATAGGAGGGGACTTAGAGCCTCCTCTGACTGCCCACGCTGTGGTGACTCCGAGGCAGATCACTTACATCTGTTTTGGGACTGCCCAATGGTGAGCAGCTATTGGAGACAGGTCCAATCCAATCTGGCTCGTAAACTCGGTATTGTGGTTCCTTTGTCTCCCAGGATATGGGTCCTGGGAGACCTATCGGAGGTGGATTACCAGCCTATAAAACGCTGTTTGTTGATCAAGGTGATGTTTTTGGCTAGGCTTCTCATCTCCAGATCATGGTTTTGCTCTTCTACTCCAGACTGCAGTAATTGGCTGGGTCTGGTTGAGAAAGTGAGAAACTATGAGAGGATTCTGTACAAACAAAGAGGATCCTGCGCAAAGTGGAGTCAGCTGTGGGAAGATTGGGACACGGATAATTAATTGGGAATTATTATTTTTTTTTTTCTTTTTTTTTTTTTTTTTTTTTCCTGCAAGGTGGGGGGTTTGGGGGGCGGGATGGGGAAGATCTCATAAGTCCGGTCTTTTCTACTTGTCTGTATCGGCAAAGAATGTGCAGTTGTTCTGGAGTATTGCAGAAGCTGTAGAGATGCTGGGGGATGGCAGGTCCCTCAGGCATTAAATGATGGATGCTGGGGGATTCTGGCCTCTCCCCCAGAAGGTGGGATCTCCATTTGATTTTCAATACTCATATGGTTATGGGCATTTGTCTTTATGTAATTATTGCCGAGTATGCTCAGGGTTGGAATAGACGGACTTGTGGATTTTATAGTACTACAAATGTTGTACTGATCTGTATTTTTTTGTATTATAATTAATAAAATATTTAAAGTAAAAAAAAATTCGTCCTCTTCTCCTGGTTTCTCTTATGCTATTTTTCTGTAAGGGCTCATGTACACAAACGTGCATTTTTTTCTGGCTCGGACCCATTCACTTCAATGGGGCCCCAAAAAATGTCCGCTTCCGTATGTCTGTTCTGTGGCATCCTCAGAAATATCGAACATGTCCTATTCTAAGATCAATAGTCCAGATCACCTGTAATTCCGTCGTGCACTGCAAAAGTTGAAGTCAAACTTGTATAGTCACGTAAAAACAAAGGTGATCCGGCATTGAAGGGTCCTATTTTCGACATTTCCTTATTGCCAAAACTTAAACATATATGGAACAGGACAGGACATAGAGCAGCCTTCTCCCTCTTACTCCCATTTAGCATACAGGAGTAAAAGGGAGAAGGCTGCTCTATGTCCTGTCCTGTTCCATATATGTTCAAGTTTTGGCAATAAGGAAATGTCGAAAGTAGGACCATTGAGTGCCGGATCACCATTGTTTTTACATGTCCTATTCTTGTCCACATTACGTACAAGGATAGGATTGTTTTATTATGGGCCGGACGTTCTGTTCTGCAAAATGTGGAACTCACACAGCCAGTATCCGTGTTTGGCGGATCGCAAAAAAGGCAATGGTCATGTGCCTGAGCCCTAAGAAAAAAAAAGTTCAGTCTTAAGTGTTCTATGACAATAAAAAAAAAAAAAAAGTCCTGCTTTTTTGGTACCCGCACCTCATGTCTGTTGACTATGTCTGACGTTCCAGTAAATGGTCGAGTGGTGTAATGTCTGGGAAAAAATGGTTGATTATTTAAAACCTTTCAGAAACTCTTTAAGAGTTTCTAATAATGTCATTAATGTAACCCTGTCTCATTAAACCTTCGATATCAAATTGTTAGAGGTCTGAATCCTGTCCCCCTCCGATCAGCTGTTTAAAAAGAACATGGCACACTGTGGAAATGTATGTAACTGAAGTAGAAAGAAGGGTGTAAATCTTCCCATCAGTTAGACTTTCCTAGAGGTTCTAGATAGAGTTCACAATCTCGGAAGACATTGCTTGGTTATTGGAACTTAATAGAATTTATTCCATACCCCCATAAAAGTTTCTGTCTTCAGGGCAGGGTACCTAAACCTTTGTTGGAAGCATGAAGATGCAGAAGTGCGGCTTAGAGTGTTGTCTCACTCAACACATCCTAGTGATATGCCAGATCTGGGTCCCAGAAATTGGTATCTCCAGAACGGAGCTCCCAAAGCTATTTCCTGCAGTTCCATAGAAGTGAATGGAGCAGTAACCACGCTTGCGAGGTGCGTTCTCCATTCATTTGTATGTCGCTTCCGTATATAGCCGAGCACAATTGCTCGGCTATTTTCTGCACTCCCATAGAAAGGTGGGACCTGCACCTATTTAACATTGATGTCATATACTAGCGATGTGTCACATATTTTGGAGGGGAGACAACCTCATTATGTTCACATTATGGCACGTTAATCCAGTAGGATGTTCCTGCAGAGAAACAGACATCCTGGAGTAACCGTATCTGACGTAGCCAGACACCGCCGCACTCTGCAAAATCCCAGTTGACTATATTATGCCAGGTTTCAGGCATAAATGTTGGTTTATGCTGGGCAAATGCCACTGCAGTTGGAAAGCCGTAGGATCCCTTTATAGTCAGTGGTGATCTGTAGGAGTGACTGTTGTCTGGCTGTGCTGCTGGATATTGTAACTTTGGTAGTCCGTTCCTCTGTGTGATCATCTGTTCAGGATCCTCTTTTTTTTGGAGTGCCTACACATTGTATCTCTAAGGCCTCTTTCACACGGGCGCCATGTTTTTGGGCTGGATAAGATGCGGGTGCGTCATGGGAAAATGTGCGATTTTTTTTCCTGCGCAAGTGCAAAACATTTTAATGCGTTTTGCACGCGCGTGAGAAAAATTGGCATGTTTGGGTTAGGTGTTGTGTAGATTTTATTATTTTCCCTTAATAACATGGTTATAAGGGAAAATAATAGCATTCTTCATACAGAATGCTTAGTACAATAGTTCGCGCAGCCCGGCTTCTCTTCTGTCTTCATCTTTGCTGTGCAGGAGGAAAAGGACCTTTGATGACATCACTGCGCTCATACATGGTCCATCACATGATCCATCACCATGGTGATGGATCATGTGATGGACCATGTGATGAGCGCAATGACGTCACCACAGGTCCTTTTCCTCACAGATGAAGGCAGAAGAGAAGCGGGGCTGCTCGAACAAGTGGATTAAGGCGAGTTAAATATATTTTTTTTAACCCCTCCAGCCCCATTTTACTTAGCATTCTATAAGAAGAATGCTATTATTTTCCCTTATAACCATGTTATAAGGGAAAATAATAAAGATCGGGTCCCCATCCCGATCGTCTCCTAGCAACCGTGCGTGAAAATCGCACCGCATCTGCACTTGCTTGCGAATGCTTGCGATTTTCACGCAGCCCCATTCACTTCTATAGAGCCTGCGTTGCGTGAAAAAACGCTTAAAGTAGAGCATGCTGCGATTTTCACGCAACGCACAGGTGATGCGTGAAAATCACCACTCATGTGCACAGCCCCATAGAAGTGAATGGGTCTGGATTCAGTGCGGGTGCAATGCGTTCACCTCACGCATTGCACTCGCCCGTGTGAAAGAGGCCTAACTCTGGAGGACATGTCCTTTCCAGCGTTACAGAGAAAACACATTGATTTGATAGGACACTCTCTAATTGGTTTCCTTGTGGTGGAGAAGCCAGACTGAATCCTGACCCATTCATTTCAATGGGTCTATGTACTATGGTTGTTACGGGTATCGAAATCTCGATACCCAATCGATACTTTTTTCCCGGTATCGATACGATACCGAGATTTCAATTTTTTCCAATACTGGGCTGCGCAATCTAGTATCACAGAACATGAGCGCACTGCTGTCAACGCGCTCATGTTCCCTCAGCAGCACAGGGGAGAAGGAAGCCGTCTCTCCCTCCCCCCTATGCCGCGAGAGAGGGGCGGGCACACTGCGCCACCAATGATGGGAGGACCTTTCATAGGTCCGATGTAAGTTAGCAGGCTACATAGAGCGGCGCACAGGGATCTCCCTGCACTTATTATCATCCTTGGGCACCGCTCCGTTCGCCCGCTGTGCCCCTGTTACCGTCTCATTCTCCGTATGCTAATTACTACTATTGGAGCAATGGGGAGGAAACATCAGCTTCTCTCCTGGGCGTTCCTTCTCCCTGCTGTAGCACTGTCCAATCACAGCACAGAACGTCACAGCCAGGGAGAAGGAACGCCCAGGAGAGAAGCTGATGTCTCAGCAGGCGAACGGAGTGGCGCCTAGGGATAATAGTAAGTGCAGGGAGATCCCTGGGCGCCGCTATATGTAGCCTGTCCAGACCCATGAAAGGTCGTCTTTAACTTTTAATACAGGAGGCAGGTGTCGGCAGCAGAATCACAAAGTCGGCACCCTGCCTCTGACATGGAGCTGCGATAGGCGGCAGTTAACCCCTCAGGTGCAGCACCTGAGGGGTTAACTGCCGCTGATCTGCTGCCGGCACCCGCCTCCTGTATTAAAGGTTAATTATCATTGGTGGCACAGTGCCTGCCCGCCCCCAACCCCACTAGTAACAAAATCATTGGTGGCCACAGGGTCCCCTGCCCCTCATTGGTGGCAGTGGCAGCTTCTGATCGGAGCCCCAGTAGTGTAATCCTGGGGCTCCGATCAGTTACCATGGCAGCCAGGACGCTACTGAAGCCCTGGCTGCCATAGTCAGCTCCCTGCTGCTGTGTGTACTATGCACATGGCAGCAGGGACAGTGTGAGATCTATTCGGGTGAATAGGACAAGGGATCAAAAGTCCCACAAGGGATTAAAAGATCCCAAAAGTCCAAACTATTAAAATATGAAAAAAAAAATCTATGTGGTGAACGCTGGAACAGAAAAAATAAAATAAAAACTGCGCGATTCGACTTTTTTAAAAAATGCGGAATGCACGTGGCTTTTCTGGTATTTTATTTTTTTCACGTGGTATCGAATGGTATCGAGTATCGCAATACTTTTTTATGGTATCGAAATCGAATAAAAAATTTGGTATCACAACAACTCTACTATGTACACGAGTATTGTTTTCGCAGCATGTTCCATATCGTGCATTTTTTACATAGCCCTGGCCCCATAGAAGTGAGTGGGACTTGTGTGAAAAACGGAAGACATCCGGATGCAGTGCGTTTTTCACTGATGGTTGCTAGGTGATGTAGATTGTTCTTCTGTCGTTTTACTTCACAAGCATGAAAAATGCATGTAATCCAGATACAATGTGGATGGAAAAAACACGCACACTGAATGTAATCACAGAAAAAAAACTCAGTTTTTCCCTGAGCAGATCCTGACCCAATCCGTATTGCTCCCGTAAAAGAGGCCTTACTGCTAAGTTTCCTAGCAGATTCCAGCAGGGGGACACTTTGTGATAAACATTGTGATTGGCATCACTATACTTAGGCCTGCTACACGTTTTGTGTGTATGATTAGCACTTTCCATCTGTCACTGTATTAGGCTAATTTCACACTCGCGTTTTGTGCGGAACCGTTCAGATAATACAACCGTCTGCATCCGTTCAGAACGGATCCGTTTTTATTATCTGTAACATAGCCAAGACGGATCCGTCTTGAACACCATTGAAAGTCAATGGAGGACGGATCCGTTTTCTATTGTGTCAGGGAGAACTGATCCGTCCCCATTGACTTAAATTGTGTGTCAGGACGGATACGTTTGGCTCAGTTTCATCAAACGGACACCAAAACGCTGCAAGCAGTGTTTTGGTGTCCGTCTCCAAAGCGGAATGGAGACTGAACGGAGGCAAACTGATGCATTCTCAGCGGAACCGTTTCCATTCAGAATGCATTAGAATGCAAACTGATCCGTTTTGGACCGCTTGTGAGAGCCCTGAACGGATCTCACAAACGGAAAGCCAAAACGCTAGTGTGAAAGTAGACTAAGTTAACCACCTCCGGACCGCCTAACGCAGATGTGCGGTCCGGAGGTGGCAGCCCTGCGCTCAACGACGCATATACGCGTCATCTCGCGAGGGCCGGGATTTCCTGTGAACGCGCGCACACAGGCGCGCGCGCTCACAGGAACGGAAGGTAAGCGAGTGGATCTCCAGCCTGCCAGCGGCGATCGCTCGCTGGCAGGCTGGAGATCCGAATTTTTTAACCCCTAACAGGTATATTAGACGCTGTTTTCATAACAGCGTCTAATATACCTCCTACCTGGTCCTCTGGTGGTCCCTTTTGTTAGGATCGACCACCAGAGGACTCAGGTAGGTCAGTACAGTCGCACCAAACACCACACTACACTACACTACACCCCCCCCCCCCCGTCCCTTTTAACCCCTTATAAACCCCTGATCACCCATGATCACCCCATATAAACTCCCTGATCACCGCCCTGTCATTGATCACCCCCCTGTCAGGCTCCGTTCAGACGTCCGCATGATTTTTACGGATCCACGGATACATGGATCGGATCCGCAAAAAGCATACGGACGTCTGAATGGAGCCTTACAGGGGGGTGATCAATGACAGGCGGGTGATCACCCATATACACTCCCTGATCACCCCCCTGTCATTGATCACCCCCCTGTCATTGATCACTCCCCTGTAAGGCTCCATTCAGACGTCCGCATGATTTTTACGGATCCATGGATACATGGATCGGATCCGCAAAACACATGCGGACGTCTGAATGGAGCCTTACAGGGGGTGATCAATGACAGGCGGGTGATCACCCATATACACTCCCTGATCACCCCCCTGTCATTGATAACCCCCCTGTAAGGCTCCATTCAGACGTCCGCATGCGTTCTGTGGATCCGATCCATGGATCCGTAAAAAATCATGCGGATGTCTGAATGGAGCCTTACAGGGGGGGTGATCAGTGACAGGGGGGTGATTACCCTGATCACCCCCTGTCATTGATAACCCCCCTGTAAGGCTCCATTCAGACGTCCGCATGCGTTCTGTGGATCCGATCCATGTATCCATGGATCCGTAAAAAATCATGCGGATGTCTGAATGGAGCCTTACAGGGGGGGGTGATCAGTGACAGGGGGGTGATCACCCTGATTACCCTGATCACCCCCTGTCATTGATAACCCCCCTGTAAGGCTCCATTCAGACGTCCGCATGCGTTCTGTGGATCCGATCCATGTATCCATGGATCCGTAAAAAATCATGCGGATGTCTGAATGGAGCCTTACAGGGGGGGTGATCAGTGACAGGGGGGTGATCACCCTGATTACCCTGATCACCCCCTGTCATTGATAACCCCCCTGTAAGGCTCCATTCAGACGTCCGCATGCGTTCTGTGGATCCGATCCATGGATCCGTAAAAAATCATGCGGATGTCTGAATGGAGCCTTACAGGGGGGGTGATCAGTGACAGGGGGGTGATTACCCTGATCACCCCCTGTCATTGATAACCCCCCTGTAAGGCTCCATTTAGACGTCCGCATGCGTTTTGTGGATCCGATCCATGTATCCATGGATCCGTAAAAAATCATGCGGATGTCTGAATGGAGCCTTACAGGGGGGGTGATCAGTGACAGGGGGGTGATCACCCTGATTACCCTGATCACCCCCTGTCATTGATAACCCCCCTGTAAGGCTCCATTCAGACGTCCACATGCGTTCTGTGGATCCGATCCATGTATCCATGGATCCGTAAAAAATCATGCGGATGTCTGAATGGAGCCTTACAGGGGGGGTGATCAATGACAGGGGGGTGATCAGGGAGTCTATATGGGTGATCACCCCCCTGTCATTGATCACCCCCCCCCCCCCGGTAAGGCTCCATTCAGACATTTTTTTTTGGCACAAGTTAGCGGAAATTTTTTGTTTGTTTTTGTTTTTGTTTTTTCTTACTAAGTCTCATATTCCACTAACTTGTGTCAAAAAATAAAATCTCACATGGACGCACCATACCCCTCACGGAATCCAAATGCGTAAACATTTTTAGACATTTATATTCCAGACTTCTTCTCACGCTTTAGGGCCCCTAAAAAGCCAGGGCAGTACAAACACCCCACAACTGACCCCATTTTGGAAAGAAGACACCCCAAGGTATTTGCTGAGGGGCATATTGAGTCCATGAAAGATTGAAATTTTTGTCCTAAGTTAGCGGAAAGTGAGACTTTGTGAGAAAAAAAACGAAAAAAAATCAATATCCGCTAACTTATGCAAAAAAAAAAAAAATTCTAGGAACTCGCCATGCCCCTCATTGAATACCTTGGGGTGTCTTCTTTCCAAAGTGGGGTCACATGTGGGGTATTTATACTGCCCTGGCTTTTTAGGGGCCCTAAAGCGTGAGAAGAAGTCTGGGATCCAAATGTCTAAAAATGCCCTCCTAAAAGGAATTTGGGCCCCTTTGCGCATCTAGGCTGCAAAAAAGTGTCACACATGTGGTATCGCCGTACTCAGGAGAAGCTGGGGAATGTGTTTTGGGGTGTCATTTTACATATACCCATGCTGGGTGAGAAAAATATCTTGGTCAAATGCCAACTTTGTATAAAAAAATGGGAAAAGTTGTCTTTTGCCAAGATATTTCTCTCACCCAGCATGGGTATATGTAAAATGACACCCCAAAACACATTGCCCAACTTCTCCTGAGTACGGCGATACCACATGTGTCACACTTTTTTTGATGCCAAGGTGGGCAAAGGGGCACATATTCCAAAGTGCACCTTTCGGATTTCACCGGTCATTTTTTTACAGATTTTGATTGCAAAGTACTTCTCACACATTTGGGCCCCTAAATTGCCAGGGCAGTATAACTACCCCACAAGTGACCCCATTTTGGAAAGAAGACACCCCAAGGTATTCCGTGAGGGGCATGGCGAGTTCCTAGAATTTTTTATTTTTTGTCGCAAGTTAGGCTACTTTCACACTAGCGTTCGGCTAGCGTTCGATCGGATCCGTTCTGAACGGATCCGATCATAATAATGCAGACGGAGGCTCCGTTCAGTACGGATCCGTCTGCATTATTTTAGCAAAAAAAAAGCTAAGTGTGAAAATAGCCTAGTACGGATCCGTCCAGACTTTCAATGTAAAGTCAATGGGGGACGGATCCGCTTGAAGATTGAGCCACATTGTGGCATCTTCAAACGGATCCGTCCCCATTGACTTACATTGAAAGTCTGGACGGATCCGCACGGATCCGCACGCCTCCGAACGGCCAGGCGGACACCCGAACGCTGCAATCAGCGTTCAGCTGTCCGCCTGTCCGTGCGGAGGCGAGCGGAGCGGAGGCTGAACGCCACCAGACTGATGCAGTCTGAGCGGATCCGCCTCCATTCAGACTGCATCAGGGCTGGACGGCTGCGTTCGGGTCCGCTCGTGAGCTCCTTCAAACGGAGCTCACGAACGGAAACCCGAACGCTAGTGTGAAAGTAGCCTTAGTGGAATATGAGACTTTGTAAGGAAAAAAGAAAAAAAAAAAAAATCATCATTTTCCGCTAACTTGTGACAAAAAATAAAAAATTCTAGGAACTCGCCATGCCCCTCACGGAATACCTTGGGGTGTCTTCTTTCCAAAATGGGGTCACTTGTGGTGTAGTTATACTGCCCTGGCAATTTAGGGGCCCAAATGTGTAAGAAGTACCTTGCAATCAAAATGTGTAAAAAATGGCCTGCAAAATCTGAAAGGTGCACTTTGGAATATGTGCCCCTTTGCCCACCTTGGCAGCAAAAAAGTGTGACACATCTGGTATCGCCGTACTCAGGAGAAGTTGGGGAATGTGTTTTGGGGTGTCATTTTACTTATATACCCATGCTGGGTGAGAGAAATATCTTGGCAAAAGACAACTTTTCCCATTTTTTTTATACAAAGTTGGCATTTGACCAAGATATTTTTCTCACCCAGCATGGGTATATGTAAAATGACACCCCAAAACACATTCCCCAACTTCTCCTGAGTACGGCGATACCAGATGTGTCACACTTTTTTGCTGCCAAGGTGGGCAAAGGTGCACATATTCCAAAGTGCACCTTTTGGATTTCACCGGTCATTTTTTACACATTTTGATTGCAAAGTTCTTCTCACACATTTGGGCCCCTAAATTGCCAGGGCAGTATAACTACCCCACAAGTGACCCCATTTTGGAAAGAAGACACCCCAAGGTATTCCGTGAGGGGCATGGCAAGTTTTTAGAATTTTTTTTTTTTTGTCGCAAGTTAGTGGAATATGAGACTTTGTAAGAAAAAATAAAAAAAATAAAATCATCATCATTTTCCGCTAACTTGTGACAAAAAAATAAAAAGTTCTATGAACTCACTATGCCCATCAGCGAATACCTTAGGGTGTCTACTTTCCGAAATGGGGTCATTTGTGGGGGTTTTCTACTGTTTGGGCATTGTAGAACCTCAGGAATCATGACAGGTGCTCAGAAAGTCAGAGCTGCTTCAAAAAGCGGAAATTCACATTTTTGTACCATAGTTTGTAAATGCTATAACTTTTACCCAAACCATTTTTTTTTTTTTGCCCAAACATTTTTTTTTTATCAAAGACATGTAGAACAATAAATTTGGCGAAAAATGTATATATGGATGTCGTTTTTTTTGCAAAATTTTACAGCTGAAAGTGAAAAATGTCATTTTTTTGCAAAAAAATTGTTACATTTTGATTAATAACAAAAAAAGTAAAAATGTCAGCAGCAATAAAATACCACCAAATGAAAGCTCTATTAGTGAGAAGAAAAGGAGGTAAAATTCATTTGGGTGGTAAGTTGCATGACCGAGCGATAAACGGTGAAAGGAGTGTAGTGCCGAAGTGTAAAAAGTGCTCTGGTCATAAAGGGGGTTTCACCTAGCGGGGCTGAAGTGGTTAAAGGGGTTGTCCAAGTAATTTTTTTGTTCTGTGTATGTTTCTAACTAAGCAAATGTAAAGGATTTTCAGCTCTACAGTGGCCCTGTTCTCCTAGATAGCTGAGCGTCACATGACCTGTGATGTCCAATTCTTTTCCTGCTCTGATGACTGAAGGAGCAGTACTGCCTCTGTGCACCGATTGTCACTGTGAAGACTGTGCTGGTTAAAGCAACAGGCCATGCCCCCTGCACTGCCCGATCTGCTCTGTGTCTCCCCTCCCACTGGATTCTTCAGCAAAGTTTAACTCCCTCTTCCATCAGCAGCACATACTCAGGGTTGGAGGCTGTGCCTCAGGTACTGAGCAGCTGCAGGTTTCCTCTTCTTCAGGCACTGAAGAGAAAAATGCTCTGCACAGGATCTTCCCTCCCTCCTCACCCTGGAAGCACAGAGCTGACAAAGACTGGAGGAGTTCTCTCCTCTGTACTCGTCTGCTGGCTGCGAGGAATTGTCTGCGGAGCATTATAAAAGAATAGGTAAGGGGAAGATACTGTGTCTGTCAGCAATGACATTGTACTGTACAGTATCCCAGCAGTCAGACTGCAGACAGGGCAGCAATTTTATCCACTCCCTTTGCAGAGCAGGGGGAGGGAAAAGGTAGTCTTTACTGACACCCTCAGAGATTGTTCTTACATGCCCCATAGCTCTGCAACTACATGTCAACAAAGGGGCCAGAACAGAACTAGGTAAAGGAGTAAATATAGATTTTTTGTTGTCTACAATTTGCTTAGTGTATGTATATATTGCTGACCATTATTTTTATATATAGATATATACCGGTATATCTCGGACAACCTCTTTAAAGATTCCATTGATTTCCGTGTTGCTTAAATTAGAGTATTTATTTATTTTACGCACTTATATAATGCTGGTAAATTCTTCTCATTCAGTAATTCAGCTAAAAAAGGGAAACTCACATGTTATATAGATTCATTGCCCACCAAGTGATCAATTTCAAGTGTTTATTTCTTTTAATATTGATGATGATGGCTTACAGCTGATGAAAACCCAAAAGGCAATTTCTTAGAATATTAGTGAAAATTATTGTGAAAAAGTTCAATATTGTAGACTCATGGTGTCATTTTATTGAGCTAATCAACACAAAACAGCTGCAAAGGTTTCCTAAGCCTTTAACCACTTCCTGACGCAGTGATTTTCCATTTCTGTGTTATCGTTTTTTTCACTCCATGCTTTCCCAGAGCCATAACTTTTTTATTTTACTGTTCACAGGGCCGTATGATGGCTTTTTGTTTTCGAGACAAATTGTACTGTATAACGCCACCATTTTATATTGCATAGGATGTAGTGTATATTATTGGGTTGGATTCAAAAAATTAAAAATTAGAATTTTTTTTGCGGGTTTTGTTTTTACGGCGTCCAGTATTTGGTAAAACTGACTTGTGCTCTTCATTCTCCAGGTGAGTATAATTACGACAATACCATATCCCATATATAGTTTTTCTTATATTTTAACACTGAAAAAAATAGAAAAACGTTAAAAAATTTTTTTCTTTTCATCGCTATATTCTGACCCCCATAACTTTTTTATAGTTATCTAGTGAGCTGTGTGAGGGCTTATTTTTTGCTGGACAATATGTAGTTTTGATTATACCCTTTTGGGGTGTATATGATTTTTGACCACTTTTTTTATTCCATTGTTTGGTAAGTTAAAGTGATGAAACTGTGAATATGCCATTTTTTTTTTATTGTTGCGCGATTTACTGTATGGGTTAAATATTTTTATATTTTAATAGTACTGGCGTTTTCGCTTTGAATAATGCCCAGGATGTTGATATATTTTTTGTTATTGTTTATTTTGATTTTAGGGAAAGGGGGTGATTTAAATGTTTTCTATAATTAAAAAAAGTTTATTTTTTATTTTTATATATAATTAGGTCCCTAAGTTGACCTCAACATGCAATCATCCATTATCCTATACAGAAATAGATATATTACCGTTCATTACTGCCACCTGCTGGCCTCAACTGTAATATACAAGTAATGAGCCTGGAAGCCTAATACGCCTTAGGCTCATTACTGAATGAACACCGTCCCCAATTTCCACCAGAGTTGTTCCAGCCTGTAAAGAGCATGCTTCTGGTTTTCCTGGCTTCTCAGATGCCATGGTCACATTTGACCCACGGCATCGGAGAGGTTAAATGTTGGCAATCAGCATTATTGCTGGTTGTGGACATTAGCAATGAGGTCACTGCTAAAGAAGCTGGCTGTTCAGAGTGCTGTATCCAAGTGTCACATTTCTTGTGTCAAGCCACTCATGATTGAGAGACAACATCAGAAGTGTCTTACCTGGGCTAAGGAGAAAAAGGACTGGACTGTTGCTAAGTGGTCCATAGGCCTGTTTTCAGATAAAAGTAAATTTTGCATTTCATTTGGAAATTAAGGTCCCAGAGTCTGGAGGAAGGGTGGAGAGACACACAGTCCAAGTTTCTTGAGGTCCAGTGTGAAGTTTCCACAGTCAGTGACTGTTTGGGGTGCCATGTCATCTGCTGGTGTTGGTCCACTGTGTTATATCAAGTCCAAAGTCAATGCAGCCGTCTACCAGGAAATGTTAGAGCACTTTATGCTTCCCTCTGCTGACAAGCTTTGGAGGTGCCGATTTTATTTTCCAGCAGGACTTGGCACCTGTCCACACTGCCAATAGTGCTAATACCTGGTTTAATAACCACAGTATAACTGTGCTTGCTTGGCCAGCAAACCCGTCTGACCTAAACACTATAGAGAATCTATGGGGTATTGTCAAGAGGAAGATGAGACACCAGACCCAACAATGCAGATGAGGTGAAGGCCGCTATCAAACAACCTGGTCTTCCATAACACCTCATCAGTGCCATAGGCTGATCGCCTCCATTCCACTCCACTTTTATGTTATTAGTATTGAGTGCGTCTACTGTACATACTTTTCAGTAGGTCAACATTTCTGTATTGAAAATCATTTTTTAATTGGTCTCATTGAACTTTTCAATTATATTCTAATTCGAGTTGAACCTCTATGTCCCATTATAGACCGTGCAAGGGTTGTGTTCTGTATGTCCCATATGTTGATTTAGTGGGAATACAGCAAAAATGTACCATTTCCTAAGTAAAAATACTATTGAGTGCAATCTTTGTTAAGGGGGGTATCTTGGATTAGAAAAACATGGCTGCTTTCTTCCAAAAACAGCACCATCCGTGCCAATGGGTTGTGTCTGGTATTGCAGCTTGGCTTCATTGGAGGCAATAGTACAGAACCTGTGGACAGAGGAGGTGCTCATTTTTGGAGGAAGGCAGCCATGTTTTTTTAATCCTGGACAACCCTTTAAACATTAGAGGAATATTAACAATCTTCAAGTGTTGTAAATAATGCCTACTGTATCGGCAGTTATTCGACGTTAGATTTTCTATTATATCTGTGTATTTTCTTTTTCTGTTACTATTACAGTTTCTTCTCTGTGAACTTTAGAACTGTAAGACGACAGCTGAAATTTTGTACGGTGGTGATTGTAGTTATGGGAAGCTAGACCAGACATTATATATAAAATCCAACCCTGTAGTGCACAGAACTGAAGGATAGCTGTATTGTAATGCTTTTTATTTTTTGAGTAAACTTTACCCCGCAGCATTTTTGCATGGGACAAGTGATATGACCCTTAACTACAATAAAGTTCTAGATATACGGTACTTTTCTAAATCTGAAGAATTACTTTCTATTGGTTTCTCGGATATTTTAACATTATGGTTTATATACCTTTGAATGCTAGGTGTCTGTTGAAATACATGACTCTGTTGTATTATTTTACTATTATTCCACTTTGTTTATCCCAGAGCTTTGTCAATGTGTAGACTGTGTGGCTTTGTCAGTGCCAAAGCCCTGTGTCAGGATGCGATGAAGTGTCCTTTCCGCAAATCATTTATTTATGCCTGTTGTTTCTTTTAAGTCTTGTCTATTGTATGGCTATTTAATGAGTTGTGTATCCACCATGTTAGTCAAAGATCTGCCTGAAACCTTTTTTTTTTCCCTCTCGCTTTCCCACCTCCCCCCCTCCCAAATTCACTTTTGTTATGTATTGCCTTGCTAATCCTTGTGTTGAGCGGTATCAGACATCACCTTTCTTGGGGGCAGATAGTCCACTCTTCCGCTTTCTTTGTTCCTGCTCTGCTTTAATAGGAGAAGTCAACGGGGAGGACAAAAAGAGACTGAGAGTTGTATTTAATCAGAGTCAGAAGGGTGGTGTTCAGACTGACGGGCCCACAGGCAGACTGGCCTTTTATGCTTGCCGACACAGATGGCCCAGTAGCATTCATGGAAAGGCAGAGAATGCTTCCCAGTCGAGGCCATTGTAGGCCGGCATCGTTACACTTGATGAGGGTTACCAGGGGTAACAGACAAGTATCGCCAGAACCGTGTGATCACTAGCCTGCGCCATTGAAGGCTTTGACTTAAGGCATGGCTTTCCTTTGGCTTCTCTAGAAAGTAAATGGTCATGTGCTGCATGAAATGTCTTTTATTAGATGTAGTTGGTTTCCGGACCGTTTTGCTCCACAGGTTGTTTTTTCTTCTCATGCCCATGACTAAATTTAAGTGTGAAAAGAGCCATTTTTTTAGACTCCAGATAATCTAAAAGAACAGTTAACGACTGATAATTATCCGCACCTTTATCTCAAAGGAGTACATTAGTTACTAGTAATCGATCACTAGTGTTCTAAGTGAACTTATTTTTCTGCATGCGTATCTATGCATTAAACCCTAGTTCTTTTATTTCCAGCTCTCTTAGCGCTGACCTTTAAATTGTGGATGGTGGATAAAATAAATGCATCTAAATGCATAAATAATTATTTCTCTAACTTATTTTCTTTTTTTCTTTGCACACTTAGAATTTTTCGAGCTGCCTTTGTCAGTGGATTTAGTTGCGCATCCATTCTACAATCTAACCTTTTCCGACTTTTTGCCAGTCATGCTATACATTTTCTCCAGACAGGGGTCACCCCCCCCCCCCCCCCCCCTTTTCTCTCGGGTGAAACAAAGGTTAACTGAAATTTCCTCTCTTCTGTACCTGAACAAATCAGCAGTTTGTGGAGGAAATCCCATTGATGGCTTGTAAGGGTGACAGACTCTATTTAAAGAACTCCCCCAACTGTGCAGCAGTCCAAGCATGCCATGAGTTTAACTCTTCCTGCCGTCGCTGTCATTGTAACCGAAGACCAAAGAAAAATGTACCCTTTGCTCAGTGATTATTTTGCATAGTCCTTAAAAACTCCGTGAACTTGTCTATAACAAACCTCAGTCATGGTATGGATAGCACGGTGGAGATGGTGTACAAATATATAACATTTGTCATATTCCATACTAGAGGAATGCTGTGCACATTTATCAAATGTGTCATGTTCCATACTCAAGGAATGGTTCACACAGTCATAAAATGCCATATTCCATACTTTAGGAACGGTATACACAGTCATAAAATGCCATATTCCATACTCAAGGAATGGTGTACAGAGTCATAAAATGCCATATTCCATACTTTAGTATTGGTGTACAGAGTCATAAAATGTCATATTTCATACTTTAGGAACGGTTTACACAGTCATAAAATTAGTCATATTTCATACTTTAGGAATGATATACACAGTCATAAAATGTCATATTCCATACTTTAGGAATGGTATACACAGTCATAAAATGCCATATTCCATACTTTAGGAATGATATACACAGTCATAAAATGTCATATTCCATACTTTAGGAATGGTATACACAGTCATAAAATGCCATATTCCATACTTTAGGAATGGTACACACAGTCATAAAATGTGTTATATTTCATACTTGAGGAGTGGTATACACAGAAATAAAATGTGTTATATTTCATACTTTAGGAATGGTATACACTTATAAATTGAGTAATAGTTTGTACTTTAGGAATAGCATACAAATTCATAAATTGTCTTATTTTGTACTTTACGAATGATCTACACGGTCATAAAATGTCATATTCCGTACTTCAGGAATTGTATACAATTAAAGTACTAAATATGACATATAATGGATGTGTATGCTACTCCAAAAGTACAAAATGTTACATAATTTATCAATGTTATACACATTGAAAATATGTCATATTTTAATATTTTAACAAAGGCATACAGTGTCATAAAATCTGTTCTATCTCATACTTTGGGAATGGTATACACGTTCATAAATTTTCATGTTTCATACTTTGGGAATGGTATATACATTCAATAAATGTGTTGTATTTCATACTTGAGTGTTTGTATACATGTTCATTAAATGCTTCATATTTCATACTTCAGGTATGGTATACAAATCCATAAAATGCATCATATTTTATATTTTAGAAATGGTATACACATTCAAAAATTATGTTCCATATTATAGGAATGCTATACACACATAAAATAAGTCATATTTAGTACTTTCGGAATGGTATACACTTTCATAAATTGTCATATTTCATTCTTGAGGAATGGTATATACTTTAATAAAATGTAATATTTCATACTTTAGGAATGGTATACAGTGAGTATAGCACACGGATTATATCTCTACAGTTTCTGTTGTATTGGTCCTGTCTTAAAAGTTCCATAATCATAGAGGGATTCATAGGGGTCTTTATTTTTGGTGTTAATGAGTATGGATTACTCATTTTTGGTTCAGGGGCATGTTTACTGAGTTAAGGGGATCAGTGTAAGGGTCCATTCACACGTCCATATGTGTTTTGCGGATCTGCAAAACATGAACACTTGCAATGTGCGTTCCGCATTTTGCGGACCTCACATCGCCAGCACTCTCTCTTAGAAAATGCCTTTTCTTGTCCACAATTGCGGACAAGAATAGGACATATTCTATTTTTTTGCAGAACGGAAGTGCGGATGCAGACAGCACATTCCAGCCCCATTGACAATGAATGGGTCCGCACCTGTTCTGCAAAATTGCGGAACGCATGCGGGCCCATTTTGCGGATGTGTGAATGGATCCTAATGCTTAGCTATAGACCTTGCGGAGACCGTCCATTTTAATTTACCCAAACTAAAAGCATGATATAATATGGTTAGGATCTTTTTTGCCAGCAGGGATCTTTGATCCTTCCAAGTCAGAAATGAGCTGATTAGTATGATAGCACACTTAATGCGGTGATATTTTATCAAGGACTTTATTTACCTTTTATATACACACTTCTTCAGAGTGTTTCCTAAGGTACATTGTCCATGTGTCTTATTATTCTAGTCCTTTTTAGTACCTTCCTCACGTTTTTACCTCTGCATTTTAGTCCGTTGGTACCCATTGCAGCCTGCCAAGGTTTTGTCAGCCACGGACATGAACTACAGGTTCCAGCGTCTGGTCCTAGCTGGGGGTGAAATCCTTTCTTGTTACCCTTCTTCCTTCCCTTATAGCACATACCTTATCTCCCACATACACATTATATGGGACTGGCGTAGTCCTGTGCACGTACACGTTCATTTTAGCCCTCGGTAGATGTGCATGGCATAAAACCTCACCGATTAGCAGAAGGTACCAACCAACATAATAGCAGACTCATTATCAATGGCTTCACATTTGTATGCATTTTTTGAAAGAGCATTACTGAAAGGCTCAAAATTAGATACGCCCGTGCTCCTCACGCATCTAACAGGCAAAACAGTTCAGAAGCAGATTTCTGGATTTAAAGAAGGTGCCGAAGCATGAGAGTTGTCCGCCTGACCCTCGTTCAGACATTTAGTGCTGTAAATATACTCGGCAGATGATGAGTAAAAGTCCTGGTGTCGCTGCTAGCACATATACAAGGGCCCGATCTATAGAATGGCCCAGTGTGCGGGGGGATCTTATTACAGACGGGGGCATCAGGTTTTTTATTCCAGCAGCCGCTCGTTCCCAGTAGTAGTCTTGTATGGAAACCTTCCAGCCCAGTTTAGAAACAAAGGTGTTTTAATTGAGTTGAGCTGTGTAACTTTGTAGTCCCCCATTGTTTTACCATGTACTTTTCAGCAGTGATTACAAGAGGTCACTGCCCCCAATTTACACAGGGTTGTGAACGTCTCTCTGGTGCATAATAATGCAGGCATGAAAAACAGATTTTTGGCAAGCGAAGGGCATTTAGCCGGGCATAACTGTCATAGCGTTCCTTGAATTTCCGTAAGCTGAAAAGCGGCTCTTCTTTTCAACCTTGGAATCCATATTGCTGTATTTTATAGACTGATATTTAATTTTTTTATATTTTAATTTAGTTTTTAGTTTTTTCACAAGAGTTGGTCATTACTGCATTCACTGCTGTTTCATTGAAATCACAAGGAAGAATATTTGCCGTACAGAGTGTCTTAAAGGGGAAGTTCACATTTAACAGTTGAAGAGGACCTGTCCTCACTAAATGCTGTGCAATCTGCAGGCAGCATGTTATAGAGCAGGAGGAGCTGAGCAGATGGAGATATAGTTTTATGGGAAAAGATTCAGGATAATTTACACATGTATGTATATCCCTGCTTTTTCTGACTTCAAATGTATAAAGGAGGCTGTCCTGTGTAAGGGCTAATTCACACGATCAAATGGTTGCCGTTCCCGTGCCTTGGACCGCAAATAGCTGTAAACACCGGCCGTGTGAACTCTGTGCTGCAGTGCGGTGAGGACCCATTGACTTGAATAGGTCCACGTTCCACAAAACACGGCAAAAGATAGGACATGTCCTATCTTTTGCAGTGCGGAGGAACGCTTCCGAAGTTCTCCGTGTGCTTCCGATCTGTTCCTCTGCGCCGCAAAAGAATAGGACATGTTCTGTCTTTTGCCGTATCTCACAGATCGCGGACCCATTCAAGTCCATGGTTCTGCAGCGCAGAGTTCACGCGGCTGGTGCCCGTGTATTACGAATCCGCTGTTTGCGGTCTGTAGTATGGGCACCACGGCCACGTGGATGTGGATTGTGCAAATCTGTTTTTGAGGCTCTGACTATTCCACTAAGGCTACATGCACACGACCGTTGTGTGTTTTGCAGTCCGCAAAACACGGATGGCGTCCGTGTGCGTTCCGAAATTTGCTGAACGGCACAGACGGCCTTTAATATAACTGCCTATTCTTGTCTGCAAAGCGCGGACAAGAATAGGACAGGTTATATTTTTTTGGCGGACCACGGAACGGAGCAACGGATGCAGGGAAAGCGCAGGGAGTGCTGTCCGCATCTTTTGCGGCCCCATTGAAGTGAATGGGTTTGCATCCGAGCCGCCAGAACTGCGGCTCGGATGTGGACCAAAACAACAGCCGTGTGCATGAGGCCTAAGTACCACTACCCATCACACAGTAGTGCAGACTTAAAAGGGTTTTCTTAGATTTCCTCCTAGGCCACGTGAATGATGAACATCACTTCACTGGCCTAGGAAGAGCTGGAGAAGGCTACGGAACTCACAGGGGCGCCGGTGCCTTCTTGAACAGCTGATCGGCGGGGGTCGGGGTGTCAGACCCCCACAGATCAGCTACTGATGACCTATCCTGAGAAAAGGTCATCAGTTATAAACTCTCAGAAAACCCCTAAAGAGGTTCTATCGCCTAACATGTCTATTTTAGTAACTACTTACATAACATTTCTCGAGCATTTACTCTCATGCCTCTGTGTTATGCCATTCCTCTGTTAATCCTCATAGAAGTTTATGAATGAATATGAATTGCCAGCAGTTTGCAATGACGGTTACTGGCAGCACTGATTGGAAGGTGCCAGACTGCAGGAACACCCAACATGCACACTGGTAACACCCAATTGGAGGTGTATTGCAGACTACTGGCAGTTCATTCATAAAATTCTAGCAGAAATAATAAATTAGAAGAATAAATTAAAAGACTAGGTGTTCCACAATTGCTATTACATGGGGAATGTAAGTAGTTGCTAAAAAAGACATGTCAGGAGAGGTGACAGGTCCTCTTTAACAGAAATACATATAAAGATAAGGACCGGAGAAC
This sequence comes from Bufo gargarizans, assembly GCF_014858855.1. NCBI lineage: Eukaryota > Metazoa > Chordata > Amphibia > Anura > Bufonidae > Bufo > Bufo gargarizans. Next base: position 734,647,485 of record NC_058080.1, read on the forward strand.
TTGTCTTGGGCACAAACATATGGACAACTTGTTTCTTTTAATGAGCTCTTCATTTATTAAATTAGTATTCTTAAAAACCCAAGGTGAAGTTACCTTTTATGTGCAAGTATGTGGTTTACTGAAAGGGGTTTTCCTGGGTACAGTATTGGTAACCTATCCTCAGGATAGGTCGTCAGTATTTGATCAGTAGGAGTCCATCTCCCAGCACCCTTGCTAAACAGTGCTTTCACAGCTTACCAAGCACCGCCACGTACATAGTAAAACCTTGCAGCCCAGGCCCATTCACTTGAGTGGGACTGAGCTGTAAATGGGTCGTGTGACCGATGACTGTGACATCAGTGGCCTAGGAAGAAGCTGTGACGCTCATGCCTTTCGACATCCTCTCCTACAACCGATATAGTGTTGTATGATTTACATCAAATTTTCCTTATTTTATATAGAATGCAACATAAAATAACAGAGTTATCTAACTGAAAATGATGTTCAGAAATATAGAATGATTTCTAAACATTTCAGAAGAGTCCTGTGAAATGTATTTAGTTCCATAAAGAATAGAAATGTCACGCTCTGTCCAGTTCAGTGATTGCATTTTGTGTGCAGATATAGTATTGTGACATGATTTTGATGTTTAAGGAAAGTATCCAGTGGTAGTTTTGTCTCTAACCATCTATTAGGTATAACTAGTATATCTATTAGGTATAACTAGTATATCGATTAGGTATAATATTAGGTATAACTAGTATATCTATTAGGTATAACTAGTATATCGATTAGGTATAATATTAGGTATAACTAGTATATCGATTAGGTATAATATTAGGTATAACTAGTGGTCTTTTACTCTAGTATCAAATGAAATAGAATGAGTAGCATGGATGGTGTGCCGTCATTCATCACTTTCACAGGCCTAAGCCGTCTGATAAGAAATTCATACTCTTAGGTTACCTGCACATGGTGTGGATTTGTATGCTGACAATCTGCATAAAAACAACATAAAAAAATAACGATAATACCCAGACATAAACCCACACTTTTTATTGTAGTTTTTGGTGGAGATTTTCTATTTATTTTAACAACTCATTTGACGTCTATGGCGAAACCAAGTTACATCAACCGCTGATCTGCACAAACAGCTGACAAGTGGCTGAATTTGAACACCGCACCACAGTTCCATTTTGGCACATACAAAATGCACTCTGGGGCACTAAAGTGTTTTGTGCTGGTTTTTAGTCTAAAATGCTGTTTAGGCAGTCTTGTTTTGTAGTCGTATTTACTACTTTGGAGGCTTTTGTGCCTCGTTTGACTATTTCGAATGGTTTTTTTTAATATAAGTTTTGTAATTTTTGCTACTTTTTTCCGGCCTATTTATTTAGGCACACCTTTTTTGAATGAAATGCGACTGTCTAATTTTATGTACAAAAACAGGCCAGGATGATAAATGTTCCCCACTGTGTACATGAGATTCACTTTGCTTGTTCTGTATTATGCTGCGGGTTTTCTGCACAAAAATTAAACATAATCCTGACTGTGTGCACGTACCCACGTACAATGTCTCCCTGGTGTTTATACATATTATCAAATTAGAAATCATATCTGATTCATCATAAAAAGTGCCCTGCGTTGTGGTGTTTGTTGGATATGAGACTAGGGCTGCAACGAGTACTCGGCTAAATCGAGTAATTCGACACAAAAAAAAAATCCCAGATGCAAATTTTTTGCATCGAGGATTCGTTTGTGTCACATGACCACGAAGCGGGAGTGAAGCGTTTGCTATTACTTCCGCTCCGTGGTCTCCTGCTGCGCTTGGAATACTCACCTTTCCAGCATGGGGCCTCCGGACACTCCACAGCACGTCCATGGTCCTGCGCTGCACTGACCTCCTGGCGTACGCATGCCATGTCCTGACGCACTGTGTGACGTCAGGCGCAGAGCAGCGCAGAACGATGAAGTGTTGACAGCGCCTCTGCTGGAAAGGTAAGTTGGTGCGACTAAGGCTGGGTGCCTGAAGTGCACGGCATCATAGCAACCAATGACGCTGTGCACTCCGGGTGTCAGGAGGAGCAAGAGGGGAGAGCTGCTGGCACAAGGGGGAGAGCTGCTGGCACAAGGGGGTAGATGATGGCACAAGGGGGGGGGCGCCTGTCACTTGGGGAACGGAGCTGATGGCACTGGGGGAACGGAGCTGATGGCACGGGGGGGGCTGATGGTACTGGGGGATAGTGGAGCTGATGGCACTAGGGGAACTGATGCTTGGGCTGATCACACAGGGAAGAATGAAGGGTGTTGGAGACTGATGGCAGGGGGTCTGATGAGTTTTTATAAAGGAAAACTGTCAATTAATTTTTTCTTATTAGATTACTCGATTAATCGTAAAAAATAATGATTTCTAAAATAATCGTTTACTGCAGCCCTATATGAGACTTAACTGAGATTCCTTGTTTTCTGCAGGTGACGATGGAGTGGACTGGTCGGTTATTGAGAGGGATTCCGCGGTACGGTCACTTATAACTCTATATTACAAAATGTAAACATTGTCAGAAGATCTGCATTTCTTTCACAATGTAAGGCCTCATGCACATAATCTTAGTTTTCATCTGTGTGCTATCGCTCACTGACCCTTTTATGTCTATGGGGCCATGCACACAGCCATATTTTTTGTGGATTTGAGTGTCCATTCGGCAAATTACGGAAGACGTCCTATTCTGGTCCATATTGCGGATGAGAATAGTCGTTTCCAGTGGAGTGCACACGGAAGGTATCCATATTTTTCAGATCTATTGTTTGTCGACCAAAATACGAACATGGCTGTGTGCATGAAGCTTTATACAGAGCTCAATGGGGATTGGAAAATAAAAAAAAAGTGTGATATCATAAATTTCTGCCACAAGAAGGCTGCTTTCTAATTAGTCATCTTTACTACGCTACCATGCTGTTTGTGTCTGTGCACAGCAGCACTTTCCCAGTCACCTGCTGTGGAGGGAACTGTAGCTTTTGTGTCTGGTCAAAAAACGCTACAAAATGGAATGGAATTCTTCCTGATCAATTTTGACAATGAATGGGGACAAAACTCATCCGTTTTGGCCTGGTTTTGAGATCCTCTGATGGATCTCAAAATCGAAATGCCACAGCGCAAGTGTAAAACGGCCCTAAAGAAGACCTGTACCCTCTCTTGCCATGTCTGTTTTAGTTTACATTCCATCTGAATGAATCCCCAGTTGGGGTCTTTTCCTGCACAGTCTGGCACTATCCAATCAGTGCCGCCAGTGTCAGACTATGCAGGGACATACCCCCAGTTGGTAACTCCTGGCTGGGAATGCATTCATAAACTTATAGGAGGAATAATAAAAGATTGGCACAACATAGAGCTGTATGGGAAGATGCTCCATAATTATTACCTGGGGAATGCAATTTTTTTTTACTAAAACAAGACATTTCAGGAGAGGTGACAGGTCTTCTTTAAAGGGGTTTGCCATCACATACAATCGGGGGCATATTGCTAGGATATGCCCCCATTGTCTGATAGGTGCGGGTCCCACCTACAATGAGAATGGAGCGGTGAAATTAACGGAAGTCGCACTGCGCATGCGCAGCTGCCCTCTATCCATTTCAATGGGGCCAACGAAAATAGCTGAGCGCTGGCTCGGCTATTTCCGTCTGCCCCATAGAAATTAATGGAAGCAGGGGCCGCGCGTGCGCAGTGCGCTCCTATTCACTTGTATGGAAGCAGCGCTTGGTGGTGGACAGAACCCCGGCAAATCAGCCACAGCTCTCCACACTCTGTTCTCCTTGTAGGTGGGTCTCTGAGACCCGCACCTATCAGACAATGGGGGCATATCTTATTGACCCTTTATGTAAAAAGGATGTTTTTTTTGATAAAAATAAAAATCTACATACCACTATAAATAACCACAGATATATTACCTATATACCACACCACAGGCTTAGGCCCCAAATGAATTTCCAACATCATAAGTTCCTTTTGTTCTTGCATGGAATGTTAAACCTTTCTGCACTTGCAGCAAATGTTCCACACCCAGAAAAAAAAGATAAAAAATTAAGGGGGATATTTACATATGGAAATCCTATCTGGTAGGGCAGAAAGAAATTAGCAATTTAGGGGGACATTTATTAAGACGGGCATTTGCCACGCTGGTCTCAAGTCCCTCTGAGCTGCCTGGGGAAACACCAAAGTTATATAGAGGCACAGGCCTGTATATAAGTTTGGTTTCTTTCGTCCAGCAGGCCATTCAATAGGCTTAACTCTACGCCTGCCCTCTTGCTGGTGTAGATTTAAGCCATTTTCCACTTTTAAAATCACAGTGGAAAATGATAAATGAGCTGGGCCTTTGGGGCCACCCGCTTCCCTTGGCGCATCACGCCCCCTCTTCTCACTGCTTTGTAAAAATGCTGACGGTGGGGAAAAGTCACATTTCACTGCACAAATGGCATACAGCAAAATTAGTAAATTGCTACTTTCTTTCTGCCATATGTATAGGGGGGCAATATGCATAAACTAAATTCAACGTACCAAAGAAAGACAGCCATGCAGGACAAAAATGCAGTTAGAAATTCATAAATTTAGTTACACCTCATATCATAAGAATAAAAAATGTGGGAGTGCCATCACCCCGCGGCACACACCACTTGAAAAATACATGCACAACACAGGCGGATAAGCCTGGCATCCCCAAGAAGCACCTTTTCAGACCTAAATTAAGGTGGCAAAACGACCCATCGATTGTTTATATGTTCTCCTCTAGAGAAAAGAACCTTCTGACCATCTCAGGAAATGTTGGATGAAATGTAATCGATAAGGCCGTGTTCACATCACCCTTTCGCTTTCCGTTCTTCTGATCCATCAGAAGAACAGAAAACAACAACAAAAAACGGATTCTGTATTTAAAGCATCCGCTATGCTCAGTTATGCACATTTTGCACCTGTTTTAGCCATTTCCGTCAGATATGTTATTTTAGATGGAAAAAAGTTCTACACAAAGTATTTTTTTTCAGTCTAAAATAACGGAGCATAGCAGATGCTTAAAATACAGGATCAGCTAATTTATTTTACTGACCGATCAGAGGAAACAGAAAATGAAACAGTAAAGTGAACCCAGCCTTACCTGTAGATGTCAGTGGGTTGGCATGTATTATTTGCTAGCTCTTTTAGTTGAAAATAGTGGATGTATCCCTTGATTAAGTCTCTTCTTCCCCACATTAGGCTCAGGTCTCCAACTTTACTCCACAACGGCGTTTCAGCAACCGGTACTATACAGGAGATAAAAATGTCATATGCAGGAATTGTAATTATCGTGGACATCTGTCGAAAAATTGTCCTCAGCCTAAGGTAAATATTAAGTTACCTGGATGTGATCTGCAAGATGATTGTGTTTTTGTGTGATCATCCAATGGGATTAGGAGGTCCTATCTCTGGACATATTTTCTTAGATATCTGCTGCTTCTAGGGAATAAAAGGATTGGTAACATTAACTATATTTCATATGAGGTGCATTGAGCCTCAGTGTCCTGCATATTGATACAACTGGGGGTATTCACCTATGCTATTTTGTGTACCCCTTCCAATTTAGCAAAAACCATTGTGGTTTTGGAGACGGTTATGTTCACATGGGCAAAATCTACCATTGTTACGCAATAGAAAATTGACTTTTTCTATGGTTTAATTCACTTTCAGAATGCCACTAGCAGCTCCCCATTTATTTCAGTGCGAAAACAAACGCAAACAGGTCACGTTTTTTTTATGCTGCTGTTTCCAGAAACACTTACAGGCTATGTACACCTTTTTGGAGGCCATTTTATTTGCTTGTTTTTGTACTCATTTTGAGCTAAAAATAATTTTTTCGATTGCTTTTATTAAAAATATGGAATCTTTTTTTTTTGTACATAGCTACAAGTGGTACCTTGGAACCAAACCCAAGTTTGGACAATGGTTTTTTACAGTCTAAATCAATTTCTGAAGTTGTTATGCGAAGTCTCGCGAGACTTCGCATAGTAATAACTTCAGCTCATCGGAGCCAATACATTCTAATGCTGTACGGCGAGCTCGCTCCATACAGTATTGAAACTAAGTTTTATGCGAATCGACTTCGACTTCCATGTAGATCTTTGCCAAAAAACAGCTTTGTGTTTAAGTAAACACCCATTGGTTAAAAAAGACGCAAAAAACATCCCCCAAAAAAACTTCTTTTCAAGATCCGTCATGTAAAGATCCCTGTTTCCACGTGCAGGTTATTGATGCTGTCTTTGACGCTAAACCGAGGAACAGACGCTCAATGAAGGACACATTTAAAGGAAATGAAGCTGCCATAGATTTCACTCTGGCACATGAACTGCCGGTGGAGGCAGGTCATTTATAATGAGGCCTGCGGCTCCTAATAAATTACTTAGCTTCTCCGGCAGGCCCCATGAAGACTGACGTAGCAGGTATCGGTCTTGATGAATTGTTGGCTTTGGCTTCAAAAATGGCAAACAACCTGGAAACCCATCCTAAGAGTTGTGGACAATGGAACAGATTTTTTTTTTCTTCTTTTGGAACCTGTAAGAGCGTTGGTTCTCAAGTCTTTTCCTAGTTTGTGCTGAATATTCGTTTACTACCCGGCAAACTACCTGTGAGTTGGGAATGTGCGGTAAAATCAATGAATTTGTCCTTTTTTTATTATCTGGATACTACCACTAAAATAGTCTGCGCATTTCTTAGCATAAGTTGTAATATCTGTCATTATAACTCTACTGTTTTTGTTTTTTTTTATGAAAAGGTTTTGCAGTTAGTACGGTAATTGCATATTAATTTTAGTCCTGGCTAATGATAACCATGCATATTATTTCTTTTTAATACCAGAAATTGCCAGCTTGTTGCCTTTGTGGTAGAAGAGGACATCTGCAATACCATTGTCCATTGCCGTATTGTTCAAACTGTTTTATGCCTGGCCACTTACACCAAGAATGTACTGAGCGCCCTTACTGGCAGAAAAAATGCCATCGCTGTGCCATGGTCGGCCATTATGCAGATGTAAGTATGCACCATATAATTGTAGGGAGATTAAGGGTATATGCATATGGCAGTGTAGTTTATGGGGATCATCCTCGTTCTTTTCATGCTGTTTTCACTGTGTTACTGCACGTGTTCCCTTTTTTTTTTTTTTTTTTTTTGTGTATTTTGATGCAGATTTGCCCCTGATCTCACCATTTGCATTGCAAAGGTTGAAATCTGCACCGAAAATCTACACATACAATTGACATGCTGTGGATTTCAAAATCTGCACTACAGGTCAATTTCCGCACCATGTACATGACATAGTGAAAATCTCATCTACTTTCACTGTTACAGTGTTAGGCCTCATTCACACGACTGTTGTTTGGGTCCACATCCGAGCCACATTTTTTGTGGCTCAGATACGGACCCATTCACTTCCGCATCTGCTGTCCGCATCTGTTGCTCCATTCCGTGACCCTGCAAAAAAAATAGAACATGTCCTATTCTTGTCCGTTTTGCGGACCAGAATAGGCATTTCTATAATGGGAGGCCTGTTCCGTTCTGCAATTTGCAGAACGTACACAGGCAGCATCCGTGTTTTGCAGATATGCAATTTGCAGAATGCAAAACCCGGCAGTCGTGTGCATGTAGGGTTTTTCCGTACTAAAATCCGCATGTAATACACACCACGTGAATATACCACAATGAGTAGGATTGGAGATCAGGCTGATCCTAGTCATTTAGCCCCTCAGTAGCGACTGTGGTTAGACAGAGGAAGGCGGCTTCCTTTGCCCTCTGATCTGAGCCCCGTGGTGAAGATGTGGGGTTTTATACAGTTGCCATCATAGGCTGCGGCCTTGTGAAGGCTCCCAGGCCTGTCATAGTGAGCTGCCTGCAAAGTTGTTCCCGAAGGATGGCCTGACAGGCAACCTGTAAAAATCCCATAGACTGCCATAGTAGTCCCTAAGGGGACTAAAAATTACAGTGAACATTTTTCACCTTTCACAATTTTACATTTAAAAATAAATAAGCAAAAAACATAATGGGCATCTCTGTGTCTGAAAATGTCCAAACTATTAAAATATAAAAATGGTTTTCCTTCACAATTAATCCTGTAACGAAAAAAGAAGTAAAATTCCACAGTTTTAGTTGCCTTGTCCCTCCCCAAAACATTGAAAAAGTTGTATGTACCCCAAAAATGTACCAATAAAAGCTTGAGCTGGCCCTGCAAAAAAGTCCTAGCACAACTCTGTAGATGAAAAGATGAAATCATTAAAAAGTTATGGGGTGTTAGAATATGGTGATGGAAAGAAAATGTTTATTAGGTTTTTATTTTTTTAATAGTACAACAAAATAAAAACGACTTTATTTGGTATCGCCGTAATCACGCAGACCCACAGAATAAGAACGTCTTGTCATTTATTTCTTAACACATAGTGAACGCCATAGAAACAAAACCCAAGATACCATGGCTGAAATGCTGCTCCCTGCCAAATATGTGGAGGCAAGCATATTTACCTGCTCCTCATCGTTTGGCCCCAGCTTCTTCAGTCCCCACTTGTCATCTTAACGGAGAAGGGTCCTGTGTGCCTCTGCAGCCAATAACTGGACGCAGTGGTGACGTATCTCCCAAGTGGCACGTCACTGGGTCACATATCATTTAGGGGGATACATGACCACTGTGGGCAGTCATTGGCTGCAGAAGCATACGTGACCCCTGTCCATTCCGGCATTTTAACAAACTAGAAATGAACCAAAAGAGCTGGAACCAAGCAGCGGGGCGCAGGTGTTTCCCTCCACAGGACTGGTGGAGGAGGGGCTGCCCAAAAGTATTTCAGAGCTGATCAACCCCTTCAGACTTATATTCTAACTGCCGTAACAGTGACCTGTTGATGGATGTCATGATAGTGATCTTTTAAGTTGGAATTTTTGGGGGCCAGTTGTTGACTAAAACTTCACGTGTATTGCATGATCAGTCCATAACTTAGCACTTTAGGCAAGCGCATTGTACTTTTGTTTTTAATTCTCTTTTCGCCTGTTTAGTCAGGTATGTTGACAGCCAGATCATTTATATGAAAGATTCGGCATGAGACTGTCCGCATTCTAGCTGATCCTATTCTTATACGTATAGCTAGCTTTAAAGGGGTTGTCTCACTTCAGCACATGGCATTTATTATGCAGAGAAAGTTGTTCTGCTAAGCAGTGAGCCTGGTGACATCATCAGCACTAATAGGCGGGCTAAAGCCCGCCCATTAGTGCCGGTGAAGTCATTGGAACACCGGAAGCCTCCGCCTAGCAGTGTAAAAATCTAAACAAAACAGCCCTTGCCCTGCGTGATGCTCAACTCAGAGGGGCTGACTAGGTGAAGAAGGGGATATGTCCAGGTTCAGTTCTGAACCCGGACAACTTCTTTAATACAAGGCACTTACTAATGTATTGTGATTGTCCACATTGCCTCCTTTGCTGGCACACAGGCCCAGCGCTATAATAAGGCAGACCAAGCGGGTGCCTTAGGAGGCAGAGACGCCGAGCCAAGGGGGTTGGGGGGGGGGGGGAAGGAAATTTTTTATTTTATTTTAAATAAATCACTTGCGCCGCTGGCCGCTCTGACAGCTGTGTTGTGTGCTGCATGTGCCGTGTGGCCCCTCACTCACAGAGTGATCAGCAAGCGGCACATAGCAACACAGGGTCAGGGGGGATGTGACTTGCGCCGCAGTGGGTGGCAGCAGGGAGTGGGTGACTCACACAGCCAAACGGACTTCCGTAGGTCAGCGTCAGACACCGCTCCTGTTCTCCTCTGTGTGGTCCTAGTATCTTCTCTTTGGGCTCCCGACAAGTTTAAGGACCTCAGCCAATCAGTGGCCGCAGCTGTGTCACGTGTCAGGCCAGTGATTGGCTCTGCGGGAAAGGTCCTCAAACCAGCGATTGTCTGAAGCAGAGAGAAGATACCAGGACCACACAGAGGAGAAGGGGAGCTGCTGCAGGCGGGACCAGGGCCAGATGAGCTACGAGCATAATGTTTTTTACACTGCATTAATATTGGGGGGGGGGGTTGCCATGGAGGGAGAGGGGACTGTATAATACAGTCCTATAATCCTCCATATATATACTATACAGCCCTATAGTCCTCTATATATACACTATACAGTCCTATAATCCATATATACATTATACACACTATAAGGGGGGGGTGCAAACATGTAGCTTCGCTTGTGTTAGCAAAAATCCTTGCATGCTGGCCAGGACAGTGGGAGGGCACATACTGTAGGCATGCTCTCGTCCCAGCCACCTTGTATCTGCACTACATTGGTGGTCGTAAAACATGGAAACAAGTAGCATTTAATGGGGCACATTTACTAAGCTCGCCTTTTCTATGGAGTAAGAAAAATAGGCGTATTGGCAACGTTTGTCTTTAAAGGGGTTAGCCAAGACTATAAAATGCTTCCCCATATGCAGGACCCCTCACACTGAATATACTTACCTGGCTCCCCGCACCGCCGCCGCAGTCTCCGGGTGACAGTAGGGAGGCTCATCACCGACTACCATTGGCTATCCAACCGGCCACCCCCTCCCACCCGACACTTGATGTTTTTATCCACGCATGGGGAAAAGCAGCAGCGGTAGTGCGGGGACCAGAAGTGGCACAAGGAGCCAGATAAGTATATTTTTATAGTCTTGGATAACCCCTTTAATTTGCTCCTCATTTATTTTCCTTTCTTCCTTTCATAAATCAGGTTTTTCTTATTTGGTTTAAATCTGACATCTAGTGGTTGTTTTCTTGTAAGACAGATTCATAATCGCAAAGACTGGTCTAATAAGTATGTACCGTAAGTATGCACATGAAATTGTGACGCAAGTGAGCTGAAATTAGGCGCACGTCTCCATGAGAGTAGGCAAAATGTGGAGCAACTCGCCACTCAAATCAGAGAGAGAAACGTACTGCCCTGGAATGGAGTAAAAATGAGAAGATTTTTATGACCAAAATAGGTGTAAAAAAGGTGCATCTACATTAGGCCTCATGCACACAACCGTTGTTCGGGTCCGCATCCGAACCGCAGTTTTTGCGGCTCGGGTGCAGACCCATTCACTTCAACAGGGCCGCAAAAGATGCGGACAGCACTCCGTGTGCTGTCTGCATCGTTCCTCCGTTCGGAGGTCCCGCAAAAAAAATATAGCATGTCCTATTCTTGTCCATTTTGCGCAAATTGCGGAAGGCACACTGGCGGCTTCCGTTTTTTTGCACTAGACTTCTGAATTAGTCTTAAAACTCAAAATAGGCGCAAAATAAGTTGGTAAATAAGACAGTCGTAAACAGGCGTTTTACTCATGAGAACAGGCACAGAAGCTATAGTAAATGTCCCCCAATGTGATGGAAAAATGAATCCAGCCAGCAAAGGAAGCAATATGGACAATCATAATACCTTAGCAAGTGCCTTGTATTAACTTTCTCTACATGATAAATGCCACTTGCTGAGGTGAGACAACCCCTTTAAGAGCATAACGGCTGTATTGGTTCAAGTTGTTTTTACACAAAAATATAAATTAGGTAAAGTAAGAAAATGGCTATTAATTTGACGGGCCTCCAGGAATAATAAAGACAGCCAAACTTGAATTGATCTCAGACGAGGAAGCACCAGTGTAGGAGTTCAGAAATAAAATCAATAGCAATATAATTAGTCCTGACACTTTTGCCAATTATGAATGTACCTGCCAGGCCTAATGCTAAGTGAGTTATATCTTATGAATGTCGGATGAACACAGTTTAAAGAGGAGCTGTCACCGCTCTTGACATGTCTGTTTTAATAACTAATTGTACTTCCCAAGAAATAACTGTTCTGGAGCATCTTTTTTCATAATGCTCTGTTATTCCTCCTGGAAATCTAGGAATATATTGAGAAATGGGTGTTAAAGTATTGGGGCTCATATTTCAGCACTGATTGGAATGTGACAGTGCATTTAGGATCATTAATCCAGGGAGTTATTCTGATTGCCTGATTGGAGTCGGGAAGGATTTTTTTTCCCCTAAAGTGAGGAAAATTGGCTTCTACCTCGCAAGGGTTTATTTGCCTTCCTCTGGATCAACTTGCAGGATGACAGGCCGAACTGGATGGACAGCCTTACAAACTATGTTACACATGTATATGTAACACGCCCCAAGATAGTAACACCCAGTTAATTTATTCATACATTTCCTAGAAGAGTAACTGAGGAACGGTACAATACAGAGTTATAAGAAAAGGTGCTCCAGAAATGTTATAATGTGGAACTTGGTTACAAAAACAAGCATGCCACCAGAGTTCCTCTTTGAAGGCTCATACACACAGATGGTGCGCTCCGTCCCCATGCAGCGGACTGCATTGCACAGGCACCGGCCGCGTGCCCACCGTTTGCGGATGCAGACCCATTCACTTGAATGGGTCCGCCATCCACAAGATTCGGCCCTCACCGAAATAGAATAGAACATGTCCGTGCAGAGGCACGGACCAAAATCCGCAGTTCTTCCGCTATGTCCCATGCGGACCCATTTAAGTGCTGGCTGCAATATAGGCACAGGGGTCACACATTCATGTTTTCTGATTCCCCCTGAATGGGCAGGCACTTGCCTAATCTGTCATTCATTCTAACTATACGGATTGTGTTCAGGATCTGTTCAGGGAAAAACTCACGGTTTTGCACGCAAGTTCAGTCAGTTTTGCCTGCGATTGCGTTCAATATTTCAGTTTTTATGCATGGATGCAATCAGTTTGGATACGTTTTTAACGCTTGTGAAAACAACTGAAGAATAATCTACATCTCCTACCAACCATCAGTGAAAAATGCATTGCATCCAGATGCCTTCCGTTCTGCACCCAAACCTTATTCACTTCTATGGAAACAGGGCTGCGTTAAAAACACACAATACAGAACATGCTGCGATTTTTAATTTTTTTTTAAATTTTATTATTATTATTATTATTATTATTATTATTATTATTGTATTTTTTTCCCTGAACGCAGAAATGGTGCGTAAAAAACTGATGCTCATGTACACGGACCCAAAGAATGGGTCAGGATTCAGTCCGGAGGCTGTGCGCCTCCAGATGGAAAACTCGCTTGTGTGAAAGAGGCCTTATGCATTTTTTTATTTTTCTTACTGTGTAAAGCACTCCTTCCATCCCTCGCCTAAATTTGATTTGGCTGTAAATGGGTCAGTGACTTTTTGCAATTTAGATATATAGTACATTAATTGATTATGTGGATGACCAAACGTAATTATGTGCCTAGCTGTAAATACAACTGTTTTATTAAACTTCTATTAGGTACATAGTATTAAAATGTCTAGCATATCTTAACAAGCAGGCACGATAAATGATGGCCTTCAGCTGGTGTAAACATCTCACATTTTAAGAAAATAAATTTTTTTTTCTCAGCATCATCTCATTCATGTAGGGCGTGTTCTCTGAGAAAATTCCTCCGTATTGAGACCTCCAGACAGTCTGATCTTTCAGGCAATATTCCCCCTTAACCTACGACCTCCTCCTTGAATGCTGACTGTGCGCGCCCCGAAGGCTAATTTCTTTGCCGCATCTTCCCCCCCCTCTCCCTGCTGAAGCGCCTTGACTCTTGCAAATATTAATCAAGTCTTTGTTTTATGGCCGGCTCGTGTAATGGGAAAGGCTGTAACAGCAAGCAGCTTTGACAAAGCACCAGAGGATTGTGTTAAAAAGTTGTGTTTGGTAATTGTAGGCGTCGTGTCAGAGCCCGGCTGACTGGGAGCTGAAGGATTTTCTCTGCGAGATGAGTTGCCGTGCCAGCGGGGACTCGAGTCTCCTGGGCCAGCCGCGCTCTCATTAAGATTTGCCGCCAGCAGTGGCGGTGTTTTGCCAAGTATGTGACGTCCTGTTATTGTATGCTTGGCTTGTCAGCCCACAGCTTCCTGACACTCACTTATGTCACCCTTTTTATTCAGAAAAGGAAGGAGCTTTTGATAATTTGACAAGACAAGCTCTTAAACGATCTAGGTCATGGCCTTCCCTGTCTGTGATTGTGAACATATTTCCTGAAAGCCCTGTCACTCATCACAGCAACATTTTCTCCCAGGGAGCACACAGGCTGGTTGCAAGTCTCTTGTCAGCTCATGCATTTTGGTTATTCATATATCGGATACTGTAGTAGATTTTTTTCTTTTTTTCTTCTTCCCCCTTCCCTCCCTTTTACTTTTTGCTGATACTAGTATGTTAGTGCGGCTAATCCTTTCTCCAGCGCCGTTTTCCCAGAAGGTTTGTGTACAAGAGTTCTCTTTGGTACAAGGCAGACAACTGGCCAAGAGGAGCTGAAAAGGAGGCAAGGCCACTTAGTGGTGTTTTTGTGTTTGCTCACTGTTCTGGAAACCCAAGAACTGGTGGCAAGGGCCTTGCCTATTGAGCCCTCGAGTCTCGGTCTGCTGTCAGGGGCCGCTTAAGATTGAGTGTTTTATTTTCTTTGATGTTCCCATTTTGAGAATGGGGAAGTGGGAATTAAACAACAGATGCGCTAAGCTGTTTTAACTTGTAAAATAATCATTAGGGCCTGATAAAATTCAATATGGGCGCACAGAACGCATCTCCAAAAACCCTCATTTCTTCCGAGATGGCAGTTTCCTTTCTGAGATTATTTTATGAATGCCAAAGCACCTTATCTGGCGTCTTATGATGGCGATTTGATAGTAAAACATTTTAGTGGGTGGTGAGGTAAAAGAAAGAAAAAAAAATTACATTTCAGCACTTTAAGTAATTCCACCCCTCTTCCAGAGGTTCAGCTTCGCTTCTTGTATAAAATGTGCGTAATATATGCAAACGTAACCCAGGCCAGAGAATAAAAGACAATCTCTGGAGATCTCTCACTGCACAAGGGGAATGTTTCCTCCGCCATCAAGTGGTATACCTTTATTACAAACCGTAGGCACACATGTATAGCCTTAAAAGGCATGCACACATACAGTGAGATCTGTCAGAGACATTTTACAAAATGTGCATGGGAAAGTGGTCTTCTAAAGGGGGTGTTATCTTCACAAGCAATATAGTATACAAAATAAATGCGGGGACTGAAAATCTCGCAGGGAATCTGATAAGCCAGTAGTCTTCTCAACCAGATTGGCTTGGAGGCTTTAATATATATACAGTATATATAAATTATGTGTGTGTGTATATATTATTTATTTAATTTTTTATACTATTTTTACTATTCACCTAAATATATTGTATAGCATACTGGTGCCACTTAAATATGTGCTCTCAGTGGATTGCATGGAAAGTCTACACAAGTATGCCATTTTGCATGGTAATGAGTCCATTAGGATCCCTAGGACGTATGGGTGAGCTTTTTGTGGCAGTTCCCAGACATAGTAATAATAAATGCGCATGTACAGGAAGCTAGACTTTTCTATACAGACTAGCATGTGTCCATATGGTTGATACAAATGAAAGAGGACATGCTGCTTCCTTGTGTCGTGTAAATTAAATGCATTATTGAATGTGGACTGATTTATACCTTAAAATGAGTGGCAGACCATATGAATGAAAAATAAATTTAAGGCAATGCAAATGTATGATAATTGCCCCAATCCAACTAGTATTCTATGGGAAAAAATATATGTTCACTTTGTGAGAATTATCTTTTTGTGTTTTTATAGCTTATTTTCCAGATGAGCATTCAGTTAAAAAAAAAAATAATAAAAAAAAAAAATAATAAAAAAAAAATAAAAATAGTTTCAGGGGAAAATGTGGGGACATGAGATGTTTTGGCAAGCCTCTGTCCATCACTTGGTCTACCATATTATTTAAAATGATTGATTTAGAAAACCAAATTCATAGGCAGGCCCCCCTTGTTTAGAACCCCTTACTTTGGCTACAGAGTGTCTTCGTTAGACCCATCATGATTTTAATGTAAACTGTGTAATACTTTTTTTCTCCTGTGGGGGTGCTGTAGCTAAATTATGCAGCTAATGCCAGATTCTCCCCACAGATTACAGCTGATTCTTATTTGTCTAGTGATCATCTTATTGACTGGATATTCTTCTACTGAAAGCAGTTGTCTGAAACTGAAAACATGTTTAAACACTTAACGCATTAACTTTTGCGTTAAAGGGATGTATGGAGTGTGCTCACCAGCTTATCCCGCCTCATACATGGCAGGTCCCGACTGTAACATGACGGTGACCATGTTACGGTCTGCAAGCCATGAATCCGCAAAATACAGACACCTTCCCTGTGTAATCCGCATTTTTCTCACTATCATTACTATTCTTCTCCGCAATACAGACAGAATAGGACTGTAATTTGTGTAACTGGCACACGGATGTGGATAGCACTTGGATGACATCTGTGTGTTGTAGGTTTTTTTTGTGGACCCATAGAAATGAATGAGTCTGTGTGCAGTCTGCAGATAATGCGGATTGGGCACGGATACAAAATACTGTTGTGTTGATGAGGCCTAATACAGCAGACACCTGCTGGCAGTGACTGGGATTTGTTTCTGGTGCCATTCCTTTTAACCCCTCAGATGCCGCGGTCAATAGTAACTGTGGTATTTGGGGGGCGGGATAGACAGAGGAAGGTTGCTCCCTCTGTCCCCCAATTGAAGCCCCGCGGTGAAATCTAGTGGCTTTGATTGGTTGCTGTGGTAGCTTGGAACTTTGCAAAGGCCCCCAGGCCTGTCCTAGCAGACTGCCCATTAAGCGGTGCCTGCAGCACATCTCAACAGGAAGCCGGTCAATATCCCATTGACTCCATTAGTATTCTGTTGCAGTCTATGGTACAACCAATGAGAATACTGTGCATTCAGGTAAAAAATGCAGTTCATTCCCTTTCCCAATTTTGCATACAGCTTTTAAAAATGTCCAAAATAAAATAAAATATAAAAAGAAGTCCCATGTTTTCCAAAATGATAGTTTTCCCTGCAAAATATAAGCCCTCACACAGCTCTGTGAACAGAAATATAAAAGTGTTATGGGTGTCAATATGCCAGTTGTGAACAGAAATATAAAAAAGTTCTGGGTGTCAATATGCATAGAAACAAAAATATTTTAGTAGTAGTTTTCCATTTTCCAATGCAGAATATGGTAAATTAAATTATACCATTAAAAAATACAACTTGAAAAAAATAATTCCTCTTATGGCCATGTGAACGAAAATGTTAAAAGTAACAGTATCTCAAAAAAAGAAAATTTCCCTGGTACCTATGGGTCAATGCTTATTTTCCTTAGAGGACCTGTTACAATTCCTGATATATCTGTTTTAGCAACTACTTGCATTCACCATTTAGTAATGATTTTGAAGCACCTTTTCTTGTAATTATGTTGTTCAATTCCTCAGTTATTGCTACTAGAATTCTTTTAAAGAATCTGTAACTAGGTGTTACTATTTTGGGCGACAGTCTAAACCTGTCTAATCAATGCTGTCCGTGTGAGATTGAGGAAGAATACACCCTCAAATGATAACACCCAGTTGCAGATTCATTAATAAACTTCTAATAGCAATAATTGGGGAACAAAACAACATAGATTTATATAAAAAGATGCTCTAGAATCTATTACATGGGGAATAAAACAATTTAGTAAGATGTCCATAGTGGTGACAGTCCTCTTTAACACTTGCTTGTAATTATTGTTTCTACTCTGGTATTAAAGAGTCACTGTACTATGACACAATTTCATTAAATAGAGAATAGTGTAACTAGCAAATTTCTAAATCGCCTCAATTTTAAAAAATTGTGCATCCACTTGAAAAAAAAAAGCTGTAAAGTCATGGCCACTAGGGGTCTCACCTCCACCTAAGTTGCAGTTCACAGTCTGTTGTCAGGCAAGATCCGTTCCTGATAAGAGACTCCGAAGACGGCTCACAAGAAATGGGGGGCAGGGGTAGGCAGAGTTGGCCAAGACCACGAACCTGATGAAACAACTGCTTCTAAACAGCACAGGAGCCTCCTGCTTTTCTGAAAGTATGATTTATCCCTCCTTATCAGCTTTCTGAGCTCCCTAGAAGAAAACAAAGTGGAAACTAAGGGAAGTGAGGTCACTGCATACAGTACTGGCAGAACAGAGACACTCCCTGCTTCTGTGAGAAACACATCTAGCTGTGCAGCTGAAACAAGGAATAATATGAGAGACTTTAGGGAAGCCCAAACATAACTGTTCCTTCACAGTTATGATTGTAAAAAGAAGCACAATCATTATGCACACATTTTTTGAAAACTCAGGTACGCTTTTGAAATGTAATGTTTTTTGTTTTGTTTTTTTACAGCTTTTTTTTTCTACCTTCCATTAACTGCAATAGGATCCTGTGGATACGTTTACATCTGACAGACAGATTTATTTTTCCTAAGAGCATTAGAGTTGTCTTCAAGAGGTTGTCTCATCAGAGTCAACCCTCCTCAAAATGCTGTCAATTATCTGATCGCCCCGGGTCCCACATTCCTGGCAAACATCTTATTTTGCAGGGAGAATGGCTATCTATGTTATTATAAGGATGACTCAAATCCACCGGCATAGAAGCATCTCATATACACCCTTCTCCCCACAATGTCTATATGCAGACCCCGTTTTAAAGGAGCTGTCCTGGACTTTACTAATGATGGTTTATCCATAGGATAGGCCATCAATATGTGACAGGCAGGGGTCCAACACACCACACCCACTTCTATTCTGCAGTAGCGCTGACAGTTGGCACCGGAACTGCACTGCTCCATTCGATGTGTAGTGGATGGAGCTTACCACTGCAGCGCTGCCCTCATTAATGTGAATGTGAATGTGACGGAGCTAATCCGAAACAGAAAATTGTACCGATGAGATATAGATGGCCTATCCTGAGGATAGGACATCAATAGTAAAGTCCTGGAACACCCTCTGGAGCATGTCGTCCTGTAGTAGTGATTTTCCATAGCCATACTAGTGTGATGGTGTGCTTGCCTAATGTTGTGATGATCTACCAGTTTACTGATTGTATCATGCAGCATATGGCTATATTAGGTAACCATATTATTGGCTACCCATACCAAGGAATGCCCTGTTCTTCTCCAAACACACTCAGACCTACCCTTTCCTGCATTTGGCTCCTGGCCTTGTAATGTCGAGGACAAGCTGCTTCCCTGTCATTCTCTATCTGCTCCTTGTGCTGGAGCACACACTAGATACTTACCTACTGATCAGTGCTCTACACTCCATGGTGAAGGATCTGCTTGGTTAAGACGGATGATGGGTATAGTAGTAAAAATGGGCGAAAAGGGCAGGATTTAAATGGGAAAAACTGCCAGGGCAGAAAGTTTGGGTTCATAGGGCGACTTGCACTGACATTGTGCCCTTTGCCCTTCCAGTGATGATTTAGAGTGGTATGTAAATGGTATAGCCATCCTTACAAGACAATGGGGGTCATTTATCAAAGCTCAGGGTTTTTCACCAGTATTTGATATCTCCTGCATTGCTGGAGAAAGCACTTAATTTATGTTGAGGCGCAGGCCTCGTCATAAATTAGGCGTGACCTCTGCCATTCTATTTGCCTAGAATGAAATCTACTCCAGCCCCTGACTAGAGGAGATGTCAGTCATAATTTATGCCAGGAAACTGTCTGAAGTGTTATTGAATTTACCAGGGCTGATGGCCCTACCTCTTCCACTCTCTAATGTCAAAGGCAGTGTAAAAACACCTCAGGCGCCTGAATTTCCACACTTGGGCATTTAAAAAGCCACAAACCGGAGCAGTGCAACTTTTTACGCCAAAAAATGCCTTAGGGAGTCATCATAAATGACTCCCAATGGTTTGAGAAGCTGGACCAATAAACATTGGCTTCTGAATCCTTTGCTTTCTTGCCTCCATGGTTTTCACATATACAGAGGTCCTCAAAGAACATGGCATCTTGCCAGGATACCTCATGTCCGTAATTGTTATTTTTTCAACCATGTTACTCTGAAACACTGTGAGTAATCGAGAACGAGCCATAGCTAAAGTGGAAATGACACAATTCCTTTCAGTCTAACCTGTGAAAATGGTAAATGAGGGCAGTTTGTTCAGGGTCTACATACAGGCTTGGCAGCACTTTTTAGATGCTCCTATTGGCTTCTGTACAAAATATGGCCTTAGATAAGAGGCAGTTCTTTTTGTTAAGATACAGTTTTGCCCTGTATCAGAGCACTGATAGACCTAAGAGCTATAAACCTGGAAGATCTGCACCCTACCAGGACACGTCTTCAGCCTCTGGACAACAATCCGAGGTCCTGAAAGGGAAATTATCCAACCGCATTGCAGCCTAACTAGCACGTTTTGTAATATTTGGTACCATAGGCCGAGTTGCTGTGTGTCCTAAATGAAAAATGTTACTTCTCAGCCCGTTTACGTCCTTCTCAAGTCTTCCAAAGCTAACATTGCCGCTATATTGGTTAAAATCCTGCTTCTCTTATATAGCACAAATGGCTGAAATAGAATTTTTCCGTTTTATGGATGCGGGTTATTCAATGAAGCAGAGCTCGTACGGTATATATTGTGGGAAAAATCACATCTATTTGGTCATTTATTTCACTTAGGCAGAGTAAATATGGAGACTTACTGGAAGCACTCCAGGCTGTGGAGACTTATTGGCAATGCTCCATGGGAAACGAATATGCAGAGAACCATCTCGCCAGTGCCATCTATTGGAAGTGGCTCCGTATGAGTCAAGATTTGACTTTTCATCAAACCTTGGGAACTAGGAGTAGGATTCTGGCTGGTCCAGTGCGATGCCTTGAAATCGGCTTAGGCAGGGTGCTGAATCTCCTTAAAGAGACCAGTCCTGTATGTACATGTCAGTTATGTCAGCTATTCTTATGTTTGCAGGGCCTGAATAGGTGGAGGCCAATTGGGCAACTGTCTAGGGCCCCTGTTTCCTAGGGGCCCCAAGGATTAGACCCCTAGGAACTACCTTAGAGTTCAGCATGTATAGCTGGCCATACACATTAGTCTTTTGTTGTCCAAACCCGCAGAAAGGTGGTTTCGGACGACACTGTAATGTTTGCTGATTGGGCGAAATTAGTATTTTCACCCAATCCTTTTGTTTTCTCGGGAGATAAGCCGCTGCAAGAAGTGTCTGGTAGCGGTGTTCTCCACTCTCCTCATAGATTATACATACATGTTCAGCTGAGCCGAATGTGTATCTGTATGGGGAAGCCGGGAGGGAGTCAGGAGAGATGGCTGTCGGCCGAATGATTGTTCGTCGGACAGTTATTGAATGTGTATCGGTGCCTTAAATCTATAACGCCCTAGACTTTTATTGACCTAGACCAGGAATGCTCAACCTGTGGCCCTCCAGCTGTGGCAAAACTACAACTCCCAGCATGCCCGAACAGCCTACAGCAAGGCATTGTGGGAGTTATAGTTTTACAACAGCTGGAGGGCCACAGGTTGAGCATGCCTAACCTAGACCATCCGGGACAATAGCATTTTAACTCCTGTACTACTTACACATTATAATGTTATTCAGACATTGAATGGCAGTATTATGTCAGCATTGTATAGCACTTTTATTTTGGAAATATATGGCATTGTTATGTGAGCACTATATATTATTATATTAGTATTGTCTGAGCATTGTATGAAAACTATTTAAAAATGGCAAGCAGCAAGGCCATACTTTGTTTGTTCCCATCAAACTGGCCGTTCGCAAATTGTGCGTCCGTCAAAAAAAATGGATGCGGCATCCCTTTTTTCTGGAGGATCCGTTTTTTTCCACAGATCCCTTGTAATGCCTATCCTTGTCCGCAAATGTGAAAAAAGTAGGACATGCACTATTTTTTTTTTGCTGGAGGGAAACACGGACAACGGACGCGGAACACAAACTGATGAACTATCAGCATTTTTTTGCTGACCCATTGAAATGAATGGGTCCCCATCCTATCCGCTAAAAAAACCCGAGAAAAGGCCGAGAAAAACAACTGTCGTGTGCATGAGGCCTTAGGGTGTACTATAATAGTGGATTCAGTTTCTTCATCTAAAGGGGAAATAAATAAAAAAAATATTAAATGTCGTCATTTCAGTTTATTTTTAATATTGTGTAGGGACAGGGATGTTACACTTTTTTATTAGAAAATATATTTCTTTGTACTAGAAGACGGAGTGTATAGAGTCATCTTAGCAACGCTAACGAGAGTCTGTCTTCAGTTCTACTGAGCTCGGAAGACACCTGTGTGTAACATATAGAGCAGGCATCCTCAAACTGCGGCCCTCCAGCTGTTGTAAAACTGCAACTCCCACTATGCCCTGCTGATAGCTGTAGGCAGTCATGCTGGGAGTTGTAGTTTTGCAACAGCTGGAGGGCTGCAGTTTGAGGATGCCTGACGGCCCTCCAGCTGTTGTAAAACTACAACTCCCACAATGCCCTACTGTAGGTTGATACCTGTTGCCTGTTCGGGCATGTTGGGAGTTGTAGTTTTGCCATAGCTGGGGGGCCGCAGTTTGAGGATGCCTGATAGAGGATTTCAGCCTGCCTCTCGTCACTGCCCCAGTGCCTGACTATGTCCTGTACCCCTGCCTATCTGACTTGTTACACACAGGCGTCTTCAGTGATGAGTAGAATGCTGAAGACTGAAGAAAGACTCTCTTTATCAATGCTCAGAGCTTTGCTAAGAATCTTTACACTCAGAAAAAGTATATTACTAAAATGTTTACCATCTCTGTCCCTACACCTTATTAAAAATAAACTGAACTTACACTTTAAGAACCTATTAGTGTGGGTATCTAAACTGTTGTTTCCCATAATAAAACATGAATTTCATCCCTGAGGACTAATCTCGGGAACTGCAGCCAAAGTGCTATAAGGACTTGCTGCATGCCATCAATGGCACATAAATGTATGGGTAATTACAGCCCTGAACAAGTGCCAGTTGGCGCTTGTTTAAAGGACGTTTTACATTGCCCGATGAAAAAGTGAATCCGGGTTGAACAATCGTTATTACGTTTGTTTGTCCCCCATTTTATTTGCATATTGTTGACAGTAAATACGTATTTACACAGGACGATGTACTGCCAAGAAATGGCAATTTTTGGTGCATATAAAATCTGACAAACAAGCACATTTACTGAAGCCAGTTATTGAGAATGAGCGCTTGTACAAATGTTCATTTCTGATAATTGGCCCCATCATCTTCATGGGGCTTTTCACAAATTTGAAGGTAATACCTCTATATCTGTGAGTTTTATTATTACCTGTAAATGCAGATGGGCTGAAGTCAGAACGGAAATAATGTCTTTTCCCTCTTCCTATGTAACTGCTGTATATTTATTATCGTTCATTAAAAGTAATACATTTTTGGAATTTTTTTATATTATGTTGTAAAATATATATTTAAATACAATTATATTTTCACATCATTTCACCTTTGTTTAGAGATAATCAGACTTAAACGGATATTCTGGTTTCATTCAATTGATTACCTATATTCAGGATAGGCCATCGATATCAAAACTGTGGGGGTCTGACTCTCGGAGTCGGACCCCCACCGAACTGATATTGATGTCCTTTTCTGAGGATAGGTCATCGATTTTATGAAACCCGGAATACCCCTTTAAAGCAGATGAAATTAATAAATATAAAAATGTTGTCTTCCCATTTAGGAAATGTTCACACGTAGCAGATATGCTGCAGATTTTCTGTCTGGATTTTTGGTTGGCAAATCCACAGCATGTTACCGTAGTAATCCAATGCAGTGGGTATATAATAAACTTAAAGGTGAATAGCATGTGTGCCTAATCACTACAATAAACACCTATAAAAAGTCATTAAAACAAGTTAAACTAAATAAATCCTAACTTTGATTCACATCTGCATTCAATTGATCTGGCATGTTGTCCTCTCCCGGAGTTCACCGGATCTGGCATAGCTGGGCAACGGTGGACCTCATTGACTATAATGGGATCCGGCCACTTTGCAGCGTATAAACATAAATTAAAGCATAGTGATTGAAAAACCACAGGGGCGAATGTGGGCCGAACACATTTCAACGTTGGCTTCTTCAAGAGTTAATTTTTTTAATCCACAGCTTTTCAATTCTTCAGATTTTTATTGTGTATTTCACCCTTTGCAATGCATGCGGTGAAAACCGTTGCAGAGCCACAACAAATGTCACGTGTAAAACAAGTCGATTTTGCAGCAGATTTCGAAACAAGTCGTCGGTTAAAGCCTTTAATTTATCTGTTATCATTACACCGTTTGTGTATATGTGTGTATATTAGGCCTGCACAATATATCACCAAAGCAATCGCAATTAATCGCCATATCGCAATCGCCAATTGGCCGACCCAAAAATGCTGCATTTATAATATTATATTTTTCGCTTTATAAGACAAACTTTTTCCCCCCCATAAAGTGATGGTTGACTTTTTACGTGGCTGACACGGATATGTTGCACAGCGCGGCCGGCTATACATCAGTTACAGTGCGGGGAGGGAGGAGGGGCTGGAGGCAAGTCGTTATTTTAATGAACAAATGTTCTTCTATTTATTCTATGTTATTTATCTGTTCTGTGCAGTGCTATTAAGAAAATGGCAAGTTTTGTACTTTTGCCGTAATGCAAATATGTTATTTAATTTAGTAAAAGATGTTTTATTTTGAAAAACACTGTGCATTTCAGTTCTTGAGTTAAGCATAACTACATTTCAGCATTATCAGTAATTTCTGTGTGCTTTTGCCTTGAAAATCCAGGCAAATAGACCTCTAGCACAATTCCCTTAAAATATTGCATTGCATATCATTATCGCAATTTTTAGGGCCCTAATCGCAATCGCACAAAATTCCCATATCGTGCAGCCCTAAAATATATATAAATATATATATCGCTTGAGGAAGGCTCGCGATCTGAGCCGAAACGTTGCACCACTGGTGTGAATAAAGGGTTCACCACTTTTACTTCTGGAGTGCCGCTCATTTTTCCTAGTATATATATATATATATATATATATATATATATATATATATATACAAAGGAAAAATGGCGGCACTGGAACACAATCAAATAAAGGTAGGGTGCACGTCTCCAGGGGAACAGGCTTCTTACCCCAATGTATAATCCAGAAGAATGGGCGGCACTCCAAGGAAAAGGATAAGTGAACTTTATTCACCCAGGTGGTGCAACGTTTCGGTTCTGCACTAGAACCTTTTTCAAAGGTTCTAGTGCAGAACCGAAACGTTGCACCACCTGGGTGAATAAAGTTCACTTATCCTTTTCCTTGGAGTGCCGCCCATTCTTCTGGATTTTATATATATATATATATATATATATATAGTATGGAAAAGCAGACGGCACTCTCCAAGGTACCAAATGAAGCTAGGTGCCAGCGTTTTTGATCCCGATTAGGTATCCAAATAATATCCAAGGAAACCGCAGCACTCCAATGACTAGAATTAAAGTGCAAAAGTTTATTCACCCATGTCTCGGCAACGTTTCAGTCCTATCTTCAGGCACTTTGTTATACTATGCCTGATGAAGAGACCTAAGTTGTCCCCAAAGCTTACTATCTAACATCATTGCTTCTATTGCTATATAACATGCATACTGGTCTGGTACTATATATGAAGATATAGCCATGGTTAATGTTGGTGTAGATTTAATTAATTTTATTTAATTTTTTTATTTATTTTTATGTACTGTTATAAAGTGATATCATTGTCTTGGTTGGGGCAAGCTCCCGGCACACTAGGTGAAGGCATGCTCCTTAATAGTGGGTCTGTGCAGTGTAACTACTAGTTTCGGGCATTATACTGACTATCATCCTTTGGTGCCGTTTCTGCAGCTCACAGACTCGTTTTAGACGAGGTTACTAGTTGATTACCTAGAAAACTAAAGTAACTTGTATATGTTCTTAATTGTGCAGTTTGTAAATGTGCTGACTACTCTCTTACCCCCCACCTCCACATACAGTATGCACTCCGTATAGTAACAGTAGATACTTTTATTCCGCGCCAGAGATGCACATGGCTCAAGTATTAAGTCAAAGATTCCCCCCAAAAAACTTTTAAGGAGGTGGAGGCTTTTCTGGCTTACTCTCAGTAACAGGGTGTGTTAAAGCAGTGTAAAATTCAATTAAACTGTGCAGCCAGGTTTTTTGAAAGCTGAAATCCTGGCCCTTTCAGCTAAGCTTCTTCTTTGCCTGTGACCGGCACCAGCAGATGCTTTATTATGCCAAAACCAACAGGCTGTAAAGCACCTTGTTTCATGCTGCTAACTGATCAATATTTTTTATGTTCCAGGCTTGCCCAGAAATATGGAGGCAGTACCACCTAACTGTAAGTAGATCCAGCTTGATTATTTGCTCCTACGACTAAACTATTTACTCTTCCATGAAGTTTCCAGCCCTCGAAGGTAGTCATGTGCCCCCAGCTGAAAGCTACTCGGAGACCTTTCTGGACTGAAGTAAGCTGGGCTCATGCTGTATGTGCGCTCATATACTGTAGGGTGGCAGAGATTTGTCAACTCATCTAGCAGCCCAACGTCAAGTCACAGCTATGCAACGGCCATTGCCTTTGTGCATAGAGCTCAAATTTACACGTCTGTGCTGATGCAGTACGGCGGAATTAGTCATTTAACCGTTTCATTCATATTCTAGGAAAATGTAAATCCAACTTATTTGCAGATTTAATTAATAATTTCACCTGGAGGGAAAGAAAAAAGTGTACCTGTGTGTGTGTAGATAGAGAGAGATATATATATATATATATATATATATATATATACACACACATACATACACAGTGCTGCCCATAATTATTCATACCCCTGGCAAATGTTGACTTAAAGTTACTTTTATTCAAGCAGCAAGTAATTTTGTGACGGGAAATGACATAGGTGTCTCCCAAAAGATAATAAGACGATGTACAAGAGGCATTATTGTGGGGAAAAAAATTCTCATCTTTTATTTACATTTGAGCAAACTTGCTGGTTGAATAAAAGTAACTTTAAGTCAAAATTTGCCAGGGGTATGAATAATTATGGGCAGCACTGTGTGTGTGTGTATGTGTGTATGTATGTATGTATGTATGTATGTGTGTATGTGTGTGTATATATATATATATATATATATATATATATATATATAAAAATAATTATATTTTTTTTTTTTTGCAATCCATTCTAATGAATACACTGCTGTTTCTTCACATTCTACTTATGAGTTCACTATGAAAACATGCAAACTGAGAATTAGTTAAAGCAGTTTTAGATTTGGACCAGACGCTTTTTTTTCTTTTTTCTTTTTTTTTTCTTAATTTATTAAATGGTTAAATACGGCTTCGGCTCTTTTTGTCATTATTATACCTTGCTGTGAGATAATCTCAGTTGACAATTCCCATTTTGTTAATGAGATTGGGTACATTTACTCACTGCTGAGCTGTAAATAAGTTAATGCCGCACGTACCAATCACATTTAATGGGATAAAGACTGTTCTGTAACATAGTAAAACTTTGTCCTCGGCACTCTGCCACAGCAATTCATTGTAATTTGGCAAGGGAAATGGCGCCATCTGCTGCCCTGTGGAGGTATCACTACATTTTACAGTTTAGTAAACCTGTCTCATACCTACTGATAATTATGGCAAAGTAGCGGTCATCTGCGTATGAGATCCCTGCGATGAAGACACCCGCCTGACACGTATTGATTCAGCATGCTTTTGAACTAGATGAAGTGTTCTTAATGTGACGATGATCAATGAAATATGATACAGTTCATTTGTTTGCTGAGTGGCCATTTTATGCTGAATAATAAACCATCCTAAAATGAAGCAGTAAGACACCATACAAAGGAAGGACTTATGGTAAAAAATTACCTTCCTGTAGTATTAAAAGGAAACTGTCAAATATTGTGGTGTGAGATACTATGTGTGTGGTGGCTTGTGGTTCTGTAACATGCTTTTATACACATTCTATCTGTAGTGATTTTTATAACTTTCGGCGCTTCTACCTTTTATCGGTTCCTGCTCGCAGTGTCCCTGTCTTGGACTCGCGCACACTAGGCCCAATTTAATAGGAAGCCTATTAACTCATCAGTGTGTTTTTAATGAGGTGTATTCTATGGTAATTTGGTCCTTGTCCTCTATTTCTTGGGGAGAATGGTTAGTGAAGAGTGACTGGCTTTTAGTTCTTTCTGTACATAGCGCTGTATATGGACGTAGCGGATACAAGATGTATTTTGCTATTCGCTGCTCAATTGAAATGATATAAAATGTATCAGGCTGCTCATACATGTCCAGGTCTTCAGATGCAAAACTGGATGTGGATTCAAAAAAGGGGAGAAAGAGAATCTTCCCTTTATGATCCTTACCTGGTTTTAGCCTCAGAACTGCATCTGAAAACCCGAATGTCTACAACAGCAGTGTCGTTCCTTTCCTACGGCTTTCGCCCCAATCCGCAGCAGAATTTTCATGTGTTTTTTAAAGATTTTGACATGGATTTGCCCCTAGATTTCACCCTTTGGATTGCAAAGAGTGAAATCTGTATGGAAAATCCATCCGAACAAAAGAATCTGCACCGCAGGTCAAATTTCTGCACTGTGTACATGAGATATTGAAAATCTCATCTATCTAGCTGGTATTATATTACATGTGAATTTTCCGCACATAATGCGCACTGTATGCATTTTACCCTTTAGGTTTACATTAAGCAAGTAGTGATGATTGGAATAAACTTGTTAGAAATAATTAAAAATTAAATAAGATAATAAAATAAAAAGACTAGGAATCGTAATGTTTTAATGAATAGTACTGTTTTCTTGACACAATATTAAGATACCTTGTCGTGCAAGGTTTTCCCATCTCTAACCCAGAAGACGGTGTAACTCGGAACAAGACCTTGGCGGTTGGCACTGATGAACACGCCTAGCGTTTGACTTAAATTATCGTCCAGGTTCAGGAACTCCCTCTGGTCAGACTAGAAGGGGGGCTTTATTTACTGTGTAATCTGTTAATATTTATTGAGACATTGTCTCTGGAAAAGTCAAACAGAGTTGTAGAAAGAATCCCCATCATCCTTTCTCAGCCCATGTTGACATTGGGACCACTTCCCTCCCCTTTACATTTGCTGCGTATATGTAGTGATCTCTTATTCCATACACTTACATATTACTCAATCGAATGTGACAAGTGTAGCAGCATTTGTCACTTTTTACATTTCTGATGGACAGTCCACGAAAAGGCAGCAATTCAGAATGGTTCCTGGTAGCCATTGTTTTCGATGTAAGGTTGCCCTGGCCCTGATTCACCAGCAGAGAGCACACTGCTGCCGGCCGGGGGAGGGGGTTCATGAACAATAGGTGGATTAGGCCTGGATAACTCTCGTACTTGGCTAATAAGTCATTAGTTTTGTTTCATCCCTCCAAGTAATGGTTAAATAGGCACCGAATAGCGTTCTCCTCGGGTTATGATCTGTTACTTTTAGCTGTAAACAGTCCTGAAACATAAAATTCCAAGAAGGTGCTTTATTCATCTGTCGATTAAGCATTTTCAGGGGATCATCATGTCACAAACCTTCCTTTAGAAAGTTCTACCAGACTGCAGTATCATGTTGCGGAATAATGACCACTGAACATGTACGGTCCAGCAAACATGCGGGATCCTTAGGTTTAAGGTTCCTATTTGGAGGACATTAATTGTAAAGTTGTTGCCGTTTGTAGTTGTCTATAATTTTATAAAATGATATCATGTCTCTATTATATCGTGTGAATAAGGTTTATGTTGTTAGTTATATCATAAAAACAATAGTGTGAGGCGGATATATCACAGCAGTCTTAAAGAAGATTAGTGAAGCACAATTACCCGTCGTCCGGCTGCAGATCATTGGTTTGTAGTGTCGTGAAGAAACTGTATTACTTACATGATGTCTACTTTATCATCTTTTTGTTTTCATTTAAGGATTCTTTATTTCTTACAGTAGATGATAGTAGTAGCTTGTTTAGCATAGTATCCTGCTTTATCTGGTTATTGTACACTGTGTGCCAGTTACGTATAGTCCAGTTTGTTCCCAATAGTTGGGTGGGATGTGCGACCATCCCTTTAAAGACGCCTTTCATGTATCTACAGTTGCAGAGGGTGCATTATATTTAGAATTCTTTTGAACTTTTTTTTATCGTGTTGATTATGATTTTTTCATTGTATTGGTTTTATAGTGCATTCACATTTCTTGTTGTTTTTTGGATGTACTATCAGGAAGATGATGAAAGCTGGACAGGATATGATTTTAGTTTTTTATGGTTGAAATATAAAATCTCTTTACGACTTTACACTGTACTTGTAAGACATTTATGGCTATACTTTGGAGTATTAGTTTACTTGTTCTTAAATAAACCTTGCTGTTAAATTCAGGAATATTTGTTACTTTTTCCTCCGATTTCTTTTTGTTAAATTCTTTATAATTGCAGATTGAATCTATCAGACTGCTTTTGGGTACAGTATTTCTTTATGTTGTAGGAGGAAAAAAATGTTTCAATTGGCTGAAATTACCCTTCCAAGCAATGTGCCATTAGACCATGAAAATACATGAATACTAGTTCTTTACGGGTTTTTTTTTTTTTTTTTTTCTATATTTTTATTTTTATACCCTATTTTTTTTTTTTTTTTTGCAAGTTCGCTTTCTTATAGAAAGAACATCGAACCATAAAGTATATATCATACACAATGCTAGTAGAGCGCCTCAATTTATTTTCTTTTATTTTTTAATCTCTGAACTGATTTATTAGTATTTTTTTTATTTCACCCTTCAGCATATGATATTGTATATCACTAAGTCTCTTACTTGATAAGATAAATTAATAGTTTGCATGCTCTTCAGCAGAGCACACACTACCATAGCTCTACTCCCATTGTGAAGGTAAACAGAAAAGTGAATCTAGTGGCTGTAATTGACAGGTTACCAACCACTTATTCCAGAGGTGTCTTAGATTTCTACTAGAGATGGGAGTTCACAGGGTGAAGTAGTGCAGGTACATTACGTTATTTGGAGATGGTTGGCTGACAGGTAGTTTTTGCTTAATAATATCTCCAAGACAAGGAATAATTAAAATACAGTATAATTCATTTTTTTCCTATTAGCAGCATGTTTTAATGAGGTCCTACCTGCTTGTTTAGTCTTTGGGTATGTTGAGGACAAGCATATTACGGTATATTGTGTAGAAATGAAAAATTTCCATTTCTAGTCGATTGTCTAGTAGCCCCTGATTAAAATGGATCTGGATGGAATAAAATGTAAAATAAAATCCAAATGTTATGTGGGTAATCAAATCTTACAAACCTCAAAGTTACACTCAATGAAAGCAATTATTGAAAGTATTTTATTCCTATGTAATGGTCATGTTTATACCCCAAGACCTTGCTCCTTTAACATCTTAAGGAGCCAGACAATTTTCATGTTTTTATTTTAGTTTTTTCTTCCCCACCTTCCAAGAGTGATAGCTTTTTTTTACTTTTCTGTTCAAATAGCTAGACAAGGGCTTGTTTTTTTTATAGGACAAGTTGTATTTTGTAATGTCTTGGAAAAAGGGAAAAATTAACTTACTCTGGGGGTCATATATTTGTATATATGTGCGTATATTTATTTTTATTCTCTTTGAAAAAAAAAATTCTTTGCATTATGGTAACTTTCCTTGTATTTCCATCGAAAGAGCTTTGTGAGGGCTTGTTTTTTTTGCAGAGCGAGCTGTAGTTTATCTATTTCTTTTAGAGGTATATATGACTTTTTTTAAATCACTTTTAATAAAGAAAATTTAAGGAGGTGATTTGAAAACAGTATAACAGTAAATGAGCCATTTTTATTCTTTGTCTCATGATGTTCCACAATGATTATTTTTATATTTTTATGCTTTTGACGTTTTTGGATGCAGCAATACAAATTATGTTTTATTTTTTATTGTTTATTTTTATATAAAAAAATGGGAAAGGGTGATTTGAATTTTTTATATATTTAAAATAATTTTTTATGTATGTTTATACTACTGGAATTTGACAGGCATCCTATTAAGCCATTCCTCAGGCAGGGCTTAAAGGGGTTGTCTCACTTCAGCAAGTGGCATTTATCATGTAGAGAAAGTTAGTACAAGGCAATTACTAATGTATTGTTATTATCCATATTGCCTCTTTTGCTGGCTGGATTCATTTTCCCATCATATTATATACTGCTTGTCTCTATGGTTATAACCACACTGCAATCCCTCAGTGGTGGTCGTGCTTGCACACTATAGGAAAAATCGCCGGACTGTGGTAGCACTCATAGGCTGGTGCTTTTTCCTAAAGTCTGCAAGCACGACCACCACTGATGGATTGCAGGGTGGTCATAACCGTGGAAACAATCAGTGTATAAAGTGATAGAAAAACGAATCCTGCTGACAAGGGAAGCAATATGGATAGTTAAAATACATTAGTAAGTTCCTTGTATTAACTTCCTCTACCCAATAAATGTCATTTGCTGAAGTGAGACAACAGGCAGGTAGTTAGCTATGGCATGCCTGGGAGCCTTCACAAGGTCCTAGTCTGCCATAGTAACTGATCAGAACCCCCTCCCTCTGCCTAACCCCTCAGACGCTCAGGTCCAAGGGGTTAATCCTGGTCATTGCAGACAGGTGTCAGCTATATCACACAGCTGATTCCCTGTATGATGTTGTGATGGGGTTAATAATTAAAATTTTGATCTAGTATCTAACACTTTTGGTTGTCCTTAAAGTAGTTGGCCTGTACGTGATATTAAACAATAGTGCTGGACCACAGTTTTGAGGTTAGCTTTGTCAGTATATAAAAATAAAGAAAATGAGTTCAGCAGCTACAAACCCTGCCTATTAAAGAGGGTAAGGGTGCTGGGAAATCCAGTATGAAATAGTTCAGCTCCACAAAGTTATACACAGAAAGTCTCTAGGTTTATACAGTATATTCAGTGTGTTAAAGAAAATTGGACCCATTTTGAACAACTTGAAACATAAAAAAGAAGGCTGATATGTGTAAGACATGGGGGAATTGAAAATCAGGTCTTGATAAGGGGGCAGTCTTCTGAAAGTGCGAGCCTGATGAGAGGTTTCACTGCATAATCTGCCACTCTGATAGTTAGGGAAACAAGCTGCAAGAAAAGGGAATTTCAAAGCACAATATGGCTATTGCTTATAGCACGAGATGTGATATGTCCACTCGGGACTCTTACAGGTGTTGGATTCTGTGGACACTGAATGCAGACTTATTCAGAAAGGAAGCCTTTCCTATGATAAACATAAATGGGCTAGGCTGCATTACAAACATTTCCCTTCTTTCTCTCTTTCATTTTTTTTTATGACCTTATAGCTAGAAAATAAAATGTCAATAGAGCCTGTTCTACAAAAAAAAAAAAGTTTACACTTAAAAGAAAAAAGAAACTTGCTCTCCCCCCCCTTTCTTTTCTCGCATCTGCTCATCCTCCATTTCTGCTCTTCCTCCATTTCTGCTCTTCTCGTCTTTTCTTCCTCGCCATTTTATTTCTCTCTCTTCTTGCCTTCCTTCCCTTCTAGCTTCCCTCCATTTTCTCCCCCACCTCTAACTCCATCACTTTCCTCTTGATTTTTTTTTTTTTCATTCCTTTCTTCCTGCTTCCTTCATTTTCATTGTTCCCCTCCTAGCTTTTTTTATTTCCTCCATCCTATAAGTCTCCCTTTCACCCTATCTACTTCTCTATTCAACTCCCAATTGGTCTCTCTCCCAAAGTCTTTCTTATTTAGCTGCTTTTCTTTTTGTTCTTCCTGAAAATTCTGATATAACTCGTTCCCAAAAACTGGAGTTACATGCTTTGCGTTACATTTATCAAGTGCTTTTTACACAACCATCTAGAGATGTGGTCAATGGGTGTGACTTAGAAGGAAAGGGATGGGCGCCAAAAGTTCTGTTGCAAAATAAGCTAGCTTTATAGGTGATTTCAACTTAAGCTAGACCGTTTAAAGATGCACCAAATTTATTATCCAGCATCAGTCACTGTAATAAATCAGACACATCTTTAGACTGCCTAATATCTGGTCCTCGCCTCGGTCTCTGCAGAGAACACCGTGCAGCGATGTCCTCCCTGGCATGCTTAAAAATTACCATTACCCGATGAATGAGCGGGCATTTGCAGGCAGTATTAGACTGCCAGATGATTGTTAATGAGCGTTCATAGGAACGCTCGTTAGCGGTCATCTGCCTGAAAATCTGCAGTCTAATACACTCTATAGGATATACAGCTACAGCCAAGTAAACACAGGCCACCAGGGGGGACTGGAGCGGAAGCACTGTCACAGGATTTAACTGGTGTAAACACATTATTTTATTGTTTTATAACATCTACCTTCTTGGGCCAAATTTTCCAACAGCTCGAAAATACCATTCAAGCCCTTGCCGCACCACAACATAACTGTGCATTGCCCACAGCTCCATTGGTTGAAAAATAAAAACGTTATGGCTTTTAGAATATGGGCACCCAAAAAAAGTTATAAATTTTTTTTTTTTATTTAAAACATAAAAACTACAGTAGAAATTTTGTATCCTCATAATCATATTAACCCACAAAATAAAGTTAACATGTCAATTGTACCATGCGGTGAATTCTGTGGGGCCAAAAATTTCCATAATTGCTGCTTTTTTGTTTATTCTGCCTGTGGAATAAAAAGTGGTACCAATGAAAACTGCAGCAAAAAAAAAAGCAACTCACAAAGCATTGTCAAATGAAAAGTAAAATTGTATAGCTCTCAGGATTATTAGTAAGACCTAAGAAAAAGCTATAAAAATTTGGTATCACCACAATTGTACTGACCTACTGAATAAGGGTAGGTCTACACAATGACATTTGTCGCGTGACTTACTGCGACGCGACAATCGCAGAAAAATCCATCTAGTTTCGTTTAACTATGAGATACATTATAAAGGGCAAGTGCTATATCATTGCAGGGAATTGCGTACCTACTGTATGTAAGTAAGTAACATGTCCCCAACACACGTTTCTCATTAAAGGGATTATGCTGTGACTGGTGTAAAAATAAAAATCGGACATCATATAGTACATGCTAATCAATTTCTAACATAGAAAGAACTAGCCCTGTTCCTCACATGGGTCCAGAGACCTCCACATTAATTGCACCAATTGCTCTTTTAGATTGTCTTCAGAGGATGTGTCTTTTCTCAGGGGTGTGTCCTTTTTGCTGTAGCTATCTCTCTGTAACCTGCCACAGCTTCTAAATATTTTTAACCAAAAGGGGTGCTTTTGGTGGGTTTTGAACTAATGGTGGTCTGTGCATGACACTACTATGGGGGATCTGTGAATAGCACTGTTGTGGGGGGATCTGTGGATGGCACTGATGGCACTGTACTACTTACTAAATGTCCTGTAGCAGGCAGAGCAGGGCGGGCGGGCGGGCGGCTGTAACTCACTGATGTCAGGCTGGGGTTTGGAACCTCAATTAAAGTTATTGTTATAAAAGGTTTAGGCATTAAGAAAGAGTGAGTGAGCGGCGGGGCCGGAGTACAGTGACCGCACCGCCCCGCCGCATTTGCATGACACCGGCTCCTCCTCCCTCCCCCCTCCAGCTGATACATCGCAGTCTGCGATGTAAAATGGCAGCATTCGCCCCATAAGATGCAGGGGCATTTTTTTCAGTGGGGGGGGGGGGGGTGCGTCTTATGGGGCGAAAAATACGGTAGTTATGAGAGCTTGTTTTTTGCAAAATGAATTGTAATTTTTAATGTAACTTTTTAGTAACATTATTTTTGGCTGGGTGGTAATGGGGGAAAAAAAGCAATTCCACCATTGTCCTGTGCACTTTACAGTTACTACATTCACCATGTTGCATAACTAGCATGTTACTTTTATTCTGTGGGTCAATACGATTGCATCTATACCAAATATGTGTAGTTTTATCTGTAATTTACTACTTTTGAGTAATAATGGCACATTTCATGGGAAAACAATAGTTTTTTATGTAGCCACAAGAGCTATAACTTATTCATTTTTCTAATGATATAGCAGTTTGGGGCTCGTTTTTTGTGGGCGAGATATTGTTTTCATTGGTACCATTGTACATTGAACTTATTGATTAAGATTTTTTTTGTTTGGGGTCGGGGGGGGGGGGGAGGGTATTTGAGCGCAAATAGAAAAAGTCCATTTTTTTTTTAAAATCTATTGCATGAGTTATAGTGAACACTGCAATACCGTATGCATGTGTGTGTTTCTTTTCCTACTTCTACAAAATTAAGGCTACATGCACACCAAAAAAGTCTGTTAAAAACGGATAAACTGTCCATTTTTAACAGTCTTTATTATTTTTATTTTTTTTTTATATAACTGATGCCATTCTGACCCAGACGTTAAAAAACTGACCCATTCAACTGTATGGGGGCAGTCTGTCAGTGAAAAGCGTACAAGATAGAACATGTTCCTTTTTTTGTAGGTCCGTTTTTTCCCTGACCATAAAAAAAACTGCCGTGTGAATAACCCCATAGACTACAATTGGTCTTAAAACAGACATGTAATGGTCGTGTGCATGTAGCCTAAACCATTTTTATTTTTAATGGAATTTTTTAGTGTTTTTTAATTAAACTGTATTCATCTTTAATCATTCATTCACCTGGGGACATCGCTTTTATAGTGCACTGGGCCCGATACCGACATGGAGCCCCCTCCCTCAGTGTAGCTGCCTAGATGCCACCATTGCTATCGACCACAGCTTTTAGGGAGTTAAACAGCCAAGATCGGAGTGATCTACGATCCAGGCAATTACAGCAGAAGCCTGACTACAGTTATTGCAAGGCTCCTGCAGTAATCTTGAGCACTGTATCAACACAGCCTGTATGGGGTCTCTATAGTACATGCTGCCCGCTTCATGATTAATTACGTGTGCAGCTGGGAATTAACAGACTACACAGTCTGCGCTGATACATCCAGACCAAATAAACTTGATTATTTTTTTTTTTTTTTTAAAGGCTCTGGGTTGGGCACTAAAAGGGCAAAATAATCAAATTGATTTGGTTAATTGCCCAGTCCTACTATACCGTTTAAACACCAGGTGGCACCATTTATAATGAAGTAAAAAGATCTCACAACTGGAGCATTTTTGTAACAAAAAGTAAATTATTACAACTTCCATTCTTTTTGTAGACCTACTTTCAAGGGTCTGAAATTGGAGTCAGTCTTCAGGGAATATGTTGGTACAACAAGCAGTGCAAGTGTGGCCACCTCTCCATTCACTGCTCTAGGACTGCCGGAAATAACCCAGGTGGGACATTCAGCTATTTTTGGAAGTCCCATAGCAGTAAATGGAGAGAAACCACGCATGAATGTTGTGCTCTCTTTCACTTCAGGGGCCCCATTCTGTAGATAGCATCGGGTGGACCCGCAGCTATAACAATAGTTTGCTAACAGCACAGGGATTGTGCTGCCGACAAGATCTAAAGTGAATGGGAGATGAACTACTGTAATAAGGATTGTTCGTCCCAACGTTCATTTTGAATTGGGCCTGTGAAGGACTTGTTATTGACCTGTCATCAGGCCGTGTAAGAGGACCCTAAGTATCTTCATGCTGCTTC
This sequence comes from Bufo gargarizans, assembly GCF_014858855.1. Lineage (NCBI taxonomy): Eukaryota > Metazoa > Chordata > Amphibia > Anura > Bufonidae > Bufo > Bufo gargarizans. The sequence continues at coordinate 734,684,991 of NC_058080.1, forward strand.
TCCCTTAATTAAAAGAAATACTATAGGTGAAGGGGCATTACTGGGCATGCTACGGAGAACAGGAAGCACATTTTGACATTTTATCAAAACTAACAGTGCAATAATTAATTTCTAGCCTGAAATTGGCAGAGGTGTTGTCCTGGTGGTTGTTGCTTTGCCACTAACCCATGTTAGTGTATAGAGGTTGTTCTGGACTCTTAAAGGGATATTCTGATTATGTAATGTTATCCCCTATCCACGGCGTATGGGGGCTCCCGTTCTCATGATCAGTATGGGGCCTGGTGGTAGGACCCTCTCTGATCTAATAGTTATTCCCGATCTTGTGAGTAAGGGATAATGTTGGGTAACCGGGATACCCCTTTAACCACTTCTTGACTTTCGCTGGACATGTATGTTGGATGTCAGGTTTTTAACCCTTTGATCTAAATGGATGTAGCTGTATGTCCAGACTGCATGTAAGTTTCTGTAATCGAACATATAGCTACGTCCAAACATTTACCAGATGTTGGGACAAGTGTCACAGCCTCAGAGAAGCCGGCAAAGGACTAATCAGAGTGGTCCCTTGCGAGCGATTGCTCTGATTGGTTAGTCTGTACAGACTAACCATTCAGAGACTAGAACATTTAAAACGGCTATTTTCAGGCTCTGACCTCCACCATTTGTGACGGTGGAAATCAGAGCCTGAATAACAGTAATGGCTGGCCCCTCGGTGCCCATGCCACCCCAATGCTTGAGATGGCAATGACTTAGTGACTGAGCCGCCGCCATCAGCAGCAGGTGTCAGCTGTAATATACAGCCGACACTGCTGCAACAGCTGAAATCAGTGCTGGTACCACTTCACGCTGTTTAACCCCTTAGATGTCACGAGTAGCCACAGCGGCATCCATGGGGTTAACAGCACCCTCTCTTCCTCCTTCAGGCCGTTGTACTGCAATGTCAGCGTCCCTATGGTTGCCATGCAGCCAGAGCCCTTACAAAAGCCTCCAGGCTTGCCATGTATCTAAGCCTGCCAGGCCCTGCCAGAGGCAGGGTCTGATCAGGCTTAGGGCTCATACACACGAATGTTGCAGAGGGCAAATTGCGGGCCGCCGTATGCGGATGCAGGCGATCCGCATCTGACGGTCCACACCGCAAAAAGTAGTTCATGCACAGAAAACAGTGTTTCCGTACCTCCGTTCCGCTCCACACCTTCGCATTGCGGACCCATTCAAAAAATGTGGTGCACAATTTGCCGGTGCCCACATATTGGGGACCCACTGTTGGCGGGCTGCAATAAGGGCACCAGCCGACAACTGTTGTGTACATGAGCCCTTAGAGTCAGTGTAAAACTAACATTACGTTGCACTGCAATTGAAGGCTATTGCAGTGCATTGTACAGCCACCAGACCCACTGGATTTTCAAGAACCAAGTGGGACTGGGTGTAAAAAAAAAAAAAAAGTATAATAAAATGTAAAATAGAATTTTCAATTGAAATAGGAGTTAGCTTTTTCCTATATATGCTCATTTATAATTGGTGAAAAAGATTTTTTTTAAACTACACATAATTGGTATTGCTACGTCCTTAATGACCTGATCTATAAAATGATCATTACTTATCCGACCGTGGTAAAAACTGTGAAATAAAATTAAACAATGTTGACGAAGTTGCTGTTTTTGTCACCTCACCTTTCAAAAAAATTGTATAAAAGCAATCAAAAAGTCATATATACTCCAAAATCGTACCAATAAAAAATACAGTCAATACAGCCAAAAATAAGTCTTCAGACAGCTATATTGGAGAAAAATAAAAAAGTTATGGATGTTAGTCTATGTCAATAAAAAATACAATGTATTTTTTATTTAAATTTTTTTTATGATGTATTAGTAGTAAAACATTAAAAAACTATATAAATTTGGTATGGTTTAGTTATCATATCGTATATACTACATGGAGAACCCCATAAAAAATAAAAACAAGCACTGACAGAGTGGCAATTTTTGCAAATCTCACCTCCCAAAAAAATGAAATAAAAATGTTCAAAAAGTCATAGGTACCTCAAAATGGTATCAATAAAACTACAGCCCTCAGACAGCTGCCTTGATAAAAAAATAATAATATGGGTCTTAAAATATGGTGATTTTTATGATAAAAAATAGTATAGAATATACTAGTATATGGCAACACACAATAAACAACATGGACAGAATTGTTATTGCAGAATTATTTGACCATCTTGCCTCCCAAAATATGGAACAGAAAACATATGTACCCCAAAAGGGTGCCACTGAAAACTACAGCCCATCCCACAAAAAAACAAGTGCTCATACAGCTCCTGTAAAAAATAAAAATGTAATGGTTTTAGAATATGACGATACAAAATCATATTACAAGTAATTTTACAAGGCAAAAATAGTAAAATTTAAATATAAATTTGGTGTTGCCATCAGGGGTGGATTGGCCATAGTCCTTACAGGGAAATTAGCCGGTGGGCTGATGGTCGGCCAGTGGAAGTTTTTGGTGACTTATTTTGTGCTGCTGGCAGTATTTTGTGATGGACTGTGGTGTTTGGCTCTGTTGGGGTGGTATATTGTGCCACAATATGGTATTGCTGTCCCTGCCTTCCATCAATTTGGACCCAACTACAAAATACTTTTAGTATTTATTTTTCAGGGCCACTTTAAGTTCCCAGTCCGCCCCTGATCACCATAACTGTATCAACCACGGAATAAAGTGATCATGTTATTTATAGAGTTTGGTAAGGCCTCATTCAGACGGCCGTAGTGTTTTGCGGATCCGCAGAACACAGATACCGGCCGTGTGCATTCTGCAATTGAGGAACGGGTGCGGACCCGATCATACGGCCATCTGTATAGGCCCTAGTCCACTTAAAAAATAACAATAAAAACCATTGACAGAAGTGCAATTTTTGCCCACCTCATTTCTCATAAAATGAAACAAAAAGAGATCAAACAGTCATATATTCCAAAATATGATTTCTAGCCTTTCTGCTGCCTGAGGCAAAAAAAATTCCACCCCCGTGCCAAATTCTAAATCCACCCCCTTCCCCCAGCCTTACTGTTCAAGACACAAGTCGATGGACATTACTAGAGATGAGCGAATTTCATATTTTGAAATTTGTTCACGCTTGTTCACTGGTAAAAGGTGAATTGCGTTATGGATTCCGTTACCACGGACCATAATGCAATTCTATGACGGAATCCATAACTGAATGCCTTTAGAGGCATTCCAGTATTGATTCCGTCATAATAGAAGTCTATGGGCTGCAAAACGGATCTGTCCTGTTTCCGTTATGCAGGGGAGTAAATCCAGTGATGTCTCCTCTGATGTAGTTCTATTTCTTCATCTTCTCCATTCAGATATGAGACCATCTTGGTGATTTCTTTCAGCCATGTCTTGTATCTGCAGAGTGTGACACACAGACATCTTTTTTATACCTCACTTTTCCATCATCCCCTGCTCCTGGTTCCCCAACATTGTGATCCTGCTTTTGTAATGCTAGCATGTATATTGCACCCACCCCCCTTCCAGTTATATAATGCCCTCCTGTACTGGTAGTACATATAATGCTTCCCTTGTGGTAGTATATACACTACTCACAAAATGTTAAGGATATTTGGCTTTCGAAAAACTCAAGAAAGGCCAAGTTCAACGACCAGACCTATTTACTCCCAAAATAATATTTGGCTTTTGGGTGAAATTTATGGAAAAAGTTCATGCTACAGTTATATTATATCATGAAAGTAGGGCATTTAAGTAGAAGCATGCGATAGTGATTTCCTCATCTCAAACAATTTATTGAAATAAAAGCCAACAACAGTGGTGGGTATACCCCCACAAAAATGTCATTGTCTCAATAACTTGTCATGTAGCCTTGAGCATCAATTACAGCTTGATAAGACCTCTCCTGGTGTTTACAAGTCGACTGTGGTGCAGACTTACGCGCCTCTACACAGCGACTCAGCGGATCCCTTAGGTTTTCGATGGAATTCAGATCTGGAAAAAGTGCAGGTCACTCCATTTGAGGTACCCCAGTCTCCAGCATCATCCCTAATGATGCGACATCAATGAGTCGTCCATGAAGATGAAATTAGGCCTGTGTTCAGAGGCATAATGACTGGATTAATGATGTTATTCAAGTAGTATGGGCTTGCCACTGTACCATTCACAAATTGTAGGGCAGTCCTGTATTGACTAAACACACCTGCCCACACTGTAAGATACCACCACCACCAAAGGCTGATCTGTTGACAACAGTGGCTGATGCATAGTATCATGATGTCAACATAATCCGACGTGCCCAAAGATGCATAGACGTGAACGGGGACAACTTTTAGCATCTTTTGTGACTTGTGGGTAATTTTAAAATAAAAATCCACTTGCTCGTTCATCTTACCATACTGTCTCTAGAAGCGGGCTACATTTTCGTGGGCCACCCTGTATAATGCCCCCTCTGTAGTGGTAGTATATAAATCCCCTCTGTGATTTATAGTGCCCCCTACGTAGTGGTAGTATATATAATGGCCCCTCTGTAGTGGAAGTTTATATAATGGCCCCTCTGTAGTGGTAGTATATATAATGGCCCCTCTGTAGTGGTAGTTTTTATAATGGCCTCTCTGTAGTGGTAGTTTATATAATGGCCCCTCTGTAGTGGAAGTTTATATAATGGCCCCTCTGTAGTGGTAGTATATATAATGGCCTCTCTGTAGTGGTAGTTTTTATAATGGCCTCTCTGTAGTGGTAGTTTTTATAATGGCCCCTCTGTAGTGGTAGTTTTTATAATGGCCCCTCTGTAGTGGTAGTTTTTATAATGGCCCCTCTGTAGTGGTAGTATATATAATGGCCCCTCTGTAGTGGTAGTATATATAATGGCCCCTCCATAGTGGAAGTTTTTATAAAGCCCCCTCTGTAGTGGTAGTATATATAATGGCCCCTCTGTAGTGGTAGTATATATAATGGCCCCTCTGTAGTGGTAGTATATATAATGGCCCCTCTGTAGTGGTAGTATATATAATGGCCCCTCTGTAGTGGTAGTTTATATAATGGCCCCTCTGTAGTGGTAGTTTTTATAATGGCCCCTCTGTAGTGGTAGTATATATAATAGCCCCTCTGTAGTAGTATATGTAATGGCCCCACTGTAGTGGTAGTATAGATGATGGCCCCTCTGTAGTGGTAGTATATACGATAGCCCCTCTGTAGTGAAAGTTTTTATAATGGCCCCTCTGTAGTGGTAGTATATATAATGGCCCCACTGTAGTGGTAGTTTTTATAATGGCCCCTCTGTAGTGGTAGTATATATAATGGCCCCACTGTACTGGTAGTTTTTATAATGGCCCCTCTGTAGTGGTAGTTTATATAATGGCTCCTCTGTAGTGGTAGTTTTTATAATGGCCCCTCTGTAGTGCTAGTTTTTTATAATGGCCCCTCTGTAGTGGTAGTTTTTATAATGGCCCCTCTGTAGTGGTAGTATATAAATCCCCTCTGTGATTTATAGTGCCCCCTACGTAGTGGTAGTATATATAATGGCCCCTCTGTAGTGGAAGTTTATATAATGGCCCTCTGTAGTGGTAGTATATATAATGGCCCCTCTGTAGTGGTAGTTTTTATAATGGCCTCTCTGTAGTGGTAGTTTATATAATGGCCCCTCTGTAGTGGTAGTATATATAATGGCCTCTCTGTAGTGGTAGTTTTTATAATGGCCTCTCTGTAGTGGTAGTTTTTATAATGGCCCCTCTGTAGTGGTAGTTTATATAATGGCCCCTCTGTAGTGGTAGTTTTTATAATGGCCCCTCTGTAGTGGTAGCTTTTTATAATGGCCCCTCTGTAGTGGTAGTATATATAATAGCCCCTCTGTAGTAGTATATGTAATGGCCCCACTGTAGTGGTAGTATATATGATGGCCCCTCTGTAGTGGTAGTATATACGATAGCCCCTCTGTAGTGAAAGTTTTTATAATGGCCCCTCTGTAGTGGTAGTATATATAATGGCCCCACTGTAGTGGTAGTTTTTATAATGGCCCCTCTGTAGTGGTAGTATATATAATGGCCCCACTGTACTGGTAGTTTTTATAATGGCCCCTCTGTAGTGGTAGTTTATATAATGGCTCCTCTGTAGTGGTAGTTTTTATAATGGCCCCTCTGTAGTGCTAGTTTTTTATAATGGCCCCTCTGTAGTGGTAGTTTTTATAATGACCCCTCTGTAGTGGTAGTATATATAATGTTCTCCCCCGCCCCCTATTGTGGCCCCGGTAGTGGCAGAATATACACAGTAAAAAAAAAATATATATATTCACCTGTGTTTCATTTTCTGCCACCGGGTACTGTGCCCTGCCTTAAACAGATGCCCCTCAGAGGCAGGTCAGTCACCACCTGAGGCGAGATATTCATCTTGTCTCATGGCAGAAGTGGGCCTGCTGGAGCAAATCTGTTTCTGGCAAATTTTTATGGGCCCTGCTCTCTTCCTAGCTCATTTGTAAGAAAAGGGTTATTAGATAATCTGGGTATATCTATTGAATAGACCACTTTCACACATGTACTCTTGGTTTCAACAAAATTAGTGTTTACTTAACTAAAGGGAATCTGTCACCCAGATAGGAATAAGTATCTCAGATGCTCTATAGAGAATACTTAACAACCACTGAACTCCCAAATCCTCAATTGGTTGAGGGATATTTACATACAGTGAGGAACAGAAGTATTTGAACACCCTGAGATTTTGTAAGTTCTTCCACTTAGAAATCATGGAGGGGTCTGAAATTCACATTGTAGGTGCATTCCCACTCTGAGAGACAGAATAAAAAATAAAATCCAGGAAATCACATTGTATGATTTTTAAAGAATGTATTTGTCTTGCACTGCTGAAAATCAGTGTTAATATTTGGTACAGAAGCCTTTGTTTGCAATTACAGAGGTTAAACGTTTCCTGTAGTTCTTGACCAGGTATGCACACACTGCAACAGGGATTTTGGCCCACTCCTCCACACAGATCTATAGATCTGTCAGGTTTCGGGGCTGTCGCTGAGTAACACGGAGTATCAGCTCCCTCCAAAGATGTTCTATTGGATTTAGGTCTGGAGACTGGCTAGGCCACTCCAGAACCTTGATATGCTTCTTACAGAGCCACTCCTTGGTTATCCTGGCTGTGGGCTTCGGGTCGTTGTCATGTTGGAAGACCCAGCTACAACCCATCTTCAATGCTCTGACCGAGAGAAGGAGGTTGTTACTCAAAATCTCACAATAAATGGCCCTATTCATCCTTTCTTTAATACAGTGCAGTCATCCTGTCTCCTTCGCATAAAGCATCCTCAAAGCATGATGTTACCACCCCCATGCTTCACAGTAGGGATGGTGTTCTTGGGATGCAACTCATCCTTCTTTTTCCTCCAAACACGACGAGTGAAGTTTAGACCACAAAGTTCTACTTTGGTCTCATCTGACCACATGACTTTCTCCCATGCCTCCTCTGGATCATCCAGATGGGCATTGGCAAACTTCAGACGGGCCTGGACATGTGATGACTTGAGCGGTGGAACCTTCCTTGCAATGCATGATTTGAAACCATGACTGCATAGTGTTCCTCCGACAGTGACCTTTGAAACTGTGGTCACAGCTCTCTTCACGTCATTGACCAGCTCCTCCCTTGTAGTTCTGGGCTGATTCCTCACCTTTCTTATCATCAGTGATACACCACGAGCTGAGATCTTGCATGGAGCCCCAGTCCGAGGGAGACTGACAGTCGTCTTTAGCCTCTTCCATTTTCTAACAATTGCTACAACAGTTGATGTATTTTCACCAAGCTGCTTGGCAATTGCCCCGTAGCCCTTTCCAGCCTTGTGGAGGTCCACAATTTTGTCTCTGGTGTCTTTTGACAGCTCTTTGGTCTTGCCCATGGTAGTAGGTTTCTTTAAAGAGCTCAGACAGGTGCTACTAAGTTAGATTAATGAGTGGAGTAGAGGTGGACTTTTTAAAGGCACAGTAACAGGTCTTTGAGAGCCAGAATTCTTGCTGATTCTGAGGTGTTCAAATACTTATGTTCAGCAGTGCAAGACAAATAAATTCTTTAAAAATCATACAATGTGATTTCCTGAATTTATTTTATTTTATTCTGTCTCTCAGAGTGGGAATGCACCTACAATGGGAATTTCAGACCCCTCCATGATTTCTAAGTGGGAGAACTTGCAAAAACGCAGGGTGTTCAAATACTTCTGTTCCTCACTGTATATGCCTAAGCTACATGCTTATTTATCCTTCAACAATTGTTTGGGGTCAAAACAGTGTTAAACTACAGGTTAGTGGTCCTGTGGGAAGTGAATGTCAGGTTCTCTCTGGACAATTGGCAGTGCTTCCCAGAAATATTTCTCAGAGGATTACTTAACCTTTCAATTTGGAGGGCACAAAGCCAAGCTGATTAATGAACTTTCTGATGGCTGCTGATAAGCGGATCCGTCCTTTTATTCTCTCCGAAAAGTGATTCCATCCTTCCATTCCACGCTTTAGCTATAATCTGGATCATAAATGTGGCAAATAGATTAAATACACATTTATCAGGATTGCAGCTAGAGGAGATAAATTAAAAGCCAATAAGAAATGCACTGTGTTGTATGGTTGCCATCTAAGTGTGTGTGTGTATGTATGTAAAATAGATATATATAATTTAGCATTAAATAAGTTCATACATTACAGATATGACACATTTGACAGAAAAATAGCAGTTTGCCTCATTTTTTTCTGGTAACCTGACTAGATTTGATGGACTCCGGTATATGATCATGACAGAACTTGACTGAGCCCGTTATAAGTTAAAGGGGTCTGTCAGGTGCTGGTCATATCTGTCATGTGACTGTCACTGTTGTGGCTTCTTTCCAATTTCCTTTTCTATATATTCCTGCAGTTTTCACACTGGACACTGGACACTAGACCTAAAATATGTTAAGACTTCCTGCCTTTTGAGAGCAGCTACCGTACATGGGCCATAGACACAATGGACAGAAGAGGACCTAACTGACTTTTCTAGGCATGCTGTGCAGAGGTCATGAAGAAGCAGATAAGGCTACTTTCAAACTCGCATTTGGTGCGGATCCGTTCAGATAATACAACAGTCTGCATCCGTTCAGAACGGATCCGTTTGTATTATCTTTAACATAGCCAACACCATTGAAAGTCAATGGGGGACAGATCCGTTTTTTATTTTGCCATATTGTGTCAGTGAAAACTGATCCATCCCCATTCACTTACATTGTGTGTCAGAACGGATCCGTTTGGCTCAGTTTCGTCAGACGGACACTAAAACTCTGCAAGCAGCATTCTAGTGTCCGCCTCCAGAGCGGAATGGAGGCGGAACGAAGCCAAACTGATGCATTCTGAGCGGATCCTTATCCACCTACTGTAAATGATGGATCCTGTGTTACTTGTCAGTGTAATTCTGCCTGTGGTGATAATGAGAACAGCTACTGAAAAGTTAGGCAAGGTTCACATCTCTGGCACTTATTGCAGGTAGTTGGTCTGAGAGTTACCGTATCTGGCATAGCTGGGTGCCCAGTGACTAGCACTGATGACTGTCTTCACTGTGTTCCATGGTATATCTAATGCCTTGGAAATTCTTTTGTACCCTTCCCCTGACTGATACCTGTTAACAATGAGATCCCTCTGATGCTTTGGAAGCTCTCTGTGGACCATGGCTTTTGCTGTGAGATGCGACTAAGAAAATTTCTGGAAAGACCAACTAGAGCAGCTGAGCTTTATTTGGGGTTAATCAGAGGCACTTTAAATGATGGCAGGTGTATGCTGACTCCTATTTAACATGATTTTGAATGTGATTGCTTAAGGCCTCATGCACACGACCGTTGTGTGCATCCGTGTCCGTTGTTCCGTGATTTTCTGCGGATCCATTGACTTTCAATGGGCTCGTTGAAAACTCGGAAAATGCACCGTTGTTCATCCGCGTCCGTGATCTGTATTTCCTGTCCGTCCAAAAAATAGGACCTGTCCTATTTTTTGGACGGACAACGGTTCGCGGACCCGTTCAAGTCAATGGGTCCGTGAAAAAACACGGATGCACACAAGATTGTCATCCGCGTCCGTGATCCGTGTCCCTTTTTTTTCCTATCATTTTCAAGGCTAACTCGACTTAGATTTTTTATTTTTTCACTTTTCTGGTCTGGTGGATCTTCCAAAAATCAAGGAAGACACATGGAAGAAAAAACGGACACGGATCACGGAACCCCTTTTTGCGGACCGTGAAAAAATACTGTCGTGTGCATGAGGCCTAATTCTGAACACAGCTACATCCCCAGTTATAAGAGGGTGTGGACACTTATATTACATTATTTTATTTTTCTTCCCTCCACCTAAAAGATTTGTTTGTTTTTCAATTGAGTTGTACAGTTTATAGGTCACATTAAAGGTGGAAAAAGTTCTGAAATGATTAATCTTTCTCTCATTTTTTTTACAGCACAGAAACCTGTTTTAATAGGGGTGTGTAGACTTTTTATAGCCACTGTAGATTGTGAGCCCTATTGGGGACAGCTTGCTAATATCTGTATAGCAATGCGGAATATTGCAGTGCTATACAAATGCATAAAATAAATCAATATAGTTAATAGGGATCCGGCAGTGTGTGGCAGTATCTGGCTATGTTGGATACGGTATCTCCATTGAAGGGGTTCTGCAGTTTGTTTAAACTGATGATCGGCGGGGTCCGACACCCGGGACCCCCGCCGATCAGCTGTTGGAGAAGGCAGGGGCGCTCCAGCAGCGCCGTGGCCTTCTCACTGTTTACCGCTGGCCCAGTGACGTCACGCCTAGGCGTGGCTAAGCTCCGTTCACAGAGGATAGATCATAAGTTTAAACAAACTACAGAAACCCTTTAAAGAGGACCTTTCATCAATATAATTTTATTTAAATGACCCCCCTACCTAATAGTCCGGCATCCACTGATGTTCCCCCTTTTTTTTTTTTTTCAAATCGACCCCCGAATCTTGAAATAACAGCCTTTTTCTTCTGCTGCAGCGTCTGTCAATCAGACGCTTTTTTGTAGGGGGCGTTGCTCAAGTCTTTTCTTTGCTATTCTCCTTGGCTGAGAGCGCAGCCAATCGCAGCGCTCTCTCTCAGCCAGGGAGAAGGAGCTCAAGTTCTCGCGAGAATCGCGAGAACTTGAGCTTCCTAACATCCGGTTCCAGCGCCATCTTGGATTCCCCTGACGAGGATTGCGGCGGGTGAGGAAGCAGCGCAACGAGCGGCAGGGTAAGTATTAGAATATACCCCTAGACATCGAGCAAAAGGGGTATATTCTAATACTTACCCTGCCGCTCGTTGCGCTGCTTCCTCACCCGCCGCGATCCTCGTCAGGGGAATCCAAGATGGCGCTGGAACCGGATGTTAGGAAGCTCAAGTTCTCGCGATTCTCGCGAGAACTTGAGCTCCTTCTCCCTGGCTGAGAGAGAGCGCTGCGATTGGCTGCGCTCTCAGCCAAGGAGAATAGCAAAGAAAAGACTTGAGCAACGCCCCCTACAAAAAAGCGTCTGATTGACAGACGCTGCAGCAGAAGAAAAAGGCTGTTATTTCAAGATTCGGGGGTCGATTTGAAAAAAAAAAAAAAGGGGGAACATCAGTGGATGCCGGACTATTAGGTAGGGGGGTCATTTAAATAAAATTATATTGATGAAAGGTCCTCTTTAAGTGACAGAAATATGAACCTACTCTAATCTGTACAGAACAGGAAATCACAACCTATTAGGTGTTGTAGTGTCCAGAGCGAAAATGATGTACATTTTTTTGTTATAGATGGTAATATGGAAAGTTAAAAAAAATATGTTTAACATAAAACGCGATTTAACAATAGGTCATTTTCTGATGACACATTCCCTCTAAGTGCCACATGCATACGCTGATGACCGAATGGCGAAATAATTAGAATTTGATCGTAGGACAGGTCACTTTTAATCCGGTGTCTGAAATGCCACTGCCTCCTTTTAGCTAAAGATATATAATCTGTTTCATCAGGATGATCTATGCTGTGTGTAGCTATTGAATGGAGTATGCGGCCCACACGCGTGTTTTCCATATGTACATGTAAGACATGCAGTACGTATTCTGAAGAGCCGCGGCCTCCTGTTTGCTTAGTGATGACTGCTTCTGGTCCGGAGGCCTGCGTTGGCTCCTGTTATCCAAAGGGAAGAAATGAGCTATGTTATCTGGATGACTGCAGACACATATGCATCCCCCTTTCTCACTGCATGGGCAGACAAGGTCGATAGCATTACAAGGTATTTGTGGCAGTGCTTGTTTCAGTTTTCAGAGCTGCCAGTTTTCAGGCGGATTTGAATTACAAAAGAAGAAGCTGGCATGAAAATTGAAAGGGGTTTATCGGCTAGTCTGAAGCCTCATAGCACATTGCTTATTTATGCAGTCCATCTGCAGCGAGGACTGTAGAGAAGCAATACATTTAAGAGGGGGGAAATAAGACTATATAAAGATCCCGATATGTTTAAGATGGCAAATAAAATATAGATAGCGGCAGTATATCTTCTAGAAAGTGATTTCACTTAAAGTTGCGCATTACGGCAAAGAAGCGTTTGTATCGGTGTCATAAATTGTAACCGCTTGTGATCCTCCGTACTGTAGGTAGCCTCCGGGGATTTCCAGGGAAGCTGTTGCTAAGTCACTTTAAAATTAAAATGGAGGAAAGATAACTGCGCTGAGAGCGATGCAGGGAAAGTGCTGAAGTTTAATGCTCTCTGCTATTTGAATAACGGGTTTTGCATTGCACGTAAAATTAGCCATGGACCAGTGGATAAAAGCCACCTCCTTTCGGAGAAAATTGGGATGCGTTTAAAGCCAGGAAGATTTTGGAGCCACTGATTTACATTTATTCATGGAGTGAATTGCTGCTATCAGGCGATCTCTCATATATTAGGCATTGTTCCACACATGCTGTAGGCTTTTTCTCCTTTTTAGAGAAATTCCTGGTTAACATTTCAGTCTTTTTTTTTTTTATCCATAGGAACAGGCAGTTAGATTTCAGTTTGCCAAAGACCAGGTTATCTTCTTCCCTTGACATGTGGATTAGCCCTAAAGACACAAAAGGAACAATAAAGCCTAAAGGCCCCTTGTTGCATTTGCATCCGTGAGATTTCATTATTTGGACCGGTTAGTGAGACCCACGGTTGCGGCTTATTTATCATAAAGTGGCAATCCATGGAAATGAGGAGTGTAATTCCCCGTGCTTCAGCTGACGGGATGCTGCCTTATAGGATGGGATACAATATATGAACAAAAGAGAGCTGCTTCTGAAATCTTAGCTCATCCTCAAGCTATGTAACTTCCCCTTAAAGGGGTTGTCTCGTGATTCATTCATCGTACATGACAATCTCTTTGTAACAAAGCTAGAACCAGCCCTGTACCTCACATGGGTCCAGAGATCTCCCCATTCATTGCTCTGCTAGATTTATATCAAGCTAACAGATCAAGGGGAGTGTGTCCTTTTACAGGGGGCAGGTCCTTTCTACTGCAGTTGAAGGGTGTAACTGAGCACGTGCTTCCATCTCACAGCGCAGGACAGAGAAATTAGAAAAAGAGCAAACAGCAGGTGGCGCTATACAGGTAGATTTCAGTTAACTCATTGGCTATAATAGATTTTATTACATGTCATTACAAAAGTATTCAGATCCAGGTGCTGGTTTGAAAATTGTCGAATATTTTTCCTTGGACAACCCCTTTAATATACAGTTTATTTTGCGGGGGAATAGGATTTCTTTGTGTTTTCACATCATATAGAATTACTATCAATAACCTTTATAGAACTATTCATTAGTCGTTAGTCATTTTATTATACTTATTAAAAAGGAAGCTTGCATCGTTACAGTTATTCAGCTGAACTGATTGATGAAGGGTAAGGCTACCTGCACTCTGGTGCTGGCTGTCTCGCAGAAATTCTGCACACATTTCTTTGCTAATTACTGTGCATTTCCGCACCAAAAATCTCATTGGTTACTTGTGGTTATTGGTTCCGATTTGTTGCGGCTGTTTGCATTGGTGTGAATTTCAGAATCGTCGGGTCAGTTTTGGCATGGAACGAAAAAGCAAAGTATACTTATAGAAGTCTATGAGCCCTCCGCCAGCCGCTGAGGATACCTGAAGCTGTCACAATAAGTAAGTCCCTCCTTAATGCTAATAATTTAAATAGCGCAAACAAGCTATGGCTGGGGTCACATCACTGCTTTGGTTTCTAATTTTCTTTGTTAAAGGAGCAGAACAGTAAAAATAATGGAAGCTGCATTTCTGTTATGTGACTTAAACTGCGCCCGCTGGACCCCATTCACTATAATAGGATCAGTCAGGTCTCTCTTATAAAACCTTTCATTTTACTGAGCAAAACAGCATAGTTTGCTGCCATATTGTTCATGGGAAAAAAAACGTTCACACTAGCGTTTTTCTTTTCCGACATTGAGTTCCGTCCTAGGGGCTCAATACCGGAAAAGAACTGATCAGGCATATCCCCATGCATTCTGAATGGAGAGCAATCCCTTCAGGATGCATCAGAATGTCATCAGTTCAGTCTTTTTGCCTTTTCAGGACGGAGATAATACCGCAGCATGCTACGCTTTTATCTCCATCCAAAATTCCGGAACACTTGCACACTTTTTTCCATTGAAATGCATTAATGCCGGATCCGGGCCCGAGTGTTCCGGAAAAACTGATCCGGCATTGCCATACGTTTTTCCGGATGACACCGGAGAGACGGATCCGGCATTTCAATGTATTTGTCATACAGATCAGGATCTTGATCCGTCTGACAAATGCCATCAGTTTGCATGCGTTTTGACTGATCCGGCAGGCAGTTTCGGCGACTGAACTGCCTGCCGGAATCCTCTGCCACAAGTGTGAAAGTACCCTTAGGGCTCATGCACGCAAACTTATTTTTTTCCACATTCTGTGTGGATCGGATGCAGACCCATTCACTTCAGTAGGGCCGCAAAAGATGCAGACAGCCCACAGTGTGCTCTCCCCATCCATATGTCCATTACATTGCACCCGCACATAAATAGAACATGTCCTATTCTTGTCCATTTTATGGACAAGGCTAGGACTGTTCTGTAGAGGGCAGGATGTTCCATTCTGCAAAATGCGGAACACAATTGGCTGGTATCCGTGTTTTGCGGAACGCAAAACAGGCTACAGTCATGTGCATGAGCACTTATAGAGATCTTCTAATTTCCTTTAGATTCAAATTTGTATGCAAAGCTAGGTGGTCCTTTTAAATTAAACTTTAAAATAAAGGAGTCCCCTGGGAATTCAACTTTGCTATACTGTCCTAAAGGTGGCCATAAGATGGATATGATGAATGTTGTTCGGAGAAAGTAAGTATAGTCATGTTGGATTTGAACATGCCCAATCCTTTTGTTTTCAAGCAAGACTTGTCTGACAATGCCTTATCCCCCTCTCCCTAATGAATAAATTGGCAACTTGCCAACCATACATGTGTATGGGGAATCTGTAGATGTTGGCCAACATCTATTAAAGGTGCATGGCTTCCTTAAGAATAGGCCATCAGTGTTTGTTTGGTGGGTTCGACCTCAGGGTGTATCTTCTGTGAATTCCACATCACCTTCACTTGAAGAAGTGCTGAAGTGCCGGCGTATAAGACAACTTTCTAACACTAGAAATTATTTTCAATAGTCGGGGGTAAACTAATACGCCGGGTATAAGGCAGCACAGGGAAGAAGGAAGCAGTTCCCCCCTCCCAACTGTGCTGCCCGCCCCGAATCCTGGATCCCAGCGCCCGCCCCTCTCTTAATTTATTCACTGTAGGGCTGCAACAACTAATCGATGTTATCGATAATATTCGATAACGCCATTCGTTGTCGACAAATCCCGTTATCGAATAATTGGCCAATTCGTTGCTATGCGGGCGGTCAGGCGCTATGCCTGCGGGTCCCGTAAATCCCTCACACCACCGCAGTTAAGTCCCTGATACATCGCTGGCTGTGATGCTTCACAGTGCAGCGATGTATCAGCCGTGGAGGGAGGAGGGGCTGGAGGCGGCAACTCGCGGCGGGGCCGGTGCAGTCACTGTACTCTTACACCGGCCCTGCTGCTCACAGCAGCATAATATCTAAAGACTATTCCTTAACCAGCAATAACTTGAACTTTAAATCAGCTCTATGATCTTCATTACCGTACAATGAAGCTCCATTAACAGGCAGAGCGGGCGGTGGCGTAACGTCACTCACTCATGTGACGCGCCTGCTCTGCCCACTTTATGAATGAAGCAGGCAGAGAAGGCAAGTCACGTGAGTGAGTGAAGTTATGCCGCCGCCCGCTCTGCCTGTTACCGTAGCTTGTTTTATCATGTTTTTATTTTTTAAGAATTTTCGATTTATATTTAGTTTTACAGATCACTATATTTAAGCAAAAAACATAAAATCCTGCAGTTTTCGCACTGGACACCAAGCCAAATAATAGGCGCAACTTCTTGGTGTGTACAAATCACTTTACTGCAGTTACCTACTTATCTGTCATTCTAATCCTGCCTATAATGAGATCTCCTCTGTGTAATAACCCCCCATTCACAATATATGATTGTCAGAGCTTATCTATTCTATCCTTGTACACTGACCTCTGCACAGGTCACAGAGCACGCCTAGAAAACTCTCCCCATAGAAGGCAGTGAGGTCTCCTCCTGACCATTGTGTCTATGGCCCATGTGACCGCTGTAAAGCAATTTTCTTAATGCGTTTCAACTAGCATAATCATGTTCAGTAAATAGAATTAAAAAATCAGTATAAAAACAAAGTAGAAATAAGGATATGTGTTGCTAGTTTCAACTAGCATGTAAAATTTTTGTTGACACATTTCCTTTAAGAGACAATTGAGTGGAGAACAGACAAGAGGGGTGCAGAGAATGGGGTCTTGGAGAGTACATTTGGGAATAAAGATGATGTCAGAGATGTATGGAGGGGACAGGTTGTAGACGGCCTTATACTGTATATCATTGTTAATGTGAACTGAATTTGCAAGACATTGGGTAGCCAATTAAAGGATTGGCAGCGGATTACTTTTCTCATTTTCATTACAAATTATATTCCATAATGCCATAAATGTACAGGAATGTCATTCTAGTGTATAGGACCATTTGCTACTAAATATAAGCTACTATATAGTTTAAGTTCGATATTACTTGTTATAAACACACATCCATTTACTGTTTCTGAATATAGTGGCCATTAGTGTTGATCAAGCACCAAAATGCTCGGGTGCTGTACAGAGCACCCGAGCACAATGGAAGTCAATGGGAGAACCAGAGCATTAAACCAGGGGGAGGGTGTCTGGTTCATAGGAAAAGGTCAGAAATTGATGAAAACACCACTGAAATGGTTCAGGAACAGAATGGGGAGGATGTCTGGATGCATCTTGGACTTCCAGGTTGCTGCTGGGAACAGTGTTGTCCGAGTAGTACGCCAATTTTACAGATTGACAATAATACGCACAAAACCAAAGATAAAATGGTTTTTAGGGGAAAAATTGTTAGGAAACATTCTTTCCTGAATATTTACTTGTATAGAAAGTGCAAGTGCTGCCAAAAATTACAAGGAACCTGTATATCACATAAAGGAGGGCCTCATTCACATTGTGGTACAATTGTTCAGGTAGTGGGACTCCTACACTCATAAAGACTATGCACTAAGTGAACGGGCTGCCAAAAATTACAAGGAACCGGCACTCCAATACACCCTTTATTACACATAAAGGAGGGCATCATACACACCCCTGAAAAATGATGATTGATGGCCTGCTGGTTACCCTCAAAAACATTAGGAGTAAGGGCCTGCTGGTGACCCTCTAAAACATTAGGGCTGAGGGCCTGCTGCTGATCTGACCATCTAAAAAATTATGGACGAGGGCCTGCTGCTGAGCTGAACATCTAAAACATAAGGGGCGAGGGCCTGCTGCCAAGCTGACCATCTAAAACATTATGGTTGAGGGCCTGGTGCTGAGCTGACCATCCATAAAATTATGGTTAAGGGCCTGCTTCTGAGCTGACTATCGAAAAAAAAATTTGAGTGACTGCTGCTGAGCTGACTCTCTAAAACATTAGGAGCAAAGGCAGCCTAATAAGCATGTTGATATGATGGAGGAAGAGGACGAGAAAAGGAAGATTGAACCATATACCCTTTTTTGTGGTGCGAAGGGGTGCATGGGAATACAGTGTATTCAATGTACCATAAAAGCCACATTTAAAGTGCCTTTATATTCAGCCACTTTTCTCTGGTGGAGTAGAGAAGTCAGGGGCAATCCAGGCCTTGTTCATTTTGATAAGAGTCAACCTGTCAGCATTTTAAGTTGACAGGCGGATGCTCTTATCAGTTATGCCCCCAGCAACACTAAATACCCGCTCTGACAAAACGCTGACGGCAGGGCAGGCCAGCACCTCCAAGGCATAGAGCACCAGTTTGTGCCACATGTCCAGCTTGGACACCCAATAGTTGTAAGGCACATAGGGATCATTGAGGACGCTGACACGGTCTGCTACGTACTCCTTCACCATCTTCCAAAACTTTTCTCTCCTTGTGACACTAGGCCGCGCATCAGGGTGAGGTTGCTGGCGGGGTGTCTTGAAACTGTCCCAGGCCTTGGAGGGTGTTGCCTTGCCTCAGTTAGAACTGCTGTGTGTTCCCCTCATCTCCCCTACTTGGTTGCCCAAGGAACTACGTACTCTGCTGCCAACGTTGTCAGATGCAAATTTTCGGAGCAAATTTTCCACAAGGACCTTCTGGTATTGCACCATTTTGCTAGTCCTCTCCACCACAGGAATGAGAGATGAGAAGTTCTCTTTGTAGCGGGGGTCGAGAAGGGTGAACAACCAGTAATCAGTGTTGGCCAAAATGCGTATAACCTTGCATTCACGGGAAAGGCAGCATAACCTAAAGTCAGCTATGCGTGCCTCCCAACAGACAAGACTTCGCTGTCCTCATCAGGAGGATGACTCTCAATCTCCTCATCCTCTTCCTCCTCTTCGGCCCATCCACACTGAACAGATGTAATAAACTTGCTGTGGGTACTACCCTCTGTAGCGGAGGCAACAGTCTCCTGCTCCTCCTCATCACCCAATTCACACTGAGAAGACGAACAGAGGGTGGTCTGGCTATCACCCTTTGTACTTTCTTCCCCCATTTCCACCTCTTCAACATGCAAAGCGTCCTCCTTTATTGTGAGCAGAGAGCGTTTGAGTAGACACAGAAGTGGGATGGTTATGCTTAAAATAGTGGCATTGCCGCTCACCATCTGTGTTGATTCCTCAAAGTTGCATAAAACCTCACAGAGGTCAGACATCCATGCCCACTTGTCACTTGTGAAGAGCGGAAGCTGACTAGAAAGGCGACAACCATGTTGCAGCTGGTATTCCACTACTGCCCTCTGCTGCTCACAAAGCCTGGCCAACATGTGTAACAGTCGGTGAGCTGGCAATTGCAAGCTCTGCTTCAGCGTTGCCGGACTAGCGGCAGCTATATATGACTTGCGGAAATGGGCACATGCGTGGCACACCTTCACCAGTAGCTCAGGCAAATTGGGGTAGGTTTTGAGAAACCGCTGAACCACTAAGTTGAACACGTGGACTAGGCATGGTATGTGTGTGAGCTTGCAGAGCTCCAAAGTCGCCACCAAGTTACGGCCATTATCGGACACAACCATGCCTGGTTGTAGGTTGAGTGGCGAGAGCCACAGCTTAGTCTGTTCCCTTATACCCTGCCAAAGCTCTGCGGCGGTGTGCTGTTTGTCACCTAAACATATTAGTTTCCCCACTGCAGTGCTACACTGCTTCCAGCTGCTGACTGGGTACTGTAAGATGATAATTCAGAGGTGGAATTGAAGGAGGAGAAGGAGAAGGGGGGTTGCCACCACTAATGTAGATGGTGAGGGAAATCCTGATGGAAGTAGGGCCCGCAATCCTTGGCATCGGTAGCACCTGTGCCATCCCACGGTACGACTCGCTTCCAGCCTCCACAACGTTCACCCAGTGTGCTGTCAGGGAAATGTAACATCCCTGGCCACAAGCACTTGTCCATGTGTCAGTTGTTAAGTGGACCTTCCCAATAACTGCATTGGTCAGGGCACGGATGATGTTACTGGACACATGCTGGTGTAAGGCGGGGATGGCACACCGGGAAAAATAGTGGCGGCTGGTGAGTATGGATGGACCGCCAACGCCATCAGGCTGCGGAAAGCCTCAGTGTCCACAAGCCTAAATGGCAACATTTCTAGGACCAGCAATTTGGAAAGGTGCGCATTTTGTCCTGTGGCCTGTAGGTGGGTGGCCTGGCAGGGTATTGGCGCTTTCGTTCAAAGGCCTGGGGTATGGACATCTGTACGCTGCATTGGGACACAGAACTGGATGTGCTAGCTGATGGTGCTTGTGGATGTCCAGGTGCAGGGCGGGAGGCATCCGGGCCTGCGTCTTGGACAGGGGATTGGCCAGCATGTAACACAGGGGAAGAGGAGGCAGTGGTGTGACCCACAGCAACTGATTGTGGACCCAGGCGTTCGGCCCACCTATTAGGGTGCTTTGATGCCATTTGGTGGATCATGCCGGTGGTGGTAGTGTTCACGCCTCTGCTCATTTTGGTACAGCACAGGTTGCAAATGACAATTTTTTTATCGTTCACACTTCCCTCAAAAAAAGCGCCAGACTGCGGAACACCGGCCCTTGGCAAGGGAGATTTCCGCAAGGGGGTGCTCCGGGGAACAGTTGCGGGCCTGTTTGATGGGGCCCGCCTTTTCCCTTTTGCCACCCCACTGCCTCTTCCAGCCTGTTGCGATGATGTCGATCCCTCCCCCTCTGTACTGCTGTCCTCGCTCGGCTTGCCACCTTCCCAGGTTGGGTCAGTGATTTCATCGTCCACCACTTCCTCACTCTGGTCATCCTCCTGACTTGTTGAGCTAACAACAACCTCACCTATTGACAACTGTGTCTCATCCTCATCATCAACCTCTTGAGACACTAATTGCCGTTGACTTATTGGCAACTGTGTCTCATCATCATCATCCACCTCGTGAAACACTAAGTGCCATTCCCAACAGTCATCTTCTTGTGACTGTGATTGCTCAAGAGTTTGGGCATCAGTGCACACGATCTCCTCATGTCCCTCTTCAAGCGGGTTTGGCGAGAGGCCCAAATCAAGGAATGGCGATGAAAAGAGCTCCTCTGAATATCCGATTGTGGGATCACTTGTTTGCCAAGACTCTCCATGGTGGGAGGAAGGAGGATCAGGGTGAGGATTCTGTTGACCAGACTCTTGGCTACTGAGACTGGACTTTGTGGAAGACAGGGTGGTGCTTAACCGACTGGAAGCATTATCTGCTGCAATCCAGTCACCGGTGTGACTTCGAGAGTGGTGTCCTGCGCCGCCCTGCAAACTGGGACATAAAGCTAAGTATCGTGGATGAGTGTGTTTCTTGTGCTCTGGCAGCAGGCACAGTTTCACCGTGCCCAGGGCCACGGCCTCTGCGTGCACCATCAGCAGCACGGCCACTTCCCCGTCCCTTACTGCTCGCCTTCTGGATATTAAATGGTATATATGCTTGCAAGTATGTCATACGTACAGTAGCGCAGGTTTTGTAAGTGTATGCGCAAATAAATTAAACTGAATGTCACTGATATTTAGGATGTGCAAATGTTATACAGGAGATGTAGCGCTGGTAATGTCGCAGTCACCAACGGCTAATAAAAAAAATTACAGGGAATATCACTGATATTTATGATGTACAAATGTTATACAGGAAATGTAGCGCAGGTAATGTCGCTGTCACCAGCAGCGAAAAAAATTAGACTGAAGGTCACTGATATTTAGGATGCGCAAACGTTATACAGGAGATGTAGCGCAGGTAATGTTGCTGCTGTCACCAGCGGCTAATAAAAAAAATTACAGGGAATGTCACAGCTACAGTATTTGGGATGAGCAAACGTTATAATAATAGATCCGCAAACGTTATAATAGATAATTTCGCTGTCTGCAGCGGCCAAACAATTGCAAGCTATTTAGCGCAGGTTGCGCTAAAAATATATATATTGCTGCCAGACACAACAATAGTCCTTAAAATGACTTTTGGGTCTCTATCACCAACCCTGCCTAACCAAAAAATAAAATTCAATTCCCTACACTGTCCCTTCTACAGCACAGCTTTCCCTGACTAAGACTGGCCGAACCATGTGTCATCGGGTGCTTTATGTCATATTCATTAATAATGCAATTTTAGGTATATTAGAATTACTGTATTTTTCAGACTATAAGGCTACTTTCACACTACCGGCATGGACCTCCAGCAGGCTGTTCTGTCTGGTGAACAGCCTGTCAGATCTGTCCTGCCGCTAGTGACCACGTGCCCCTGGACTGCTGCTCCGTCCCCATTGACTATAATGGGGGTGGAGGCACGGCGAGAGGCTGCCTGAATAAAACTGACATGTCCGACATTTATTCCGGCAACCTCTCGCTGTACGCTGCCGTGCCCTTGCCGGAACGCCACACCGCCCCCATTATAGTCAATAGGGACGGAGCGGTAGTCCAGGGGCACACGATCACTAGCGGCAGGACGGATCCGACAGGCTGTTCACCCGACGGAACAGCCTGCTGGTGGTCCGTGCCGCTAGTGTGAAAGTAGCCTAAGACGCACCTAGGGTTTGGAGGAGGAAAAAAATATATAAAATGTTTTTTAATAGACCTCCATTCTTCATCAGACCTCAGATCAGATCCCAAAATCAGACCCCAGACTCCATCAAGTTCCATCAGCCTGAGTCAGACCCCTCAACTTCCATCAGCCTCAGATAAGACCCTCTCGAGCCTCCATTAGCCTCAGATCAGACCCCCCTGCCCCATCAGACTCAAATCAGACCCCCAATTGGCCTCATATGGGACCCCAAAGCACCCTTGGAACCTCATATGGGACCCCATGAGAGCATCAGACGCAGATCAGACCCCAATCAGCCCCTCAGCCTCAGATCAGACCCCACTCCAGATGTATATGCAAGACTCGCCGCTCCATCGCTTTTTCAGGATCCCACCATGTACTGTGACCTGATGGCACACAGTGTCAGGTCATAGTGCACACCTACGTGCACTACGCTATGCCGCTTTGTGTAGTTAGGACACCACAGCAGGACCAGGAAGAAGATCAGGGGAGGTGAGTACAGCCAGCACAGCACTGCCTTCGCCTCCCATAATGGAAGTGATCATTAGCATTCAGACTATAAGATGCCCTGCCACTTTAACCCCATTTTTTGGGGGGAAAATGTGTGTCTTATAGTCCAAAAAATATGGTATATGAAATTATATTGCATTCATATATCTTACTCTAATTTTTGTTTGTTTCTTTCTTCTTCTGTAGTTTCTTCCATTTTAAAGATGCAAATGTGTCCCAGAGCCAAATCTATGTGTAATCATTAATTTGCATAGATAGTGTGCTAAACTAAATTATGTGACCATCAGCATACATAAAAGTACATTCTTGTAAGGAAACATGCTAATATGCAAATTTCATTACGTGACACCTTTAAAACATCTAGGTATTATTGTTTATTCATGTTGAGAGTAGGGGTGGGCGATATAAACGATATAAATTTGGGGAAACGATATAGATTTCTGTCTATATCGCGATAGATGACCACGGAGCGGTAGTGAATTGAAGAAGCTTCTCAATCACCGCTCCGTGGCCTCCCGACTCTGCACCGTGCTGCACTGGCCAGGGCCTTGCGTGCACACGTCGTTGGCGCACTGGCTGATGCTGTGTGAGACATTAGGACCCTCCCAGTGCATGCTGGGAAGAAGACTTGGTCCGTCTCCTGCGGACTCCGTCAGCCAGCCGCGCACCCTGCAGGAAAGGTAAGCATATTAGCAGGTGCCTGAATCTACCCGGGGGTGGGGGGGGACGGTGGATGGCTATGGGATGGGGCTGATGGCGCTGGCTGGGGGACATGGATGATTGCAAATAGCAATGGCAGCATGGGGCTGATGGCACTGGCTGGGGGACATGATGATGGTGGCAATGGCATGGGGCTGATGGCGCTGGCAGGGGTAGATGGATAATGGCATGGGGCTGATGGCGCTGGATGGGGGACATGGATGATAGCAAATGACAATGACATGGGGCTGATGGTGCTGGCTGGGGGACATGGATGATGTCAAATGGCAATGGCATGGGGCTGATGGCGCCGGCTGGGGGAAATGGATGATCGCAATGGCATTGGGGCTGATGGCGCTGTCTGGGGGACATGGATGATGATGGTCATGTAATTTGTATGCATACAGAAGAAAATAATATATTGCGATATATAGCTATATCGCACATGCTTCAAATTTTATTGCTATATAGATTTTAGGCCATATCGCCCAGCCCTAGTTGAGAGTATCTGTATTTAATTAATACTCTTGATCATGCATAGTAACCGGGTTTGGCTTGCAAACAAGAATTGCATATTCAAGTCCGTTACAATAAGTGCTGGTTCAAGGTCACTGAGGGAGCTGTCCAGAGCCTTGATTTGCATATAATATTGCCAGCAGACACACTGTGCTGAGGCAGGTTTCCTGTCTGATCTTCTGGTCTTTGTCATGGAGATTCCTAGTAGTGGAGGCCAGTTCCCAGATAATGATTAAGTGTTTTAATGGCATTCATTCATTCTGGACGAACTACTCAAGCAGAAAAAAGGGTTATGTAAAAATCACATTTAAGAAAAAATGATTTGTAATCTTTGCATCACCAGCACTTTGAGGAGACATTAGGACTTAAATCCTTGGCGTGGTAGACTCATCCTTTATCTTCTGATATTTACTGAGTTTACTGGTGCATGAAAGGTTTTCAACAAGAAAAGCAGCTGGGATTGGCTCCTTATAGGTAATGCTATCTACCAGGCTATTACTTTCTATATATTGATAGTGAAGTAATCTTCAAGATATCACCCAATAAATAGACATTATTTAAATGTTAGGAACAAAAGAAAGGACCAGAACTATATTTATGATCCTCCTGATCCCCAATCTTCAGCGTGTTGATCAACTTTTTTTTAAAATTCATCTTAACATCCCATTGAAGAAACCTATTATTGTCCCAGACTGAAGATATGGACTTTTAAGTTTTTTTAAATAGATTTTCCTTCTTCTTTTTCCCTTAGTCAATATCTAGAATTTCTATTACTGTGCAGAACTGAGCTGTTCAGTTGACACATTTTCAGTCTATTAGTTTCTGCTAATGGTCCTCCTTCTACTTCTGACTATATTCAGAAGTAAAAATTGATTCAATCGTGATTGTTTTGAACTATTGCAAGATAAGACTTACCTGTGTTCTTGGGGCAACTCACACTTTCATATAAATAGGCCTTTCAAATGTCAATTTAATCCATTAAGCAAAAGCATGTTATGAAATGTAATCGAAGTCAAAAACTGCATCACGTGCCACTTAGAGGATAAGGCACTTCTGCAGCCAGGCATTGGCTTCAGCGGTATACATAACCCCTGTCCAAAGTTGACAAGCGGGTACCTGAACACAGCAGTGGACAGAAGGAGCCAGAACAAAATGTTAAAGTCCCCTATAATGACAAAAATTTTAACAATACTAATTACATTTAAATTGAAAGTTCAAAATACTATTAAAGATTCAAATTAAATACGTTTAACCCCTTAAACAACTGTGACATACCTGTACATCATAGCGGTTAAGGGAATGTATGTTAATATCCCAGGTTCTAGCCCCCTAAGGGGCTCAAAGTTGTGTAAAAAAAAAAAAAGTTCAAATCACCCCCATTTTACAATATAAAATTTCCCAATTTTACATATAAAAATAAATAAATAAAAACATAACAGATATTACATCTAAAAATGTCTGGACTATTAAAATATATTTCCTGCACAGTGTACGCCGTAACAGCCATCACCTTGCCCCCCTCCCAAAAAAGAATAACTTATAAAAAAAAATGTTTGTACCCCAAAAATGGTACCTATAAAAACTACAGTTTTCCCCACAAAAGAACAAGCCCTCATACATCTCTGTAGATGGAAATATAATTTTTTTGGTGGCTTTCAGGAAATGTCGATGAGAAAAACTGTACAAATTTGGTATCGCCGTAATAATAGTGAGCTGCAAAATAAGGACGGCATGTTATTTTTAGAGCCAGTTAATATCAAAACTAGGGATGAGTGAATCGACTTCTGATGAAACATACGAAGTCGATTTGCATAAAACTTTGTTTCATCCCTAATCAAAACCCCAAAATCCTTGTAGGAATTATGTTTTGTTTTTTGTTTTTTCAGTTTTACCCCACAAAGAATTGTTTCCATTTTCCAATACAATGCATAGTAAATAAAATGGTGTCATTAAAAAACTTAACTTATCCAGCAAAAATAAACCCTCTTCTGGCTATATGAACCGAAAATTAAAAAGTTATGGCTACTGGAATGTGGGGAGGAAAAAACGAAGATGCAAAAAACAAAAATGGACCCTGTTAAATAGGTATCAAGACCAGCATGTGCTGCGCCAATCATATCCCTGCGCTACGGGAGGATACACCTAATTTATGGCACCTAAACTGGAATCTTTAACAGTGCGACACTGATGTGGCTTTCTGTCTTCATTTACGCAAGAAAATGGGCTAAATGAAGGTAAATGTGCTGGGCCTGCCCCCTCTCCACCCTCACTACCATCCTTTTATGTAAAGTCAGGGCAGCGTATAAACTCCATTGTGACTTTGTTTGCAAATTATTAACGCCATAAAAATGGTGTACGGAAATAATTTTTAAAAATACACACATATATACTACAAAGAATTCCACATGCACAATAAAAGCAATGACAGTATTCTGCCATAATAATAAATTAATAGGATGTATTTTTTTAAAGGTGTTATCCAAGTTATTTTTTAGTTTTTTTTTTTTGTTTCTAACTAAGCAAATGTAAGGGGTTTTCAATTCACTTACTTCATCTACAGTGGCCTCTCTCATATTTCACTGAGCATCACATGACCTGTAATGTCAGCTTCTTTCCCTGCTCTGATGACGTTCTGTGCACAAGCTTGAGGATTCAGGTCTGCTTCTGTGCACAGATCATCACTGTGAAGGCTGAGATGGTTGGAGCAATAAGCATCCTCCCTGCACTGCTGGATTAGATGTCTGCCCTGTGTCTCCCCCTCCCACTGGATTCTTCAGCAAAGTTTAACGCCTTCTACCATCAGCAGCACAGACTCAGGGTTGGAGGCTTTGCATCAGGTACTGAGCAGCTGCAGGGTTTCTTCTTCTCAATGCACTGAGGAGATAAATACTGTGCACAGGATCTTCTCTCCCTCCTTACCCTGCAGACACAGAGCTGACATAGACTGGAGGAGTTCTATCTTATGCTGGCTGTGAGGATGTGTCTGCAGAGCATTGCAGAAGAACAGGTAGGGGAAGATCCTATGTGTATCAGCAGTGTCATTGTACTGTACAGCGGGGACTTGTAGTCCCACACATACAACATGCGTATCCCAGCAGTCAGACTGCAGGCAGGGCAGCAATTTTATTTACACCCTCAGAGATTGTTGTTACACACTCGCCCCCCCCCCCCCCCCCCCCCACAGCTCTGCAACTGCATGTCAACAAACGGGCCAGAACAGAACTAGGGAAGTTAGTAAATATCTTTTTTTGTTTTGCCTAAAACGGCTTTATTTTTCATATATATATAACTCATACAACCCATTTAAATTCTATTTACAAAATGCTTAAAAAAAAATCTAGAAATCATGCCAACTGAGGCATCAAACAGCTACTTTTATTATAGCTGACAGAATGTGGGGAGGCAAAAATGGGAGCTTCCCTAAAATTAGTATTGGTTTGTCACATCCCTACCATATCTATTTGACAGTCATAGTACGTGAATATACAAAAATTGAATCAGCTCACTATACCAGCCCTGTAGTGTGAAACATCAGGCTGGTACCAGGTATGTAACATAGGGTAGTAGATGCAATATTTCTCCAGCACTCCCCAATAAGATTAAAAACAAATGGGCAGATTTACTAATGTTGTCTAAAACGAAGACAGTAAATTTACAGTCTTAAACTGCGCCGCCATAGTTATCATAGTAACTGATGTTGTATGATAATTCTGTCGCCTCTTTAGAATGTCTAGTCAGAGTTTACGCCAGTTGGCATAATTTTACTCGACATTTGCCCAAATTTTGGCACTTTTTTTACTTTTGCACATAGGGGGTCATTTTAGCTGTGCCCTTTCCCATTTAGCTGCACCCTTTCCACTAAGTCACACCCTGTTGCTGGGCACAGCATGAAAAGGTTAGGAAAATGTTTATAACACTTAATAAATGCAGTGCAAAGCATGTATGCCAGTTTTTTGGCACACATTGCACATTTTCAATAGTAAATATGCCCTACTATTATTATTTAAAATCCACAACTCCTAGATCAACTGGGAATAGATCTGGAAGCTGTGCACATTATTTTAATAATGGATGTTGAAAAAAGACTATGTGGAAGACTTAGGCCCCTTTCGCATGAGCGAGTTCAACGTATTGGACTTGCAGTGTTTGTCAGCGAGAGCACCCGTCCTGACCTCCCAGCATTGACTGGGTTGCACAGTATTATATTGATTTATGATTTTATGTAACCCTTAGAGGTCTGGAATGTATTATAGTGTTATTTAATACATAATGCTGTCACTGTTATCCAATACATTCCAGACCTCTAAGGTTTACATAGCATCATAAATCAATATATTGCTATGCGGTCAGCGCTGGAGGTCAGGACCGGTTCTCTCGCTGACACTTGCTGCAAGTCCAATACTTTTTAAATGTCATTGCTAGTAAATTGAGTCGCACTTGTCACTTTCTGAAAAGAGCAGTGGCAAAGGCTGGACATGTGCAGAGCCATCAACCCCAGTACATTTATCATAATTTTCGCATATCTTTCAAACTGCGTCCCTCCAGCTGTTGTAAAACTACAACTCCCACAATGCCCTACTGTAGGCTGATACCTGTAGGCTGTTCAGGCATGCTGGGAGTTGTAGTTTTGCAACAGCTGTAAGGCTGCAGTTTGAGGATGCCTGATCTAGACGCATGGACTGCCAGGGGATGCACTTGATTTATGAAAAGGCATTCACCTCGTTATAAATTAGATGCACCTTCTGGCGGCTCTGGGGATATCAAGACTGGAATAGCAAATGGCAGTTTTTATAAATCTCCCTTCTTATTTTTTATTTTAATTGAGAGTGCTGTCTACTACCCTGCATCCCATTGACCTTATGTATTGAAAATTGGTAAATAAAGGTTCGGAATACTGTAAAAACTCACTAATCCCCCACCACTTCCGTTCCAACGCTTCCTAGTTTCCCCGCTGGTCTGTACACCGGTCCCTCTCGACACAGAGTTGCTTTTGCTCAGCCAGTCACTGCAGAGTGTTGGAACGAGTGGTGATCCATAGGTTTACTGACCAAACAACCCCATTAGATACAGTTGCACAAATAATTTTGTATAAGGTCCATTATGTCTAGTGTAAAGAATGGTAAGAATGTAATAGCAGATACATAATGTAATACAAGCCATACAGGGTGATAGTTGTAATAGTGTGATTCCAGGAGCCAAGCAGCTTGGTAGTGTTATGTTATATGGATTCTTTGATGGTTCAAGACAACTAGCCATTCTTTGAAGAAAGCATGCATTTTGCCTTATACCAGGGAATTAGTATGTAAGCTCACTGTCTGTTTTTTTTTTTTAGCATAATTAGGCCAAAACGCAAGACAATAATCGATAATACAAAAGCAAATCTACATCCAAAAGGTTGACAAAAGTTTTGAGTTCACTTCGTGCCATTTTACACAGGCAGATTATTGGGCCTGTGTAAGCTTGTTCCTGATAATTGCCTTGTGAGGGTGCCACCGATGTGCCTACCTAATGAATGAGCAAGCGTTCGTTCATTGGGTGAAACCATCTTGGATGTAGCGCCCAATATCATTGTTTCTGGACAGCAGATGATCCTATGTAAATGGTGAATCTGTCCTAAAACAAGCTATTGCAGTAGCGATACAGATCAAGCAGTTATTGGCAATGTTTTTTTCATTCCCGATAATTGCCTGTACGTTGGCCCATGTAAAGTGGTCTTAAGGCCCCTTTCACACGAGCGAGTTTTCCACGCGGGTGCAATGCGTGACGTGAACACAGCTCTGACCCCATAGAAGTGAATGGGGCTTCAGTGAAAAACGCATTGCACCCGCGCGGAAAAAACTGAATGCAATCGCAGACAAAACTGACGGAACTTGCTTGCAAAATTGTGCGAGTTTCCCTAAACGCATCCTGAGCCAATCCATATCGTTCGTGTGAAAGAGGCCTAAGGGCATGTTCACATGGGACAGATTTCCCATACGCAAATCTGAACTGAAACTGATTTCTACAATCTGTTGGCCAGCATAGTTTAGGCATATGTTAATTTACTGGTGCCATGTCAATAATGAATATGCTGTGGATTCTGAAATGTAAAGTCTGTTCATTATTCCCCAAAGATTTTTTATGAGCGTATTAACTTGGTATAAAATACTCTGTTCACTTGCATTACCAGCAGAATAGCAGCAGGGTCTGTCAGAATTTGGGCACTCTGGAAACAGAATCCTGAACATGTGAACATGGCCTTGAATAGAACAGAGGTGCTGTGTTAGGACCAGAAATGAGCACATCATCCACGTAACATATCAAAGAATCAGAATTAAAGGGAACCTGTCACCGGGATTTTGTGTATAGAGCTGAGGACATGGGTTGCTAGATGGCCGCTAGCACATCCGCAATACCCAGTCCCCATAGCTCTGTGTGCTTTTATTGTGTAAAAAAACCAGATTTGATACATATGCAAATTAACCTGAGATGAGTCCTGTCCGTGACTCATCTCAGGGACAGGACTCATCTCAGGGACAGGACTCATCTCAGGGACAGGACTCATCTCAGGGACAGGACTCATCTCAGGGACAGGACTCAATCCCAGGGACAGGACTCAATCCCAGGGACAGGACTCAATCCCAGGGACAGGACTCAATCCCAGGGACAGGACTCAATCCCAGGGACAGGACTCAATCCCAGGGACAGTACTCAATCCCAAGGACAGGACTCATCTCAGGTTAATTTGCATATGTATCAAATCAGGTTTTTTTACACAATAAAAGCACACAGAGCTATGGGGACTGGGTATTGCGGATGTGCTAGCGGCCATCTAGCAACCCAAGTCCTCAGCTCTATGCACAAAATCCTGGTGACAGGTTCCCTTTAAGAAATTTTCCTTGTGGGCTAATATTCCTCACAACTATAATAGATAGTCCAATAACAGAAATTCAGTCTAAGCAGGTAGAAAGTCAGATTGTGCTTCCTCACTGTGACATCCACTTCAGGGGGCACCTTACTAATCGCAATTCTAACCTTTTTCTATGCAGTCCTTAGTGAGCGACCCAAGGCTTGTCAGTTTTACAATGAGTGACAACTGGTCAGAGGAAAGGGGAGCATGTATTAAGAGAAGATAAAAATACAGTAGGTCAGGGTTCAGCAACCTTCAGCACTCCAGCTGTTGGTAAACTACAAATCCCAGCACGCTCTATTCATTTCTATGGGGGTTTCAAGTACAGCCGAGCAAGGATACATGCTGGGAGTTATAGTTTCATCACAGCTGGAGTGCCAGAGGTTGCTGATCTCTGCAGTGCCAGTTTGCTGAGGGAATAGCTGTAAACAATGTGTAAACTGGTAACATGATTGGAAAAGGAGTGTGTTTGTATTTTATAGTAGCGGCTCTTTCTATGGGCTTCAGCTGTTTTAGTGACAGAGTTAACATTTGGAGCAGATTTGTCTAGACCATTTTTTGGGTGCGATTTGTCCCAAAACACTGGTGTTCATGCTTTGTATATCAGCCAGCATTAGCCACTATGATAAATCTTGCCCAGTTTAAGGGCTCATGCACACGACTGTGCGGAACGCACATTGCTGGTGTCCGTGTCTATAAAAAAAATAGAACATGTCCTATTCTTGTCCGACAAGAATAGGACATGTTCTATTAAGTGCCGGTGATGTGCAGTCTGCAAAATGCGGAACGCACATTGCCGGTGTCCGTGTTTTGCGGATCCGTGGATCTGCAAAACACACACGGATGTGTGAATGGACCCTTACTGTTAGACAGTATTAGCAGTCTATTTTCCTACTTTCTCCTCAGTTAGCGGCAAAAATGCCACATTTCTGTAACTTTTTGGTGCATTGACAAATTTCTAGAGCTCAACCAGAATTCTGGTGTAAATCTGGAGCAGGATTTAGGATTTGGTGCACATTTCCACACTAATAATAAATCTGCCCAGTCTATGGACAGGAGCGCTCATGTTTACTCTTATAATAGTTCCGATAAAATTGAGTTTAGACATTAAAATCATGCCCAGCAAATTTTGGAATAGTTTCTGTTTGGTCTTCACAACTTATAACTGTGTAGCAATTTACAGTTTTCTTTACGTTGCCTTGCTGCTCAGTGTTAGAGAAGTGCTTGAGCTTCATATGTATTATTATTATTTATAATATATATTTTAGGTGGTACGGGGACCAGTGAAGAAATCCAACTCTGCTTCTACCCCAAAAGAGATTATCTACTGTTGTAATTGTGGCAGGAAAGGACATTGCGGTTATGTGAGTATCTTTTTTGTATGTTCATGCAAGAAACTGCCACAATTTAGTAAATAAAATCAATGCTAAATGCAAGGTTACAGTACAGTACAGTATTCTCTAAATAGTTATCTTTAGCACCACAATACCAAAAATACTATGATGCGATATAGTTATCTGGACTATAGTAGTGACATACACAAGTTTGGTAGGCGGAGGAGAAGGTGTATACTTTCAGCATATACAGATCGGTGACGACAAAATTCCTGAAAGGGGCTGTCTCACTTCAGCAAATTCCATTTATTATGTAGAGAAAGTTAATACAAGGCACTTACTAATGTATTGTTATTATCCATATTGCCTCCTTTGCTGGCTTAATTTATTTTTCCATTACATTATACACTGCTCATTTCCATGGCTACGACCACCCTGCAATCCTTCAGTGGTGGTCGTGCTTGCATAATTATAGGAAAAAGCACTAGTCTATGTGCGTTCCTACGGTCCCAGCCACCAAAGAGGCCAGTGCTTTTTCCTATAGTGTGCAAGCACGACCGCTGCTACTGGATTGCAGGGTGGTCGTAACTATGGAAACAAGCAGTGTCTAATGTGATGGAAAAATGAATCCAGCCAGCAAAGGAGGCAATATGGACAATCACAATACATTAGTAAGTGCTTTGTATTAACTTTCTCTACATGATAAATGCCATTTGCTGAAGTGACACAACCCCTTCAATAAATCTACAATCAGAAAATAAAAACGGATTAGAAAAAAAGGGCTATATGTTACTATCTGGTTTTAACTAGCAGATAAAACCTTTGGTGACACATTTCCTTTAAAGAGACCTTGATGTATTTGCTGAATTGAGACAACCCTTTTAACTCCACAATGGCAGAATATTTCTCTCCCTAGGAACACAACAGGAAGAGCCAGAACAGCACCGAAAAATATCCAGTGCAAAAATCTTGAAAAACATACTTAAGGCATTATTGGTTTTAATTCAGTCTGCTGGAAAATATTGAATCGTCACAGTTGATGTTTGTGTTCCACTTTACTTACAGCATTATAGTACCATTCTGAAGAAGATGAGGATTTAATAACCCTGTTTATTCACCCTCATAATGATTAAAATAATGACCTATGTTTTTTCCAGGAGTGCAACCAAAGGAGAATGTATAGCACAGTGTACCCCAACTGTGAGCTTGTGTTCACCTATGATCAGAAACACGACATCTGGAAAAGGGATCAGAGGGCAAAACGGAGGTTGAAAGGTACATTTATCATGGTAACAAAATACATGTAAACTGTGACGGTTATATACTGTTTTTTACAGAATTTATATAAGTATATTAACCAATCGCCTATTATAGGATAAGGGTTTTAAGGGGATCTCTGGGGTTCGCTTTAATGGAGTATTGATTTGAGAAACCAAATGTAATTTAAAAAAAAAAAAAAAAAATAGAATGCAGCAGAATGCTTATGTAGCCACATTAAATCATTTTTTCTCATTTGGTCCCTCAACAGAGCTTCAAGAAGCTGGTCTGGTATTAGAGGCTGGAGAACCATGCATAGAAGATACTGTACATAATACACAACTTCCAAATAAAATGAGCAAAAAGAGTAAGAGAAAGAACAAAAGGCAAAAGAAAGCGGACAATCGTCTTGGCATGCAGTTCAAAAAGAAAAAAAGGAAAAGTTTTCTGCAACATCTAGACGCTGAAGAATATTTTATCAGGGGAGATTCAGAAAAGCCCAAAAAAGTTAGAATAGCCCATGAAAGAAAAAAGCCTACACATTTGTTGTTTAAAGACTTCAGCAACAATGAGGGAGTAGATGGTGAGCTGAAAAAAGGCAAAAAGAAATGCAAGAAACGAAAAAATTGCGCTGTAGATGAGAGCTTACTTATAATTAAGCAAAGGAAAAAGAAATCCAAACCTGTTAAATAGCTGCTGAACAGGATGAGAAGACTTTACATAGCAAAATTACTGATCTAAAATTCTGATATATGTATTTAACATGTGCCATAAAAGTTTCCCTTTGTTCCGTACCCCTGTTTTGGAGAAGTAATATTTTTCACTCTCAGGGAAAATCAGCTATGTTGTAGAATGACAGTTACCTATTCAAATAACATTTTATAAAATTTATAAAATCTAAAAATAAAGCATTGCTCTGTTGTCTTTATTTTTATTTTTGCTTCCAGTGCATCTTATGATTGCAAAACACACACAAATGTTTAAGTAACACTTATAGAATGCAAATCATTGTAGAAGTAACTGCAAAAGTATCTAACATTTACATGTAAATCAGCATGTCTTTAGGGTCAGGGTCTCAAGAACTCATGTTTACTGAATCTTTAAGCAGAA
This sequence comes from Bufo gargarizans, assembly GCF_014858855.1. Taxonomy (NCBI): domain Eukaryota; kingdom Metazoa; phylum Chordata; class Amphibia; order Anura; family Bufonidae; genus Bufo; species Bufo gargarizans. The sequence continues at coordinate 734,719,985 of NC_058080.1, forward strand.
ATGCCATTTGTATTATATAGACATCTAGTTATACTGTCACAATTTAGTTCCCAAGGTGATGAGAAGTTATTTGCATACCATACCTTTTCACAAAGGCATATAAACAAATTACATGCCCTATAAATCTAGAATAGACTAAAAATATCAGGCTAAACCGAGACTTGCTGTACGTGATGGAGATAGTTAGCAGGAGTCATACTTTGTAAGTGATGAAAAGATGCTTGGGCCTCCAAAAATATGGTGTTCAACTTGAACAGGCCATCTTTGAATGTCTGGCATAAATACATTGGTAGATTTATTTCCTCTTGCTTATAAAGAACCATCAGGTTCTACAACACTATGCAGTGATTATCTTATGCTGTCTCTAGTGGAACACACATACACCTGGGGTAATTTCATAGGAAGCTGATTAACCTTCCAGTATATCTTTGTAGAGTTGAAGGAAACCTTAGGAGAAAATCCATATTGACACTGAGAGAGCATACAAAACTACAGACAATAATAGACAACTCTAAAAGGTGAAACTTTGGAAATGACGGGGCACATTTATTACGACATTTTAGACGCCAGTCTTAATAAAGCCCTGCACTGGCTGTGTATCGGCCACAGTTATGTAGAGGCACCGGCTTCCTAGCTGTCTTACATTTAGACAATTTTCTACGCCTAAAACAGACGTACAAAATGGTAAATGAGACTGGCCACCCCCACCCACGCCACACTCACTTTTTAAGATGTGTCATGAGCTGGAGATGAATATGAAGTATTATAGTTAGAGATGGATTTTTCAAAAATTCGAATTGCCAGTTTGCCGAATTTTGGGGGAAAATTTTGATTTGATTCGAATTTATTCGCTGCGAATTACGTTAAAGTCTATTTCCTGGCTGCACAGAGCCTTTATAGTGGTGTGGAAAACTGTGCCTTGCAGTAACACGCATAGGGAGTCTGCTTTGGTAGTGAAATAATACTGCGAGTCCGTATGACATGCAGATGACAGGCGTCGCTTTTAGAATCACTGCACACTTCACTTATTTGGGCAGTCACGGGGCCAAAACTGACCAAATAACTCAAGTATGAACTCAGCCTTACAGGTCGATGTTAGCGCCAAGAAGAAGCGCACTCCTTTTACACGTCGCCAGCTGATTCCACATAGATGTCTACAGAACCTGTTCTATTAAACGTTTATACAAGTAGAGCCCCCCTCCCCCCCCCCCCCCCCCCCCCCCGGACAGAGTGGAGAGGATGTCAGCAGTAAGTTTGTGTTGACGTCACTGATTATTTTGCCTTTCCTCTGCTCCGTCAGAACAATAATCCACAAAAAACTGATCTTGTCTATGGAGCATCCGCCTTCACTCGGTCAGCATTTTGTCAGTAATACTTCAGTATTGCTAATGCCCAAAAAAACAGGAGTGGATCTAAAACAGAGATGACACGTGAACAGAATATTTGCATGTCTTCTGTGTTTTGTACCCACTACTGCTTTTGGCTACCAAATCATAATCCAAGTCTGATGGGACCATACAAGCCTTACAGCTGCTACACAGAAAGGATCCGTTGTGCGTCTCATTTTCCTTCTGACAGATCAGAAGAAGGGTCAAATAAATTATGTCAGCCAGGCCGAAAGGCAAAATAGTGGCCCAGTCATGAAGTGGGGAGGGTGGGAGCAGCATGAGAAGTCCAAAGAGTGGCCCTATGACATAGTGGTGAGGTGGAAGCAGCATGAGGAGACCACAGAGTGGCCCAATGACATAGTGGTGAGGTGGAAGCAGCATGAAGAGACCACAGAGTGGCCCAATGACAGAGTCTGGAGGTGGCGGCAGCATCAGCAGACCACAGAGTGGCAAGGTGACATAGTGTTTAGGTGGCAGCAGCATCGGGAGACCACAGAGTGGCCGAATGACAGAGTCTGGAGATGGCGGCAGCGTCAGGAGGAGGCCACAGAGTTTCACAATGACAATGTGGAGGTGGTAGCAGCATCAGGAGGCCACAGAGCGGCAAGGTGACATAGTGTGGAAGTAGCGACAGCATCAGGAGGCCACAGAGTGGCAAGGTGACATAGTGTGGAGGTGGGTGGCAGTACCAGTAGCAGCTGAAGATTGTGGGTGAAAGAAGGAGCACTTGGCATCAGGCGGGTGGCAGCATCAGAATAGTAACTGAGGCAGGAAGCCAGAAGAAACCGGTCTCTTTTGTCAAAGTGTTGGTGCGGCACCATGGATTATCTAGTCTGATGCATCAGGAATTGGTGGGTGGAAATCCTGGCTGATCCACGTATGATTCATCTTGACAAAGGTGAGTCTCTCCAGATCTTGGGTGGACAGGCGAGTTCTTCGTGGGGTAACCATGGCCCTCGCAGCACTAAACACCCACTCTGATGCCACAGTACTGGCTGGGCAGGACGGCTTTTCCAGGGCAAACCTGGCCAGTTGTGGCCACAAATCCAGTTTGGCTGCCCCGTAGTCCAGCGGATCTTCAATGACTGTTGGCAGGGTGCACTCCAAGTATGCAACCACCTGCTGGTTCAGGTTCTGCTACAGGTCTAGCTGCTGCTGGTGAGTACTTTCTTCACTATACAGGTAAAGAAAGCTGCTCATCAGCGACTCTAGACTCAGGCTGCTGCTGATGGAGCTGGTACTGCTCCTGCCACCCCACCCCTCCCAGCAGACATGCCAGTGGAACGTGAGCGCAGAGCTTCTCCCCCCCCCCCCCCCTGGTCAGACCTGCAAGCTGCGAGAGGATGGACGATGGCGCAGATAGGCAGCAGCTAACTGACTACATAGGATGTCTCTATAGTAGTTAAGTCTCAGCCGGTGTAAAAAAGGCCTAATTTTGGACCGGTAGCGAGGGTCAAACAAGGTAGAGAGCCAGAAGTCATCCCTCAGCTGAATGGTAACAATTCAGCTGTCACTACCCAAGCAAGTGAGCATGTAACAGGCCATTTGCGCTAGTGACTCAGAGGGACTCCCTGTTTCTATCTCCACTGCATACTGCCATGGTGTGTCTGGGTCCTCTGGCTGGTCCTGCTCCTCCTCTCCTGTCACCTGTGTAGAAAAATCACCCACTTTGCTACACATTGCTTGTGCTCCCATGTGTTGGATACCGTTCTGCCGCTGCAGCTCAAGGAGGGTGTGCTTTGCAGTGTACGAGTGGCTGAAGTGCATGCAAAGTTTCCTGGCCATTTTTAGGATGTCTTGCAGATAGGTGGAAGACTTCAGGAACCGCTTGGCAACCAGATTGAATACGTGTGCCATGCAGGGTGCATGGCTCGGCCCTCCTTGACACAGTGACGACACCATGTTATTCTGGTTGTCGGTCACCATGATTCTGATTTTGAGTTGTTGCGGAGAAAGCCAGGATTCTATTTCTTGATGAAGGACACGGAGCAGTTCCTCCCCTGTGTGACTCAGTTCGCCCAGGCAAACGAGGTGCAGAACAGTGTGACACCGCCATGCCCTGCACATGTGCTATGCTGGAGGGGCACTGTGAATTGTCCCTGCAGTGGAGGCTGAGGCGGACATTGTTGCAGGACCAATGGTGTGAAAACGTGGAGGTGGAAGCGGCGTCACCTGGCCAAGTTGCTGGCGTGGCTTTGCAGGAACATTCACCCAGTGGGCCGCAAAGGACATGTATTGTCCCTGACCATAGTTACAGCTCCACACGTCGGCGTTGCCGCCCACTTTGGCAGACACCGACAGGCTCAAGGACTGGCCCATCTTCTGTTCTACATGTGTGTGCAGGGCTGGTACTGCCTTTTTGGCAAAGAAATGAAGACTTAAGACTCTCCACCTCAGCTCGGCACAAGCCATCAGTTCTCTGAAAGATGCAGAGTCCACCACTTGGAAAGTCAGGGACTGCAGCACCAGCAACTTGGACAGTAACACATTCAGCTTCTGCGCCGTTGGATGAGTGCACGCAGAATGAGTGAAGAGGAGATAAAGCAGGAGCATCAGGTCCAACAGATGATGGAAAGGACAGACAGCTACCTTTGGCTGAGGTGGTGGAGCCTTGACTGCCTGACCACCACATCGCTACTTTTCGGGCTGGTAGGGTCCCATGAAGCAGGTGATCTACTCCGGGCACGTTTTGCTCCCGACCTCACTGCTGCCACCCTGCTGACTCCTGCCCATGCTAGCGACTTGCTGGCTCCTCCGCTGGCTTACGGGCAAGCTGCCTTCTTCTTCTCCCGATGACGATGAAGCCCAGACGTAACCCAGCTCCCAAGTGCGATCAGCTACATCATCATCGAGTATTATCTGCATGTCACTGATGTCCTCCTCAACCGTCTCTGGGGCAGGAGCCTGACCGTTCACAACACCAGCTCCCACACAACTCTCATCACTACTTGCCCGCCTATCGGAGGAAGCGGCGGATGTCTCCTCCAGATCTTGGCTGGGCAGTAGCTGCTGACTCTCCTCTGGAAGCTCTTCCTCGCTGAAAAGGTGAGCCGACCCTACGGCATATAATACTTCTCGCGGTGAGGAAACAGAAAATCACAGAGGAAGGTTCAGGACAGCTGGGGGCACAGGGCCTGCTCCCGGTCCATGCCAACTAAGCGTCATGTCAGAGGAACCCACCGACTATTGGCTGGGGGTGTCTGATGTCACTTGGGACGAAGTGGATGACTGAGTCAACCATTCAAGAACCGCCGGGTTGCTGGTCAAGACACGACCGCTAGATGACGTCTGTAACAGATCACCTGGCACCCCGACTGAGTACCTCCGTTGCTGGATGCTTCTAGCGTTTCCTGAGGTCTCCAAGCACTCTGGCAGACACCACCATCACCGAACCGAAGAAGCATATAAATCCTCTCAAGCATATGAATGCTGTAGACAGTGGAATAGGAAACCATATGAATAGGTTTACGCTCCTAGCAGTCAAACTGGAACAGCATACCATAAATCCTCCCCCAAGAATGAGACGACACTTCACTTTGAGGGTTAAAACAGGAACTCCCTGTCCTGGGGCATACAGCCTCTTTTATTCACAAACCACCAACATAGTACTGCCCACAGGGTTTTGAAATACAACCAATCAATTATTTTACAACACATACAATGTAAGTACAGCAACCAATCGTTCACGCCCCTAGGGGACCAGAAGGGAGACTGCGACACAGGACAGATACAACACATCACCACAATGCATCATGGTTCCCTCCTCTCTGTCCTGGAGACAACCGAGGAGCAATCCAATTATCACTCAGGACAAAGGGAAATCGCCAATACACATGTGGAGACAACAGGACAGACCTCACCATTTAAACACACAATGGGACAATAGAAACCCCCACACAAAATCCTCCCCTCTGCCGGTGATGATTACTGAACACAATGGCGAATATAATTGTCAAAGGCAGAGAAATACAGTTTTATAAAACATATCACAGGAACCCCAAAACATGCAATAACCCCATAACCAGTATATCCTCGGAACCGAGGGATCTGGGTGAACCACATATCCAAAATTCACCCACATCCGTTCAGTAGTTTGAAAGATAGTTTTATGCCAGTTACACCGAAAATATACAAGTTATACAGAAAATAGTCACTAATAAATGTGTCCCCTGTTTGGTAGTTTCAAACTACTGAATGATGTCTCTGTGCACCAAATACAGGCAAGGTAGCACCGTGTTGAAAAGTCAGAACAGTGTCTGTGAGTTAAAATGGCCGCTATCTATTGTTCTCACCATGTGCTTCATCCATTGTTCTCACCATGGGAATAGTAAAATACAAGCAAGTAAGGCAAATGATGCAATCCAGGGAAAGAGGGCTCAGTCCCAAGTGCCTTAAGACCCAATAACTTAAGGGACCTGTTAGAGGGGACTATTAATCACCAATATTATGCGAATATTGATAATTAATATTCATAAATAGGAGGAACCGTCTATTTATGACTCCACCTATTTATACCTTTATATAACAATTAACACAATACTTTCGCTATGCTTACACTGATCGCTGCACTAGCTGCATGCGCCTTACTGACTACCGCTAGTAATCACACGTTACACAATAGGTACAAATGACACAGTATTTATTAATCCTTACAGAATACACAAGTAATACAGTGCCAACAATATACTACCTCTACGGCAGTGATTCCTTGCAATTATAAAGGAATTATTATGTTTATAACTATATATATCTAAACAAATGGATAGATATATATTGTTATAACAATACACTATAATATAGATACACACACTAATACAATACACTAACACGGTACTAACTACACTAACACAGTCCCAAATCCACCCCAAGATCTAACTAGTATTACTTTAACAGTCGCCCACCCAAGCCTGACTATATGCTATCCCTACGGGGTAAAATCAAGGGGTATTTCATAAACTGTACTGCTGGGGTAAGCAGGACGGCTGTGGGGGTTGAGACACCGGGGAGCAGGGGATGAGGGTATATTATAGGGGGTAGTAAGGGTATGGGGGGAAATAAGGGAGATAGGGCAGGGTAGATAGGAGAATACTATAGGATTAGGAGGGTGTATAGGGGGGTAGATAGGAGGGGGTATAGGGTAGGGTATATAGGAGGGTATAAGGCGTTGGTGGTATAGGGTAGGGTATATAGGAGGGGGTATAGGAGGGTATAAGGTAGCGTAGGTGGTATAGGGGAGCGTTAGGGTATCAGGGGTTAATGATACTTAATGTTCTGCTTGTTGTCCAGGGGGGCTCGTCAGTCCAGGGGATGATGTCTCTTGCTGGTGGACTTACCTGACTGCCGAGCGGGGCGCCGCCGGTCTATTTAAACTTGGCGACGCCCGCTCGCAGTCTTACTATTGGCGCCGTGCGCATGCGCACCGCCGGCCTCAATACGTGGGCCTGCGCGGTGATATGACGTCACCGCGCCGGCCCGAGGATCTCTGAGCGCGCTTCCAGGGGGGGGATCCTTTGATCTTCCCGCCTGTGAAGCGGACGCTTACCTCCGGCGCTGTAATTACAGCGCCGGAGGTCAGCCACTCACAGGGGCATGGGAACTCTTTGTTCCCATGTCTCTGTGAGGCGTACCATCTCCGGCGCTGCCGGAGATGGTGACAAAGGGCAGAGGATCTTATTGATCCTCTGTCCTTTGTAGAGGCCGACGCTGGACCTAATTGTCCAACTGTCGGTCTCCTCCACTCCCCCTCCCCAGCATGTGGTATTCCGGCCATATATGCTCATAGATGCTTGGGGCACATCTATGAGCATATATGGATTATAGGGTTGATTCAGGGGCATATATACCTCAAGGGGGCACCTATCCAACAAGGGGGCACCTATCTAACATTAATCACCTGGAGGAGCCCATAGACAAGGGCTAATATATATGTATATATGTCACGGCATATATACATATATATTTAAATATGACCCTTCCCTCAACAGGACCATAATCCCAGGGCAAGAGGCGGGCACGCAGCCCCCTCCAAAAGCTCATGGCAAACTCTGGCAAAAAGGTGAGTTTGCTACAACGTCCTCTCGCTGCGACCCCTGCTGCTACTACCCGTTACTCTGCTGCGACCTCTGCCTGCACCAGAAACATTTAGGCCTCTTCCACTCCTTTGTGCAGGGCCTGGCACTTCTCTGTCTGACATACTGTTAGATCAAATATTTTGTATTTTGCCACTAATACACGAAAAACAGGGCTTTAGAGTATATCACTGCACCTCTGAACGGCAATTAGGCCCTAATTATTTTCAACTTTTACACAACACATATAAGTGCAATGATGATACAGCCATTAACAGGGTTTATTACAAGGAAATATTTCTACAGTACGTCTTATTTGTTCTTGTGCAGTGCACTTGCACCCCAATAACAAGAACGGTTTGCTGGAATGACAGAGCTGTATAATGGTAATTTGTATCCCCAGTCAGTGCACCAAGGTGTAATAGGATTGTTCCTATTACCCAGTCAACTTCCCTTACTGAACCCTGTTATACACAAATGCTGTGGAACAATTCCTCCCTATCCTATCCTTTCCCTGCACTTATAAATCGTTTTTTCACCACAATCAAGTCTTTCCTATCACTGTCCCTAGCTCCTTCAGATGTCTCTCCCTGCACTAAGTACACTGGTAAATGGCAGAATCTAAGATGGCCCGCGCTATTTACAGGGCTGGCGGGCTTGCTGCTGTTTGGCTGCATGGATGGCATTATGGGTTTTCCCGCCATCCCAGAGTTCCTTTCTCTATGTCCTCACACGTGCAACAGCCAAAAATGCGATTAGTTACCACTAAGCACAAGGAAATTCGCCTTCGGTGCGAATCAAATTATTCCTAAAATATGGAACGAATTCCACGTTGTCAGCTTCGATTTGCTCATTTCTAATTATAGTGGCTCACCCATCTCAATTTCTGGACTTAGGTGCGCTGTTCTTGGCTTGGCCTCTGCCACTCAATTATTCAAAATGGATAGTAATAATATAATATCTGGAATTGTGTAAAAATCTTATATCTGATATATCAATGCTTTAATAGCACAAATGCCCCCACCATTAGGATTACACTTTTAAAAGAATATACATACGAATATAAAAATGAAAAAAAAAATCCCAATAATTGATAAAAGATAAGCTGATAGTCTCTTGGAAGAATATAAAGGTATGAAAAAAGATGGATGATCAATAATTCATAATGTGTTATGTATACATCCTCCTTATTAATAGTCTCAGTTCATATATGGTTAAAAATCAGTTAAAGGTTAGTTGCTCCACATTTTAATATGTGTCTATCCAAATTCATATAGATAATTACATGGCCCAAGTTAATCTGGCAATTGGTGTTTGTTGCTCAATGATTAATAAAAATCTTCTTGTTAAACATATATAGACTAGTGATAAGCGAGCACCAAAGTATTCGGGTGTTCGGACTGAACACATTGTGATATTCGTGCGCTCGGCCGAGCACCCGAGTATAATGGAAGTCAATGGGAGACAACCAGGCACCCCTTTCTCTGAAGAGGGGAGGGTGCCTGGTCCATTGGAAAATGTCAGAAAGTGACAGAAACACCACTGAAATGGTTCGGGAACGGCATGGGGACGATGTCTGGCTGCATCTTGGACTCCCAGGTTGCTGCGCGGAACCATTTTGTCTACGTTGTACCACACTTTTACAGACTGATCTAAATCCGCACAACCCCCCCCTCCCCCCAAAAAAATATATTTTACAGTAAAAATTGTTAGGAAATATTCTTTCCTGTATATTAAATTGTATATAAAGTGTAAGTGCTGCAAAAAATTACAAGCAGGAGGCACTCCGAAACAGCCTGTATATCACATAAAGGAGAGCCTCATTCACATTGTGGTACAATTGTTCAGGTAGTGGGACTCCTACACTCATAAAGCCTATACACTAAGTGAAAGGAGTGCCAAAAATTGCAAGGAACCGGTGCTCCAATACACCCTTTGTTACACATAAAGGAGGGCATCATACACACCCTTGAAAAATTATCATTAATGGCCTGCTGGTGACCCTCAAAAACATTAGGCGCAAGGGCCTGCTGATATGGCCATCTAAAATATCAGGGGTAAGGGGCCTGCTGCTGAGTTGACCCTCTAATACATTAGGGGCGAGGGCCTGCTGGTGAGCTGATGCTCTAAAACATTATATGCGAGGGCCCACAGATGAGCAGACGCTCTCAAACATTATATGCGAGTGCCTTCAGATGAGCAGACGCTCTCAAACATTATATGGGAGTTCCTGAAAATGAGCAGACGCTCTCAAACATTATATGCGAGTGCCTGCAGATGAGCAGACGCTCTCAAACATTATATGCAAGTGCCTGCAGATGAGCAGACGCTTTAAAAAAAAATTGAGTTGACCTGCAGTTGAGAAGACCTATTTAAAAAATTACAGTTGAGGGCCTGCTGTTGAGCAGACCCTATAAAAAAATTTGAGTGGAGGGAATATATACAATCTGGATGAGGAGGAGCAGAAAACAAGATTCAACCATACACTATTTTTGTGGTGGAAAAGGTGCATGGGAATACATTACAGTAGATTGAGTACATTATAAATAATAGATTGAAATTGCCTTTATGTTCATCCTCAGCTCAGCTCTCCTCAGGTGGAGTTGAGAAATCTGGGGCAATCCATTTTTATCTGAGTCAACCTGTCAGCTTTGCCAGTGGACAAGCGGATACGCTTATCTGTTATGATGCCACCAGCAGCACTAAATACACTCTCAGACAAAACGCTGGCGGCAGGGCAGGCCAGCACCTCCAAGGCGTAGAGCGCAAGTTCGTACCACGTGTCCAGCTTGGACACCCAGTAGTTGTAAGGCACTGAGAGATCATTTAGGATGCTGACACGGTCTGCTATATATTCCTTTACCATGTTCCAAAACGTTTCCATCCTTGTACCACTAGGCCACGCTTCAGGGTGAAGTTGCTGGCGGGGTGTCATGAAAGTGTCCCATGCCTTGGAGAGTGTTGCCCTGGCTTTGTTGGAACTGCAGTGTGTTCCCATTGTCTCCCTTCCCCGTTTGCCTAAGGAAATACGGACTCTGCCTCCAGCATTGTCAGATGGAAAATTCCGGAGCAATCTCTCAACAAGTTCCTTCTGGCATTGCACTATTTTATTCGTCCTCTCCACAACAGGAATGAGAGATGAGAAGTTCTCCTTGTACCGGGGGTTGAGAAGGGTGAACACCCAGTAATCCGTGTTATCTAAAATGCGTATAATGCGAGGGTCGCGGGAAAGGCAGTCTAATATGAATTCAGCCATGTGTGCCAAAGTACCAACAGGCAAGACATCGATGTCGACATCAGGATCACTCCATCTCCTCTTCCTCCTGCTCCTCTTCTGCTCATCCACGCTGAACAGGTGAAATCAAAGTTCCATGGGTACTACCCTCTGTAGCAGAGGCAACTGTCTCCAGCTCCTCTTAATGGTACAATTTGTGCTGAGAAGACAAACTGTGGGTGGTCTGGGTATCACCCTGTGTGATGTCGTCCCCCATTTCCTCGTCTGCCACATTCAGAGTGTCATCCTTAATTGCGAGCAGCGATCGTTTTAGTAGACACAGCAGTGGGATGGTTACGCTGATAATAGCGTTATCGCCACTAACCATCTGTGTGGATTCATCAAAGTTTTTTAAAACCTCACACAGGTCTGACATTAATGCCCACTCCTCGCTTGTGAATAGTTGCAGTTGACTCGAAAGGCGACGACCATGTTGCAGCTGGTATTCCACAACTGCCCTCTGCTGCTCACAAAGCCTGGCCAACATGTAGAACATAGAGTTCCAGCGTGTGCTCACGTCGCACAACAGTGGGTGAGCTGGAAGCCGCAAGCGCTGCTGCAGCATTGACAGACCGGCTGAAGTTGTGGACGACTTGCAGAAATGGGCACACACGCGGTGTGCCTTCACTAGTAGCTCTGGCAAATTGTAGTATGTTTTGATAAACCGCTGAACCACTAAGTTTAAGACGTGGGCTAGGCATGGGATGTGTGTCAGGTTGCCGAGCTCCAAAGCCGCCACCAAGTTATGTCCATTGTCAAACACAATCATGCCTGGTTGTAGGTTGAGTGGCAAGAGCCACAGCTCGGTCTGGTCCCTTATACCCTGCCAAAACTCTGCGGCGGTGTGCTTTTTGTCTCCTAAGCAGATCAGCTTCAGCACGGCCTGTTGAAGCTTACCCACAGCAGTGCTACGGTGCTTCCAGCTAGCGACTGATGGCTGACTGGTGCTGGAGGTGGAAGTGGAGGAGGATGAGGTGGAGGAGGCGAAGTGGGGGTTGGAGCCAGTAACATAGCTGCTGGCGGAGACCCTGATGGACGTAGGGCCCCCAAATCCTGGGCGTGGGTAGCACATGTGCCATCCCAGGGTACGACTCGCTTCGGCCTCCACCACATTCACCCAGTGTGTGGTCAGGGAAATGTAGCGTCCCTGGCCACCAGCACTTGTCCATGTGTTGTGGTTAAGTGGACCTTTCCAGTAACTGCGTTGGTCAGGGCACGGGTGATGTTCTGGGACACATGCTGGTGTAAGGCGGGCAGGGCATACCGTGAAAAATCGTGGCAGCTGGGGACTGCGTACCGAGGGACTGCCGCCGACATTAGGCTGTGGAAGGGTTTAGTGTCCACAAGCCTAAATGGCAAAATTTCAAGGGCCAGTAATTTTGAAAGTTGGCAGTTTAGTGCTATGGCCGGTGGGTGGGTGGGTATTTGCACTTGCGTTCAAATGACTGTGTTATGGACATTTGGACACTGCGCTGGGACATGGAAGTGGATGTTGTTGCTAATGGTTCATGTGAAGGTCCAGGTGCACGGCGAGAGGCATCCGGGCCTGCGTCTTGGACAGAGGGTTGGACAGCACGTAACATAGGGGAAGAGGAGGCAGTGGTGTGACCTGTAGACCCAGGCGTTCAGCCCACTTATTAGGGTGCTTGGATGCCATGTGGCGGATCATACTGGTGGTGGTGAGGTTGCTAGTGTTCACGCCCCGGCTCATTTTGGTACGGCACAGGTTGCAAACTACCATTCTTTTATCCTCTGCACTTTCATCAAAAAAGCGCCATACTGTGGAACACCTACCCCTTGGCAAGGCTGATTTACGCATGGGGGTGCTCGGTGTAAAGGTTGTGGGCCTGTTTTGTGTGGGCCGACTTCTCCCTTTTGCAACCCCACTGCCTCTTCTAGCCTGTTGCGGTGCTGCGGATCCCTCCCCCTCTATACTGCTGTCCTCGCTCAGCTTTTCACCTTTCCATGTTGGGTCAGTGACCTCATCGTCCACCACCTCCTCTTCCACTTCCTCACTCTGCTCATCCTCCTGACTTGACATAACCACAACCTCAGTGATTGACAACTGTATTTGGCAAGCCTCTCCATGGTGGAAGGAAGGATGATCTGAGTGAGGATTCGGTTGACCAGACTCTTGGCTACAGAGACTGGACTTGGTGGAAGAGAGGGTGGTTCTTAACCGACTGGAAGCATTATCTTCAGCAATCCAACCAACCAACTGTTCGCACTGGTCAGTTGGATTGCGAAGATAATGCTTCCAGTCGGTTAAGAACCACTCTCTCTTCCACCAAGTCCAGTCTCTGTAGCCAAGAGTCTGGTCAACCGAATCCTCACTCAGATCATGGTGTTGTCCGGCACCTCAAGGATTGACAACTGTGTTGTCGTTCGCCGCCCAGCTAAGTTGGACATGAAGCTGGGTACAGTTTTCTTAATTTTTTTTTGTGGTGCATTGGCAGCAGGAACAGTTTCATTGCACCCAGTGCCATGGCCTCTGCGTGAACCATCAGCATCACGCCCATTTCCCCGTCCTCTAGTGCTCGTCTTCATATTTATGGATTTGTTACTCGTTGTGACGCAGTTTTTTTTACTGTCCACAAAAGACAGTTTTCAGATGCAGTACAGTATATGACGCAGAACAGCACAGATTGTGGACACTATTTTAGCCACAGATTATTGGAATCTGCAGTACAGACACTGTTTTATGATGTTGTTTATATTTATAACTATATTATTCCCAATATATGGCTCAACAACCACTGACGGTGTTCAAATGCAGAGCCCTGAGATTAACGGATTAAACCGCAGACAGCAAAAATATGTTCAGATTCTGTGAAATATGTATATATTTTTTTTCACTTTTTCCCAAGATAAGGCCCTGAAAACCACAGACGGTGTTCAAATGCAGAGCACTGAGATTAATGGATTAAACCGCAGACAGCAAAAATGTGTTCAGATTATGGGAAATATGTATATATATTTTTCACTTTTTCCCAATATATGGCCCTAACAACCACTGACGGTGTTCAAATGCAGAGCACTGAGTTTAACGGATTAAACCGCAGACAGCAAAAATGTGTTTAGATTCTGTGAAATATGTATTTTTTTTCTTCATTTTTTCCCAATATATGGCCCTGAAAATCACAGACGGTTTTCAAATGCAGAGCACTGAGATTAACGGATTAAACTGCAGACAGCAAAAATGTGGTCAGATTCTGGGAAATATATGTAAATTTTAAAAAATAAAAAAAACTTGCAACTTTGAACTTTCAAATTGCTGCCAACAAACACAATAGTCCTTAAAAGGACTTATGGGTCTTTGAAACATCTTTGTCACGGGTAGAGTCATGGGAATCAAGATAGAGCTGAGGTGCACCCTTGCGCTGCCACCCTGTCCCTGCCTACTTGCACCACCCGCCCTAGGTGACGGAGCGCAATTGGGCGACAATCCCTAACCTACTAAGTGCAAGCAGAGAGAAAGAGACAGCAGGGAAGAGGACAGCCACTGAGAAGTTACAATAAGCGGACAAGAGGTAGAACAAAAACGGAAGGCGAGGCGGTTTTTTTAGCTGAGGTCAGTCCAGGAGGTCGCGTCAGAACAAGGGAAGAGGCAAAGACAAATCCGTAAACAAGCCGAGGTCAAAATCCGAGAGGTAGCGTCAAGGTACAGGGAGCAGGCAGAAGAGGTGTCAAGAGGCGGATCGAGGTTCAATTCCAGAGTTAGCTTAATAACAATAAAGTACACAGCCTATAGGATGAAAATCACAGGCAACCTGTAGCCAGCAGGCCACCTGTATTTATAGTGTGGAGTGAGGGTCATGTGACGTGGCCAGCATCACATGACCGACAGACGAACAAGTCGAGCACCGAGTAATCCGCTCGGCGCTCAAGGCAGACCTAGGAGCAGGGAGCCTCCCAGCTAACAAGGCCGTCCTGGGAACTAAGCCAAACACAGATCCTCGGTCCGGAAGCTAAGCAGCAGGTCTGCGGCTTATGGGAGACCGAGTGCGTCTTCGGCACCACGTTACAGTACCCTCCCTTTTATGAGGGGCCACCGGACCCAAGCATTGTGGACGAGGTTTCTCAGGGTGTTCCCGGTGAAATGTAGTAATTAACCTGGAAGCATGCATTCTAGACATAGGTATCCAGGACCTCTCCTCAGGTCCAAAACCTTTCCAGTGGACCAGATATTGAAAGGAATTTCTAATCTTTCTGACATCTATTATTTTAAAAATAATAAATTCCTCCTGACCCTCAACCTCCACAGGTGACACATATTTCTTAAGTAACAACTTATGGAACACATCATGAATACGAAGGGAGTCAGGTAGCTTAAGTCTAAAAGATACTGGGTTAATAAGCTCAATAATATTGTATGGTCCAATGAAATGCGGCGAGAATTTCTTAGAACATTGTTTCAATGCAAGATTTTTAGTCGACAACCACACCTTATAAACAAAATTTACCCCCTTGGAACGTTTCTTATTGGCTTGTTTACACTGGGTTTCCTGGGCCTTTTCCAGGTTTGATTGAACCTGTGCCCACAGTCTAGAGGTAAAAGAATCTGCCTGCGGGTTGAGTGAGGATACAGAGGGATTAGAACTAAAGCGAGGATGTAAAACACTGTTACAAAAAAAAGGAGACACCCCCGTGGAAGAATTAACCCGATTGTTGATGGTGAATTCTGCCAAAGGAAGGTATCTCACCCATAGGAGTTGATTATGCGATACATAGCACCTTAGAAAAAGCTCCACTGCCTGATTTAACGGTTCCGTCTTTCCATTGTTTTGTGGATGGAAAGCAGACGAAAAGGACAAAGAGATGTCGCATCTTCTACAAAAAGCCCTCCAAAAGCTAGAAACAAACTGAACGCCTCTATCAGAGACAATATTCTCAGGGACACCACACCACTGACTTCCCCTCAGAGAGGGGCAGATCAGAAATAAAATCCATGGAGATATTAGACCATGGCTTACAGGGAATGGGTAGTGGTTGTAGTTCACCAGCGGGATGTGTTTTTGGGGTCTTAGACCGGGCACAACATTGCAAGCTAAAGTATAAGACCGTACATCTTTAGACAAAGTGGGCCACCAGAAAGACCTCAGCAGCAATTCCTTAGTGGCAGCAATACCTGGATGACCACAGAGCACGAAGTCATGACATTCACCCAATAATTGAACACGAAAGCATTCAGGAACAAACAACTTATCTGCCGGTGTTTGTGGAGGAGCAAGTTGCTGAGCCTGTTGAATCTCAGAGGAAAGATCCGCAGAAACTGCTTCCACAAAGATGTTTGTTGGCAAGATGGGTTCCGTGGGGGGGGGGGTAGCAGGAGGTTGGACGGCATTAAAATTCCGGGACAAGGCATCTGCCTTAACATTTTTACTTCCTGGTCTGAAAGTAACAGAAAAGTTAAAACGAGTAAAAAATAGGGCCCATCTGGCTTGTCTAGGATTAAGGCACTTGGCCGCCTCAAGAAACACTAAGTTCTTATGATCAGTGAGAACAGTAATACGGTGTCTAGCCCCTTCTAAAAAATGCCTCCACTCTTCAAATGCCCAGTAACTCGCGTTTTTCAATATCGTAATTTCTGTCCGAAGGAGAGAACTTGCGAGAGAAGAAGGCGCATGGCCTTAAATAAGTGAGGTTAGAGGACCCCTGTTAAAGGACGGCCCCCACACCATCCTCTGAGGCATCCACCTCCACCACAAAAGGTTCCTCGGTATCTGGCTGAACCAAGACTGAAGCCATTTGGAAACAATTTTTTAGGGTATCAAAGGATCGACAGGCCTCCAACGACCGGTTAACCAGATCCGAACCTTTTTTAGTTAGATCCGTGAGGGGTTTGGCAATAACAGAAAAATTCTTTATGAATTTACGGTAAAAATTGGCGAATCCTAAAAAACGTTGGAGTGCCTTTAAGGAGGATGGTCTTACCCAGTCTTGGATAGCCTGAACCTTACTGGGATCCATTTTAAATGCATGAGGAGTAAGAATATAGCCAAGATAGGGGATCTCTTGAACTCCAAATACACATTTCTCTAATTTAACAGACAAATGGTTCTCCCTGAGGATTTTAAGAACCAGTCTGATGTGAGACACATGAGAATCCTAGTCAGGTGAAAAGAAAAGAATATAATCGAGATAAACAATAATAACTTTGCCAATAAATTCTCTAAAAATATCATTCATGAAATTCTGAAACACAGCTGGGGCATTGCAAAGGCCGAATGGCATAACCAGATACTCAAAGTTCCCCTCTAGAGTATTAAAAGCAGTTTTCCACTCATCTCCCTCCTTAATACGAACTAAGTTATAAGCTCCTCTCAAATCAAATTTAGAAAACCAAGAAGCACCCAAAATCTGGTTAAACAAAGCAGGAATCAACGGGATAGAATACTGATTCCTAATAGTAATTTTATTCAAATTTCTGTAGTCAATGCAGGGCCTGAGACCACCATCTTTCTTTTTAACGAAAAAGAATCCTGTTCCCAGGGGAGAGGTTGAGGGCCTAATATGTCCTTTTTTGTGACTCTCCTGAATGTAGTCTTTCATGGACTTACGCTCAGGACTGGACAGATTATAAATCCGTCCTTTAGGAAATTTAGACTCAGGTATCAAGTCAATAACACAGTCATAGGACCTATGGGGAGGGAGAGTATCTGTCTCAGAGGCGGAAAAAACATCTGAATAATCAGCAATAAAATAAGGAATATCTGATGAGACCCCAGCTTGAACTACGGTTAAGCAAGAATTACAGTTAGGCCCCCATCTTTCTAACTCGCCCGAACTCCAGTTAATGACCGGATTGTGTTGCTGAAGCCAGGGCATACGAAGGACTACCTGAACTGGAAGATTCTCTAAAACAAAGAAGGAACATTTCTCAGAGTGGCAGATCCCTACAGATAGGGTAACCTCCGGAGTACGGAGTTTTACTGTGCCCCCTAGCAGAGGGGTAGAATCGATGGCGACAACCTGGATCAGGGTGGGTAATTCTAGTATAGGAATTCCCATCTGATCAACGAATTTGTAATCAATAAAATTAAAAGCTGACCCTGAATCCACAAAGGCATTTCCTGACCCCTTTAAGACCCCAAAGGCAATAGAAACCGGCAGCAATAGTTTACTTCTTACCACCTCCGGGAGTACCTTGTCCTTGAATCCCTCAGACTTGGATGATTTTCCAGAAGGCGGAGCTTTAGGACACTGACGGATCCAGTGTTCAGGATCCCCACAATAAAAACAAGAACTGCGACGACGACATAGTTCTCTTTGCGTCATCCTGAGTTGCATGGGCTCATCCGAGTGGGCTCAAGGGGGGGAGTCTCAGGTTGAAGAAGGGTATGAGGAGAAAACAAATGCTCCCACTGTCTCTCTCTGATCCGTCTATCTAGTCTGATGGCTAGCGTCATGGTCTCCTCTAAAGAGTCAGGACAGGGATAACAAACCAACATATCCTTTAACTTTTCAGTCGAGCCTGCCCTAAATTGAGCGCTGGTTCGTTCCAGCCCGAAGGAACGCACCACTTGCGAAACTGCGTGCAAAAATCCTCCACGAGACGATTTCCCTGAGTGAGGGCCTTAAGATTGGATTCTGCCACAGAGGCTCGGTCAGGTTCATCATAAAGAACCCCTAACGCCTGGAAAAAGAGGTCCACAGAGCTAAGACAAGGGGAATCTGGTGGTAAAGAAAAGGCCAATTCCTGGGGGTCCCCTTGAAGCAAGGAAATTAAAATACCAACCCTCTGTGGGTCAGGGCCGGAGGAGTGGGGTCGTAGTCGAAAATAAAGTTTACAGCTTTCCTTGAAAGCTATAAAACTTCGGTGGTCACCCGAAAACCGATCGGGCAATTTAATGTGAGGTTCCACCTGAACGGTGGTGGGAGCAAGAATAGGGGGAGTTTGGATCGTCTCTTGAACTTGTAGTCTCTCCCCAAGTTCCTGTACTATTTGAGCAAGACCCTGCACATGTTCGGTGAGGCTCTGTATAGGGTCGATGCTGAATTTGGGCCTGTGATTCTGTCACGGGAATCAAGATAGAGCAGCGGTGCATCCCCTGAGCTGCCACCCGGTCCCCTGTCCCTGCCTATTTTCACCACCCGTGCTAGGTGACGGCGCGCAACTGGGCGACAGTCCCTAACCTACTAAGTGCAAGCATAGAGAAAGAGACAGCAGGGAAGAGTACAGCCACTGAGAAGTTACAATAAGCAGACAAGAGGTAGAACAAAAACGGAAGGCAAGGCGGGTCAACTAGCCGAGGTCAGTCCAGGAGGTCACGTCAGAACAAGGGAAGAGGCAAAGACAAATCCGTAAACAAGCTGAGGTCAAAATCCGAGAGGTAGCGTCAAGGTACAGGGAGCAGGCAGAAGAGGCGGATTGAGGTTAAATTCCAGAGGTAGCTTAATAACAATAAAGTACACAGCACAGGACGCAAATCACAGGCAACCTGTAGCCAGCGGGCCGCCTGTATTTATAGTGGGGAGTGAGGGTCATGTGACGTGGCAAGCGTCACATGACCGACAGACAAACAAGTCGAGCACCGATTGATCAGCTCAACGCTCAAGGCAGACCTAGGAACAGGGAGCCTACCAGCTACCCTGGGAACGAGGCCAAACGCAGAGCCTTGCTCCCGAAACTAAGCAGCAGGTCTGCGGCTGAAGGGAGACCAAGTGCGCCTTCGGCACCCCGTTACAGTCTTTATATTGAGTAGTTTGTGATCAAATTCTCCCTACACTTTCTGTCCCATCCTAACAGCAGCTCCCCCTGACTCGCAATGAGCTGAACCCGTGTGACCGGGTGCTATATAGCACCTGATGACGCGTTTCGGCCAGCCAATCACTGTGATGCCAGTAGAAAACATGGCTACTGGCATTACAGTGAAGGCAATACTTACCTGCACATTATTGGCTGCTTATCATGCACCAAACGTGCGGGAAGGAGACTCTAGCATGGCGCTCGAGCATATGTGGTATTCGGCCGAGCATGCTCGCTCATCACTAATATAGACATGTCTAATGCCGCTAACTTTACATTACCACTCAGCTGATCTGGCTCTTACTTTCTTTGGTTTAGCCTTCAGTTAGGTCTATCGACTTGTGTATTCCATGTGGGTCCTCAATGCCTTTTGTATTACTTAGATTGCATTATTTTTAAAATCAAACGCGTGTTTCGGAGTTTACATACTCCTTCATCAGGGGCTCTGTATGTGATCAACTAGGTATGTTCTATTTAAACCCTCCATTGTATAGGGTGGTGATTTTCACATCCAATTACCTTGGGGCAACAAAAATCTGGAATGGATTTCTATTTCATATCTCTTATGTATATAAAAATGAGTTTCTGTCTGTCTAGACGTTCTTTATGCGCGACCAAACGACTAGACCGATCTTCACCAAATTTGCCACACAGGTACATCAAGTGTCCGGGAAGGTTTTAGACCGTCCCCCACTCTCTAGGACTCTCTAGGTTCCTGAGATATTCCCCAAAAATTACCCACATTACCCAATACAAGCCTGTAAGTCTTTCTCTTCAAATCCCAACTGCCATAAACACAGTTTTACTCCAGGTTTCCATAACAACCCAGCCATTTTTCTTTACTGCTTAAAGGGGCGGGCACTTTGGAGGTCACTGTTATTAAATGGGCAGGCACTGTGGAGGTCACTGTTATTAAAGGGGCGGGTGCTATGAAGGTCCCTGTTAAAGGGGCGGGCACTGTAAAAAGTCACTGTTAAAGGAGCGGTTACTGTTAAAGGGGCTGTCACTGTTAAAGGGGCGGTCACTGTGAAAGTCACTATTAAAGGGGAGGAAAAAAGGCAAGAAGAGGGGAAAAGGCGCTCATAGGGTGGTATGTACATGATGGAGAGGGTTGTTTTGGAGAAATTCAGGCTCACCTTGTGTTTTTGTGCTATCGTAGGCACAACACTAGTGTACGTCGGTGATAGTAGGAGGTCGGTGCTGCCAATGTCGTCTGGTCCTCACTTGGATGGGTTGCCAGCCCTTGTGAGGTGAACAATAAAATGGGAGGGGATTGCACCCATGAGAGGGTCCACACCCTTGGTAGAGACACAGTCGGCGCAACTGAGCGACCAGGTCAGTATTTGATACACTTTTCTTTATTTCAAGGTAGACAACGCATTTCTAAAAGGACACATATGTGCGTAAACAAACATTTGGAAAAAATGTAGATACAGAGCATTAAGAGTAACTGACAAGGTTAATATAAAAAAATATAATAAACAAATGAAAGCAGTTAACACGATAAATGATCGTAACATAATGCTTGTTCATAGTTACAGTAAAACAATTCATAATAGTTGATCATGGCTTGTAGCTAATAATGGAAGGAAGGACTGAGGGTATATGGATATTAATATGAATTAAATTGTAAAGATGCTGGATAGGAGAGATGAATAAATAAATATACATATACCTATCAATCTATGGCTAAACATAAATTAAAATCAATTGGATAAAAAAAATTGGTTATTGAACAAATATATGTCTAAACACACACACATATATAACCATGCTCTAGCATTAAGTGCATTTGTGTCGGTGTGAGGGCTACCCATGGGAAACAATGGCTGGCTGTTAAAACCACAAATAAGTGAACGAATGAAATAGAATAGAAAATAAATAAATACATTTTTAAAATGGTCATACATTTATTATTTAATGTTTTGGTTCCAAAAAGAAATTATTTAATGTCTGATAAATCAGCTGGATGGGGTACACATTTGAGAGTGAAAAATGTATATTGGAATAATGATTGAATTTGCACAACACCATGCATACTGGGGAAAGGGTGGGAGGGGGAGAGGTACGGGGAGAAGGAAAATGGTGCGGAGGGCCAGTTGTGATCAGCAGGGAATGAGCGCAGAAGGAGAGACTGCAGGGTCTCTCAATTGGTGGCAATGCTGCCACAGGTAGCTGATTCTAAACTGCATGGGGGGGGTGGACATGGGAGGATTGAAGTGGTGATGGCCGTTCCGCCGTAGAAGGGGGTGACAATGTGGGTGTGGAGGGGGAAATATGAGAACATGGACACTAGGAACTGGGCTAGTGTGAAAAGATAAATGGTGACTAAAACTGTTTGCTTAAGCTGCCCAAGGCACGCAGTGACGGCCATGCTGCCATGGGAGATCGTTGCACTGCGGGTGTAAACTGAAAGAATGGGAGCACAGGCTGTAGGATCAGCGCCTGTGGGGTTTAGCTGGTGTGCCGGCGGCTGATGATGGCTGGTGCATCCTGCTTGGTGCGGTGTCGGACATGATAACCGGCAGGGTAATGTGCGCTGATTTTTAAAATGGAAGGGGGGGGGGGGGGACTTGGGAGGAGTGAAGGTGGAAGGGGAGGGGCCAGATGCCATGATTGGTGGATACAGGACAGGGGGAGTGCTAAGTGGTGGGGGGAGGGGGATGGTGAGTTACAGGTGTTTGAATGATCAATTTATGAATGAGATAACTAAGCTGAGGGATGATATTAGAAGCGTTTGGCATAGTGAATGTGAAACAGCTGTGGTTGTAGGCTGGAGGGAGGGGAGGAAAATGGAGGAGGAAAAGGGGCGGAAATGGAATGAGTGATGGGTGAAAATATTCAAATGGACAAACAGTAAGCAAGATGATTAAGATGAGGGAGCAATATGGCAAAGATAAAAAATAAAAATGAATATTATATTAATTGACAGCACGTTGAAATGGGGGTGGAGAACGGGTGGGTGGATGGGAGACTCAAAAGCAGTTGCTTTCTAGGGACTCGTTTAGACCCAGTGGTTCCAGGGTCTGCATTTTGTAAATCCAAGTATGATGCAAAGACAAATAGACTCAATGAAGAGCCAAAAGAACCACCCTATAAAATGCACATCCAACAATGACCATAGGTAATACAAATTGATATAAAGTTTATAACTAAAACAGACACATTAAAAAAATTGTATACAATATGAACAGACGTGTCGGTAACTAAAAAGGACCGACACATACAGAATCCACTTAACGTCCACAAGATCAGGACATAAAATATATACCAGCTATACACAATATCAGCATGTAAACTAGTGAGTATGTCATATATATGCAAAAGTAAATCCCATAAATTAAACATAATGGGAGGAAAAAAGCGTTCGGTAACGTTACTAATGAAGGTGGACTTCCGTGATGATATATTCAGGCAGCATTTGCACAAACGGTGGCCACACTTATAGCTGCCACAGAGTTTCAGGAAGATAGACATAGATGGAATTGGTTTCTTCTTTCTGCGCAGTTTGCAAGGCGCTAAAATATTATTAAAGGGGTTATCCGAGTTATTTTTTTGTTCTTTCTATGTTCTTAACTAAGCAAATGTAACAGCTTTCCAATTCACTCACTTTATCTCCGGTGCCTGGTTTCTCAGATTTCACTGAGGGTCACATGACCTGTGATGTCAGCTTCTCTCCCTGCTCTGATAAAGGTCGTTTACAAGCCTGTAAACCAGACGTCACTGTGCTGGCCACGCCTACTCTTTGCTAGGATTCTTAACCCCTTCAGCTGCACAGCTCTGCAAGCAGGGACAATTCTGGGCACTGGAGCTGATATACTAGAGAGAGCATTACACAAGAAGGTAGGGGGAAGATCCTGTGTGTATTAGCAGTGTCATTATACAGCTGGGACTTGTAGTCCTACACATACAACATGCTGCAGAGTCTCCCAGCAGGCAGACATGTCACTCAGGGCAGCTCTTGTATCCACTCCCTTAGCAGTGTCATTATACAGCTGGGACTTGTAGTCCTACACATACAACATGCTGCAGAGTCTCCCAGCACTCAGGGCAGCACTTGTATTCACTCCCTTAGCAGTGTCATTATACAGCTGGGACTTGCAGTCCTACACATACAACATGCTGCAGAGTCTCCCAGCAGGCAGACATGTCAATCAGGGCAGCTCTTGTATTCACTCCCTTAGCAGTGTCATTATACAGCTGGGACTTGTAGTCCTACACATACAACATGCTGCAGAGTCTCCCAGCACTCAGGGCAGCACTTGTATTCACTCCCTTAGCAGTGTCATTATACAGCTGGGACTTGCAGTCCTACACATACAACATGCTGCAGAGTCTCCCAGCAGGCAGACATGTCACTCAGGGCAGCTCTTGTATCCACTCCCTTAGCAGTGTCATTATACAGCTGGGACTTGCAGTCCTACACATATAACATGCTGCTGAGTCTCCCAGCAGGCAGACATGTCACTCAGGGCAGCTCTTGTATCCACTCCCTTAGCAGTGTCATTATACAGCTGGGACTTGCAGTCCTACACATACAACATGCTGCAGAGTCTCCCAGCAGGCAGACATGTCACTCAGGGCAGCACTTGTATCCACTCCCTTAGCAGTGTCATTATACAGCTGGGACTTGTAGTCCTACACCTGCAACATGCTGCTGAGTCTCCCAGCAGGCAGACATGTCACTCAGGGCAGCACTTGTATCCACTCCCTTAGCAGTGTCATTATACAGCTGGGACTTGTAGTCCTACACATACAACATGCTGCTGAGTCTTCCAGCAGGCAGACACGTCACTTAGGGCAGCTCTTGTATCCACTCCCTTAGCAGTGTCATTATACAGCTGGGACTTGTAGTCCTACACATACAACATGCTGCTGAGTCTTCCAGCAGGCAGACACGTCACTTAGGGCAGCTCTTGTATCCACTCCCTTAGCAGTGCCATTATACAGCTGGGACTTGTAGTCCTACACATACAACATGCTGCTGAGTCTTCCAGCAGGCAGACACGTCACTCAGGGCAGCTCTTGTATCTACTCCCTTAGCAGAGCAGGGGGAGGGGCAGAGATTGTTTTTATTGCATGTAAACAAATGCCCAGAAAAGAACCAGGCAAATGAGGAAAAAAATATTTTTTTTTTGCATAAAACTTGCTTAGCTCAGTTATACATCAGATTTTCAGTGCTATATTATTTTTTTTTCATAAATCGGACAACCCCTTTAAGTGTTCGGGGCCTTATGAATGTCAATTGGGGCCTAAACTTTATGTGGTCCTTCAGAAAAGGATCTGCCAGCAAGATCGGCCAATGTTTGGTCAGAATGTCACGTAAAGCTTTTTGATTTGTGTTATAAGTTCTAAAGCCCTCCATTTTTTGTGGGGCCTCTAGTTTTTTTCCTTTTGGTATTAGGCATTCTTGTTGGGTGAGTTTGTTCTCCCTTTCGAATGCTGCATTGACGATGTTGACAGGATAACCCTTGTTCTTGAACCGGCGAGTTAGGATTTGGCTTTGGGTTATGAAGTCTTCATGGTTAGTGCAGTTCCTTCGGATACGTTTGAATTAGCTGAAGGGAATGTTTTTTCGCCACTTTTTGTGGTGTGAGCTCTTATAGTCAAGATAACTATTCCCATCGACTGTCTTAAACGTTTTAGTTTCTACTGAACCATTTCTGGAGGACAGCTTAAGGTCTAGATATTTGATGCTCGTGTTAGAGTGGTTTGCTGTAAAAGAAAAGATTGAAGGAATTGTTATTAAGATGTCCAGTGAATTCAGTTGCTTCTTTGGCGCTTCAGTTCCATATGATTAGAAGGTCGTCTAGATACCTGTCACGGCTGGCGGTGGGGGAAACCCCCAGCCGTGCGGTGCCAGGAGATGATAGGGTTACCCCTTAGCCGGGACCACAGAGTTAGGGAGCAGGTCACCTCCTATTGCGTCCCTAACGCTGACCCTGTCTCCTATCAGTATGAGCCGACCTTGATGGTAGGAGGACTCATACGCCGGAACCTTACAGTCCCTACGAGCCCTCAAGTCGGCCCTATACTAGGGGACAGAGTCAGACGCCCTACTCCTCCTAGGCACGGAGGAGCCGGGGTCTCAACGGCCAAGCAACACAGGGGGAACATCAACAGACATATGGAAATGACAGGTAAGTGAGACTAGTCCTGCACTTACCTGCCACAGACACACAAACCTGGAACCCATGAACAAGTGCTGAGGTCCACAGCAACATAAAGGACACAGCACACACCAGACAAAACACGGGAAACCAGGAAACCATAAGCTGCACTAACAAGATAACCCCACACACACCTAGATAACACTGTGAAACATAGTATTAACTGACAATGGTTTATGACCAGAAGGATGGTCCCCACCAGGCAGATGGAGGAGACAGGAGGCTGCTCCAGCCAGCATGGCTGAGAGCAACCTACTGAGCCCAGCCAGGGACTGAGGCTTTATAGGCCAAGAGGCCCCACCCAACGATCAGCACACACCCAGTGAAGTCACACGCACTGGGAAGGGAGTTAACCCTTCCAGCAACACAGAAGGGAAACTCACATAAAGGGGAAAGCACACAACCTCACTCACCTGTCTCCGACGGCAACGGCATGCGTGGCAACCGTGTCCTCCAGAACAGCCAACAGGCCGAGACACCTCCACAGCATGCAAACATCGCCAGACGTTGCCGCGGACCACCGCAGGAGAAGGGAGGAGTCCAGGTGCACATAAAACAACACCTCGTGCACAACAAACAACACAAAGTGCACACAGACACACAAACGGGCATTCACACAAAACCCGTTGCCAAGGGCAACCGCACGCACACTTGTTGTCCGCGGCAACCGCACCTTGAGGCAAACAACTAAGTGCCCCAGCTGCGGTTGACGAACTCCCAAACCGCGGGCAACAGCATGCGGCACCCAAGGAGTCACGACCATGACCAGGGGTCGTGACACTCCCTCCCCTCAAAGCCCCCCCCAACCGAAAAGGGAAGCTGGTGGGACCAAACAACAGGGAGGGGGGGAGGGGCAATGCCTGATAACCACCAGTGTCTCCCTCCAGAGCTGCCGCCAACGGACCTAGGACCGTACACAACAGTCCCAGGTCGCCAGCCAACAGAGCAGACTGGAAGAGAGAACACTGGAGGCACTGCCAGATAGATGCCCGTATCTCCCCCCGGAACTGCCGCCAACAGACCTGGACCGTACACAACAGTCCCCAGGTCGCCAGCCAACAAAGCAGTCCGGAGGAGGAACACAGGACACCAGACCGATGCCCGTATCTCCCCCCAGAACTGCCGCCAACAGACCTGGACCGTACACAACAGTCCCCAGGTCGCCAGCCAACAAAGCAGTCTGGAGGAGGAAAACAGGACACCGCGTCCAACTCAGGAGGACGTTCCTACTCCAGGTCGTTGCCAGCAGACACTCCCCAACCAGCACACCTGCCGGAACACCGAAGGAATGCTGCCAGCAGACGACCAGAGATAGGAACCCTGAGAGGGACGAGGGGTCACCAACACGGACACGGTTAGCAAGGTGGCGGGGAAAAGCCACCAACCGCGCCGTTAACGGTGAACCCCGTAACGCTCTCCCTCCGGAGAACGCGCATGCACCCCAACGGTCAATGGATGCATGCTTCACCCTCTTACGAAGGAGACCAGGTGAGGTGCCAGTTCTGGTCATACTGTCACGGCTGGCGGTGGGGGAAACCCCCAGCCGTGCGGTGCCAGGAGATGATAGGGTTACCCCTTAGCCGGGACCACAGAGTTAGGGAGCAGGTCACCTCCTATTGCGTCCCTAACGCTGACCCTGTCTCCTATCAGTATGAGCCGACCTTGATGGTAGGAGGACTCATACGCCGGAACCTTACAGTCCCTACGAGCCCTCAAGTCGGCCCTATACTAGGGGACAGAGTCAGACGCCCTACTCCTCCTAGGCACGGAGGAGCCGGGGTCTCAACGGCCAAGCAACACAGGGGGAACATCAACAGACATATGGAAATGACAGGTAAGTGAGACTAGTCCTGCACTTACCTGCCACAGACACACAAACCTGGAACCCATGAACAAGTGCTGAGGTCCACAGCAACATAAAGGACACAGCACACACCAGACAAAACACGGGAAACCAGGAAACCATAAGCTGCACTAACAAGATAACCCCACACACACCTAGATAACACTGTGAAACATAGTATTAACTGACAATGGTTTATGACCAGAAGGATGGTCCCCACCAGGCAGATGGAGGAGACAGGAGGCTGCTCCAGCCAGCATGGCTGAGAGCAACCTACTGAGCCCAGCCAGGGACTGAGGCTTTATAGGCCAAGAGGCCCCACCCAACGATCAGCACACACCCAGTGAAGTCACACGCACTGGGAAGGGAGTTAACCCTTCCAGCAACACAGAAGGGAAACTCACATAAAGGGGAAAGCACACAACCTCACTCACCTGTCTCCGACGGCAACGGCATGCGTGGCAACCGTGTCCTCCAGAACAGCCAACAGGCCGAGACACCTCCACAGCATGCAAACATCGCCAGACGTTGCCGCGGACCACCGCAGGAGAAGGGAGGAGTCCAGGTGCACATAAAACAACACCTCGTGCACAACAAACAACACAAAGTGCACACAGACACACAAACGGGCATTCACACAAAACCCGTTGCCAAGGGCAACCGCACGCACACTTGTTGTCCGCGGCAACCGCACTTGAGGCAAACAACTAAGTGCCCCAGCTGCGGTTGACGAACTCCCAAACCGCGGGCAACAGCATGCGGCACCCAAGGAGTCACGACCATGACCAGGGGTCGTGACAATACCTCCCTCCAGCCTACGACCACAGCTGTTTTACATTTGCTATGCCAAACACTTCTAACATGATCCCTCAGATTAGTTATCTTGTTTATAACTTATTCATTCAAACACCTGTAACTCACCATCCCCCCCTGTCCTGTATCCACCAATCATGGTATCTGGCCCCTCCCCTTCCACCTTCACTCCTCCGAAGTCCCCTCCCCCCTTCCATTTTAAAAATCAGCGCACATTACCCTGCCGGTTATCATGCCTGGCACTGCGCCAAGCAGGACGCACCAGCCATCATCAGCCGCCGGCACACCAGGTAAACCACACAGGCACCGATCCTACAGCCTGTGGTCCCATTCTTTCCGTTTACACCCGCAGTGCAACGATCTCCCATGGCGGCATGGCCGTCACTGCGTGCCTTGGGCAGCTTAAGCAAACAGTTTTAATCACCATTTATCTTCCCACACTAGCCCCGTTCCTAGTGTCCATGTTCTTATATTTCCCCCTCCACACCCACATTGTCACCCTCTCCTACGGCGGCACAGCCGTCACCACTTCAATCCTCCCATGTCCACCCCCCCCATGCAGTTCAGAATCAGCTACCTGTGGCAGCATTGCCACCAGTTGAGAGACCCTGCAGTCTCTTCTTCTGCGCTCATTCGCTGCCGATCACAACTGGCCCTCCGCACAACTTTCCTTCTCCCCTTACCTCCCCCCCCCTTACCTCTCCCCCCCCCCCCCCTTTCCCCAGTATGCATGGTGTTGTGAAAATTCAATCATTATTCCAATATACATTTTTCACTCTCAAATCCCATCCAGCTGATTTATCAGACATTAAATAATTTATTTTTGGAGCCAAAACATTAAATAATAAATGTACGACCTTTTTAAAAATGTATTTATTTATTTTCTATTCTATTTCATGCATTCACTTATTCGTGGTTTTAACAGCCAGCCACTGTTTTCCATGTATATCCCTCACACTGACACAAATGCACTTAATGCTAGAGCATGGTTATATATGTGTGTGCGTTTATACGTATATTTGTTCAATAGCTGATTTTTTATCCAATTGATTTTATTTAATTTACGTTTAGCCATAGATAGATAGGTATATGTATATTTATTTTGTTATTTATTCATCTCTCCTCTCACGCAGCTATACAATTTAATTCATATTAATATCTGTATACCCTCAGTCCTTCCTTCCATTATTAGCTACAAGCAATAATAAACTATTATGAATTGTTTTACTGTAACTATGACCAAGCATCATGCCACGATCATTTATCGTGTTAACTGCTTTTATTTATTTACAATTTTTTTTATATTAACCTTGTCAGTTACTTTTAATGCTCTGTATCTACATTTTTTCCAAATGTTTGTTTACGCACATATGTGTCCTTTTAGACTTGAAAAAGGAGCACTGTCTGCTCCGAAATGCGTTGTCTATCTTGTGTATCAAATACTGACCAGGTCGTTCAGTTGCGCCGATACTGTCTCTACCAAGGGTGTGGACCCTCTCATGGGTCCCATCCCCTCCCATTTTATAGTTAAAGGGGAGGTCACTGTCAAGTCACTGTTAAAGGAGCGGTCACTGTGAAAGTCACTGTTAAAGGGGCAGTCACTGTGAAAGTCATTGTTAAAGGGGCAGTCACTGTGAAAGTCACTGTTAAAGGAGGCGGTCACTGTGAAGGTCTCTGTTAAAGGCACTGTGAACTGTTAAAGGGGCAGGCACTGTGAAAATCAATGTTAAAGGGGCGGCCACTATGAAGGTCACTGTTAAAGGGGTGGGCACTGTGGAGGTCACTTTTAAAGGGGCAGGCACTGTTAAAGGGGCGGGCACTGTGAAGGTCATTGTTAAAGGGGCGGCCACTGTGGAGGTCAATGTTAACAAGAATTGAACCTCTTTCCTTGAAGTTCTTGATGATCCTATAAATTGTTGCTTGAGGTGCAATCTTAGTAGCCACAATATCCTTGCCTGTGAAGCCATTTTTATGCAACGCATAATGGCTGCACGCGATTCTTTGCAGGTCACCATGGTTAACAATGGAAGAACAATGATTTAAAGCATCACCCTCCTTTTAACAGGTCAAGTCTGCCATTTTAACCCAATCAGCCTGACATAATGATCTCCAGCCTTGTGCTCGTCAACATTCTCACCTGAGTTAAAAAGACGATTACTGAAATGATCTCAGCAGGTCCTTTAATGACAACAATGAAATGCAGTGGGAAGTTTTTTTGGGGATTAAGTTAATTTTCATGGCAAAGAAGGACTATGCAATTCATCTGATCACTCTTCATAATATTCTGGAGTATATGCAAATTGCTGTTATAAAAACTTAAGCAGCAACTTTTCCAATTTCCAATATTTACGTAATTCTCAAAACTTTTGGCCACAACTGTACATTGGAGGAGACGTCTCCTGGAGGCCCTGGATGTGAGAGGCACGTGCTGCTGTATATGTGCAATGCTGCTATTTTATGTTTTGCATATGAGAAATTGTTTACAATTAAAATGTTTTAATTAAATGTTCTATTTTACTATTTTTTATTTGGTCGAAAGGCTGATTGGGGAAGGGGGGATTGTAGAATATCTAAAATGAACAATCATTAAATAGGTGGCCAACAAAAAAGGGGCAGGTCAAAGGGCGTGGTCAATGGGCAGATTCAAGGGTGGCGGCAAAATTAGCTTTTGCCTATGGTGGCAAAAATCCTTGCACCAGCCCTGCTTATAAAGCGAGTACTAGTGAGCGTTGTGCACAGCATTAGAACATAGTGCGCTGTCGGAATATTTATGCTGTCTCCGGTGTTTTGGTTCGAATACCCAGGTAATAAATTCAAGTTTCTGTATGTCCTGTTCTAAATGTAAAGTTTTCATGGCCTCCTCATATATTTCCAAATGACTTATTATGGAGGGTGATCCCTTTTTAGCAAATTGACCCATAGTTTCCTTGAGAAACTTGATCACTTTAGTAGTGTCTATCATGGGTTGATAAGATCTCTGTACTGAACTTTTAGAGGACCTAGGAGGTGAAATCGGTCTTAATTTAGGAAGAGAATGTTCTCTCAGAGCCATTAATTCTTCTCTATTAAAGGGGTTGTCATATTTACTTTCTGCATCTGATTCCCCCCTGGAATATTTTACCTTCACTCTATTAGAATCCTTAGGCTGTCTGAATTGAAGAGGGTCAAGATCCCGGTTATCTAACTCTGTTTGTAAATTTCTATTGTCCTTATACAACTTTTTACATTCCTCATCTAGATCCACCATAGACCAATGACATTTAGACAGTTCATTAGTAGCCTGACTTAATTTCCATTCCAGAGTACTTATTACCTCTCTCTGTTGATTGTCTCTGTCATTATATTCTGATAATTTAGCAGACCATTGTGCTAATTCACCAGAAACCATGGCCGCCTTATTTTCTATTTCAGATAAATCTTTTTGAAATTTATCAATTTCATATGCCTGTTCAACATTTTTATATTTTGCTTTTTCTAATTGCTTTGCTATTTCAATAACTAACTATACAAATTCAGGCCAAGATTGAAGGATTAATGAATCCTTATCTTTCTTATGTTTAGCTTGGGAAATGTGACAGAGATAATCAGCAAACCGGGATTTATCAGACCAGACATCATCTGCATATTCTACAGCTCTCTTTTCCAATTCAACCCTCCAATCCTTTAACTCTCTCTTAATATCCAACCTGTCATGCATATGACCCATCACAATATATTCAATTAATTCTTGAGTCTTTCTATCATGCATATCAGTTTTTACCACTGCAGCAGCAGCCTGCATGCCTTGGCTAGCCTCGCCATTGTTATCAGACATATTTTTACTTGTTGCACTACAAGTACCACAATAACTTTATCAAATATATATTTTGCACGCCAAAATTTTGTTTCTATTACAAGCAGATCTCGGTGGGACCTCCAGATTAATGTCGGAATATTTATGCTGTCTCCGATTGACAGTCTATATTATTTATGTGAATAAATTAAAATCGGTAATAAAGGAGATTCTAACTTATTATCATAAATATCAAGCTAAAACAAGCTCGTGATCTGCGTTGAATTGAAGACAAAACCCAGTTACAGACAAAATATATTTGTCATTTATTAATACAATTTATAGTGCAAAATAATATATATAATAAAATTGGCGATAAAAAAAATTCAATCAAGGATATGCAAAATAGTGATAAAGACAAAAATAATTGAGAACATATATATACACAATTATGCCTTCTTATAATGATACCCCTCAATTATATTTAAAATCAATTTAATACTTGATTTCTCTCAGCCGACAAATGTCCAATTAAACCCAAATCTGGTTTATCTTTTATCTATATAAATATATATATATTATCAACCATACTGGTCTAGAACTGAATTCAGTTCCTTGGAGATAATACCGTGTTTTCACTAGTATATTTTCAATCTCCCTGTATTGGATTAATTTTCAGGATGATGCTGCAGGTACACCCCAATCTTATTCCAAAACAGATACTATACACAAAGTATGGTTGATTGAATATATATAGATATGTATTATATTAATTAATTATCCTATAAAATATAGGTAAGGTTATACTATACCAAAATGTCAGCTAGCAGAAATCAGTTTCAATGGTTCTAAGATGGCTGCCTCCAATGACTGAACAGGTGGTCAGGGCTGGATCTGGTCTTTTGATGATGTTCAGAGAGAGAGCTAGGGAGCTCTCGAGATCGACCCTTTCTGTCAGCCCATACCATCTTTTTATCCTATCTTAGAAAGGGCTTGGCCAAGTTTTATCATTAACTAGTGAGCTCACTTTATAATCAATATAACCTCCCTCTAGTATTTTACCCTAACACTAGATGGCACTAGTATTCCATACAAAAATTTAATCACTCGCTTATTTCTCTTATCTAATATACTAGCAATAAATGTTATCTAAGGTTTCAGACAAAACCTTGAGAATATCTTGAATAGACAATGGGTTTTATACTTCGTCAACCACCTGGTTTATCCTTAAATCTTTTGACCAGACCTAATTAAATCAAGATAAACAGGGCTATCTCTATTCATTGTTCTTGGAGGCGACAGGGTTTGTTCATGATCACCTGTGTCCACATTTCTCCATTCAAGAAAATCTCAAGGAAAGAAATAATTAATTTGTGTGTTACACTGAGAGAGATTCTAAAAATGACAGAGGAATTTGTACCTCGTTTCTACTCTTAATACTGAATATAGCTATAAGGACCATACTCTTATATATATATACTATATATTCAGCACACCTATTAAAATTGATAATATAAAATCAATCTACTCCTACATTGATTAATATAAAAACCACAAAGAAAGATTAGAGTCTTTCTATCCACTAAAATCATCAGAACTCAAATACATTGTCTTATCTAGGCAATTACATTTCATTAGACCTTGGGACATCTCCTT
Source organism: Bufo gargarizans (assembly GCF_014858855.1). Taxonomy (NCBI): domain Eukaryota; kingdom Metazoa; phylum Chordata; class Amphibia; order Anura; family Bufonidae; genus Bufo; species Bufo gargarizans. The sequence goes on from NC_058080.1 coordinate 734,753,718, forward strand.
CTCACAAAACAGACTTAGGTAAACACTTTGGTATATATCGTAAACCTTAGGTTAGCAATTTCAGAGTAAAAAAAAATCTCACCCTGCCTTTTAAAATAAGACAAAATGGTTGTCCCTTAGGCTCATGTCCATACTCTTATATAGGCCTTATACTTATGGACTTTATTCATACCCAATAGTTCTGACAAATCCCCCCCTTCTTCCCACGTTAGTCAATGATCCCCTTAAGACCTAACTGGGAGAAGGTCGGAAGAATTTTCATGTTCATCAATATTTTATCTGAGTCTTTTGTCGCATCATAAAGTCAATCCTGGAAAAGTATATTATCACAGAGATCCTGTGTCCAATGGTTTTAGCATGTAAGAAAAATGCAAAACTTGGCACCAATCATGCCATTATTGCTGTGACTTTGTTCTCATGCATAATGTACCAATTTGGTTCCTTTCCCAAGCTAAAATGGTGATATCCGGTATCTTCATCCAATGAATGTCCTTGGATCCAATTTCGCAAAGATTCTTGAAGTACAATCTTCTTAATCATTATTCACAATCCTGGAACATCTGAAACACGGATGTAGATTCGGGTTGATGATTAGTTCCGTCTTCAATTGGACCTCTCGGATCAACACCATCCGCACGAGATCGGTATCTTTGTTGTCATCATCATCGCCAGGAATCACATCTGGTTCCGCCCGTCCTTTTTCTATAAAATAAAATTAAAGTATGAATATATATTCTTTAATCTTTTGAGATATACAGTTTCCCTAGCGTTGCTATGTAGAATGCTTTGTATGGAAGCACCAAAATCGGAACATCTGTGAACTGAGAGAAATCAGATTAACGCATCCTTATTCATTCTCTTATTCAGCGTCATCTTCTATGATTCTCAGTTGTGATCTCAGATGACATACTCGCAATTGATTTACATGGACCCATTTCTCGATGAAATCATCTTTGGTATTAATTTTCACCTTATAAACTACAGGTGATATTTTATCAATTACATCATACGGACCTTTCCATGATGGGAGAAATTTTCTTTCTTTTACCCGATCCCGGGCAAAGTTATAGAGATACACTCTATCTCCTACCTCATATTCCTTTTTGGTCGTTTTCAAGTCATAATAAGTTTTGTTACTTACGGCGGCTTTCTCAAGATTCTTCTGCGCGAAAGCAAACGCGTGTTGAAGATACTTACGAAGGTCCTCCACATACTGATGTGTCGTGGCTGCATTGATCAGGTTATGATCTGATGTGCGATACAACAGATGTTGAGGAAGTACCATTCTTCTCCCCGTCATCAGCTCAAAGGGTGACATCTGGGTAGCCGTGCTTGGAGTAGCTCTAATGGCCATGAGTACTAATGGTAACCTTATATCCCAGTCTTTACCCGACTCCTTAACATATTTCTTAAGGATGTTGACAATAGACTGGTTATAGCGCTCAACGGATCCGCTAGATGTTGGACGATAGGCAATGTGTAATTTTCTCTTCCCACCCAACATCTTCCACATCTTCGCCATTACCTCACTTACAAAGTGTGATCCACGATCTGAATCAATCCTTAATGGTAACCCAAATCTGGAAAATACATGGTTAATCAACAAAAATGCACAGGTCTCGGCTGTGTTATTGCGGGCCGGTAGACACTCTACCCATTTTGTAAACACACAAGTGACGGTTAACATGTATTTATTTCCTCGGGATGACCGGGTAACAGGACCAATAAAATCGATTTGGATGTCAGACTATGGTAATGAAAAACCTTTCTTCTGAAGTGAAGCACGATGTTTAGGACCTTGCGGTTGAAATTGCGCACATACCAAACAACCTTGACAATAACTCTGGACATCCTTTAACATATGAGGCCAGTAGGCATAATCACGTAGTGACTCATATGTAATCTTTTCTCCACGATGACCAGCTGTAGGTGCATCATGGGCATGCTGTAACATTAAACCTCTAAATGTAGTAGGAACTACCCACTGCTGAATACCATTTTTAGAGGTTCTCATTAATAACCCATCCTGAATACTAAATTGGGATTTGGATTTCATAAGTAATCGGAGGTCTTCTTTTTGGGTATAATTATCCTCCGATATGGGATTATTATTAGGATCCTCAATATGTTTATAGAAGATTCCCAATATAAGATCTTCCTTCTGGCTTTTGATCAGATCCTCACTAGAAGATTCTTGGCTCCACTGAACTATACTATTTTCAGTTTGGGCCTTAGCCTGTTGTCTAGTGATAGCGTCAATGGGAATCATCTCTAGTAGATGATCTATATTCACATGATCACCATTTATGGCTCCTTGTTTGGCTAGTTTGTCAGCTAGGTCATTACCCTCTTTATCTTTATTTTGGGTTTTGGAATGACCTTTAGTCTTTTTCCAATAAATGGTTAGATCATTATGTCGGACTAGCTCATCTATGGCACAAAACAACTTGGCGTGTTTCACTGGTTTGTTATTGGACCGTAACATATGATTCCTCTTCCATGTGGGCATATATTCTACAAAACTGTTCCGCACATAATTTGAATCGGTAACTATGACAAATTCCTTTATATTGTGCTCTATAGCAATTTTAACGGTTTGGTAGACAGCTGCTAATTCGGCTACCTGGCTACTCTTAGCGCCAATACTATAACCTATTGAAATACTCGGACACCCATCTATCCACGTAATACCAATTCCTGCCACTAGTTTTCTTTCGTCCCCTACAATGGTGTGGTAAGCACAACCATCTATGTACGCACAGGGGAGTAGAGAGCAATAGTCGTCTTCATGCACTTTGTAAGGGGAAGATTTTTGTTCCTCTAGAAAATCATCTACCAGCTCTTCTGTTTGAGAATTAGCGGCGCAATCATGCAGTTCAGCAAGTCCTTGGGCTACTGGACACTTTTTATTTTGTTTATACTGAACTTCCAACGGCCATCCTTGTAAAGACAAGGTCCAAGCAGTGATCCTGCTGTTAGACAAGTTACCATCCCTAATTTTATCACTCTGTAGATATTGTAGGGGTTGATGGGCCGTTTCAACAATGATTTTCTCACCCTGTACAAAACTTCTAAAGTTTTGAAGTGCCCAGACTGTGGCTAGTAAAGCTTTTTCACAGTCGCTAAACTTTATTTCTACTGGTGACAGTGATTTACTTGCATAAGCTATAACTTTATGCAATTTATCCTGTTTTTGGCATAGGACAGCACTAATACTAAGATTTGTAAAACCAGTTTCCAGATAAAAGGGTTTACCCCCCTCTGGATAAGCTAGACATGGGGCTTGGGTGAGTCTCCTTTTAAGCTCAGACATAGCTTGTTCCTGATCCTCCCCCCATGTCCAGGGTACACCTTTCTTTAACAATGTCAGCAATGGTTTACTAATCTCAGCATAGTTATCAATGAATTTACGGGAGTAATTCATCGTACCCAGAAATGATCTTAATTCACTAATGTTGGTAGGCGTTTTAGATTTCATAACAGCCTCCACCTTTTTCTTCTGGGGATTCAGGCCTTCACAGGTAACCTCATGTCCAAGGAAATTTACCTTAGTTCGACACCACTGGGCTTTCTGTAAAGAAATTTTCACACCTGCCTCTTTCAACTGATTCAGTACATGCCTAATTTCTTGGATATGCTGGTCAAATGAAGTACTTTTCATCAAAATGTCATCTACATAAGTTAAATTCCCTCTTTCTGTGGCATTAGGCATAGCCTTATGTAAAAACACCGCAAATTCTTGACCTGAATTTATGTACCCAAACGGTAGTCTAGTCCAGGCAAACTGTTCTTTACCAAAAGTAAAGGCTAATTTGTATTGATCTTCAGGGCTCACTTTGATGGTCCAATATCCCTGAGCACAATCTAAGGTGGTAAAGATCCTAGCGCCTTGCATTCGTACCAAGCATTGGTCTATATATGGCACCGGCCAGCCGGACATATATACACGTTTATTTAGCTGACGAAGATCAGCACATAAACGCCATTGACCATTCGGTTTAAGAATTCCAAGAATAGGATTGTTATAAGAACTGTGCACTGGTCTTATAATACCTCTCTCCTTGAGATTTTGGATTATTTCCGCTAGCGAGTCGTAACAAGCTAGTGGAAGACGATATTGCTTGATATAAACGGGAGGTGCCTCAGGATCAGTCTGGATCCTGGCAATGTGTATGTCAGTCAGACCACAATCAAAGGAATCTTTAGCAAAGATATCCTTGAATTCTAAGAGAACTTCCTTTAGTTGTTGTCGCTCTGGGTCATTGGAGCATCCATCAGCTAATGAGATTTGTTGCTGGACCATTTCCATAAACCCTGGGAAAACTTCTGGTTGACCTATTTCATAGGTTTCCTCCAACCTGTCAGTGAGGTCATGATTTGACTTACCTGCTTTTTTTTAGCAAACTCATGATATTCCTGGGCTTCCTGCTCATTGATTGTATGATCAAAGGTAAGAGAGGATTCCTCTACCTTACAGGTACCTTCTTCAAGATTAAAAGGATATACTGAACTAATGGTGAACAATCCTTCAGGAGAAGAATAAAATGTTTGTTCAACCAATTGTTCTTCTGTTAGATACGATTCAGGTATTAGGCCTAATAATTATATTCTGAAACCCAAAAGTATAATAATCTGAATCTAATGCCATACCAATGATAGTGTCTTTAGACAAATGAACTTCATTTGGCATACCATTATTCACAATTATTTGGGTTTTAAAGGTTTGTAAATTCACCATAGGGGTATGATTTACTGAAATACCTAATTGTTGCATTCTGTTTGATAGGCATATCAATGCATCACCATTCTTTAATTTTTGGCCTTTTGACACCTGAATGGGTAACAGGAAATTATTAGTACCTGGAGGGATGATTATATCTCGTGGCACTAATACACTGACTGCATAAGGCAGTATCTGGGATGACTTGAGTGCTTCATGATCATCCATAAAACCATCAGGATTCCCTTTTAATCTTGTCCACAATGTGGAATTCACTATATCCACATGGATAGCAAAACGATGTAAAATATCGTTGCCAATGTACATAGAATATCTGGGTTCATCAAGCACCAGGAATAAATGAGTAGCCGATTTTCCTGCAATAGAAATGGTTAATATACATTTTGCAATTATATTATGATCATCAGAATCATTATCTAAGTCATGTATCCAATTATCCTGTGGATTTGGATATCGAATCACTTTAGAATTGGCTACTTGATTTAGTAGATCCCTACTAATATAACTATTTTCATGGCGCAAATCCAATTTAGCCCTCCTTGTTCTTCCTAAGTCATTCACCTGTACTGGGAAGAACATCTCATCATCCACCTTTTCCATTCCCACTAGGAATTGTTCGTGACCATTAAACCCAATAGGGTCAGTAGTTTCTGGGTGTAGGTGGATTGTAAGAACATCCCCTTCCAAACAGACATCTTTTACTCGTTCAGGAGACACACATATGGTGTTATCTTCCTGTTCACCTATAGTGGAATTTGGAGTGATTTGCAGGAAAGAGACATCAGGGACTTGGCTGTTTCGGAAATGTACCTTAATGGAATCCGGCCTTTCCTCTATCACATGGCAGTTACGCCTATTGTGATAGGATTGTGATTGTTCATAATTAATGGGCATCCTCACTTGAGACCATATCACCTTATTAACAAAATCAATAACTGGACTTAATCTTTTCAGGAAATCAATGCCAATAATTAGTCTATCAATGGGCATATCCACGATCAATGTAGGATGGCTAATTACTTTGTTTCCTACTTTAAAATCCAGCCAAGCCTTACCTAAAACCTTGAGGGCATTGCCTGAGACACTTACCAGGTTAGCATTAAAACTTTTTAACTTATACCTGTTAGAAGATACATCCTGCAATTGTTGGAAATACTTTAAAGATAATAAAGTTGCTTGGCTACCTGTATCTATCAAGGCTATTATTGGCGAGAAATTATCAAATAATTCAATTTTCATATAATATCTATTATTTATTTCCTGTATGGAACAAAGATATTTGGAATGATTATTGAAATGGTTTTCCTGCTTGGCAATTATACTTGTCCTCAACTCCTCCTCCTTCCTTTTATTAGCAGGATCATATGCCTTCTTCTGTGCAGCTGAAGACTTTGTGTGCTGTAAGACAGAACAAACAGGATTCCCATCCCCCTTGCCATGTGGCTTTGTAAGGGTTAAATTCCTTTTAAAGGGAAGGACAATTATGTTAGATTGCTCCACTTTACATACATTTAAGTCATCAACCTCTGCAACATTTGACATACTTACCTGCTTCTCCCCCTTTATATTTGGGGAGGATTCTCTACAGGAGGGGTTACCCCTAAAAAAGGATTTTTAGGGTTAGCAGTGATTGTTTTAGACAATTCCTCCATCCGTTGCATCAACATACCAAACTGATCTTGGATTTGATCCATTCGATCATATAGGTTACTTCTCTTTCTCCCATAATCTTTGGGAGATTGATTTTGGTACCGATATGATTGTGATCTCCCAGAACCATCTGACTCAGAACCACTTTGAGCCCTTTCTGGCCTACGTTGATATCCCCTATAATAATTATTTTGATATCTTTGAAAAGGAGGGAACCGTCTATTTCTAAACTCCTTCTGGTGGTTTGGGTTCTTTTCAGCAACATTTGGACCCTTATTCCCATCTGGCCTAGGCTGAATTTTATTTGGCTGGGGAGGTCTAGGAGTTTTTAACACATCAGCATAACTTCTTTTAGGCCCCTTTCACACGGGCGAGATTTCCGTGCGGGTGCGATGCGTGAGTTGAACGCATTGCACCCGCACTGAATCCTGACCCATTCATTTCTATGGGGCTGTTCACATGAGCGGTGATTTTCACGCATCACTTATGCGTTGCGTGAAAATCGCAGCATGTTCTATATTCTGCGTTTTTCACGTAACGCAGGCCCCATAGAAATGAATGGGGTTGCGTGAAAATCGCAAGCATCCGCAAGCAAGTGCGGATGCGGTGCGATTTTCACGCATGGGTTCTAGGTGACAGTCTATTCACTGTATTATTTTCCCTTATAACATGGTTATAAGGGAAAATAATAGCATTCTGACTACAGAATGCTTAGTATAATGGTGCTGGGAGGGTTAAAAAAAATAAAAAAGTTAACTCACCTTATCCCCATGATCGCCTAGTTCCCGGTCGGTCTCTTCTTTAGCTGTGGCTAAAGGACCTTTGGTGATGTCAGATCACATGCTCCATCACCATGGTGATGGACCATGTGATTGGAGCATGTGATCTGACATCACCAAAGGTCATTCAGCCCAAGCCCACAGCTAAAGAAGAGACCGACCGGGAACTACACGATCATGGGGATAAGGTGAGTTAACGTTTTTTTTTTTTTTAACCCTTCCAGCACTATTATACTAAGCATTCTGTATTCAGAATGCTATTATTTTCCCTTATAACCATGTTATAAGGGAAAATAATAGAATCTTCAGAACATCAATCCCAAGCCCGAACTTCTGTGAAGAAGTTCGGGTTTGGGTACCAAACATGCGCGATTTTTCTCACGCGAGTGCAAAACGCATTACAATGTTTTGCACTCGCGCGGAAAAATCGCGGGTGTTTCCGCAACGCACCCGCACATTTTTCCGCAACGCCCGTGTGAAAGGGGCCTTAGGGCTTTCAAATTTTCCCTGATCTCTTTTTATGTGAGTTTCTGCTATTTCCTCACTCGCTCAGGAGACTCATCACAATTTTGTATTGCAGCGTACAGAGTTGTACTCTCAGTGAGTAACCAATCCAGAGTCTTTCTGGGATGGTAATCCCTGGCCAAAATAAATTTTATTTTATTGGGCAAAGCGTCATAAAATAACTGGATGAATTCACTACCTTCAAAATTGGGATCTTTTTCGGATAAACTATAGGCATTTTTGAGGACTGACAAAAATTCCCTGGGACTTTGATTATGTCTACATTTCAGGGTAAATAAGGCCCTCCTTGCAGCAGTAGCGGACTTATAGGGACCAAATTCAGTTTTTATTTCTGCCACCACATCTGACCAAGAATCCCTACCCATATCTCTAAGGGAATTAAAGAAATACCGGTGTTTTGGTTCGAATACCCAGGTAATAAATTCAAGTTTCTGTATGTCCTGTTCTAAATGTAAAGTTTTCATGGCCTCCTCATATATTTCCAAATGACTTATTATGGAGGGTGATCCCTTTTTAGCAAATTGACCCACAGTTTCCTTGAGAAACTTGATCACTTTAGTAGTGTCTATCATGGGTTGATAAGATCTCTGTACTGAACTTTTAGAGGACCTAGGAGGTGAAATCGGTCTTAATTTAGGAAGAGAATGTTCTCTCAGAGCCATTAATTCTTCTCTATTAAAGGGGTTGTCATATTTACTTTCTGCATCTGATTCCCCCCTGGAATATTTTACCTTCACTCTATTAGAATCCTTAGGCTGTCTGAATTGAAGAGGGTCAAGATCCCGGTTATCTAACTCTGTTTGTAAATTTCTATTGTCCTTATACAACTTTTTACATTCCTCATCTAGATCCACCATAGACCAATGACATTTAGACAGTTCATTAGTAGCCTGACTTAATTTCCATTCCAGAGTACTTATTACCTCTCTCTGTTGATTGTCTCTGTCATTATATTCTGATAATTTAGCAGACCATTGTGCTAATTCACCAGAAACCATGGCCGCCTTATTTTCCATTTCAGATAAATCTTTTTGAAATTTATCAATTTCATATGCCTGTTCAACATTTTTATATTTTGCTTTTTCTAATTGCTTTGCTATTTCAATAACTAAATATACAAATTCAGGCCAAGATTGAAGGATTAATGAATCCTTATCTTTCTTATGTTTAGCTTGGGAAATGTGACAGAGATAATCAGCAAACCGGGATTTATCAGACCAGACATCATCTGCATATCCTACAGCTCTCTTTTCCAATTCAACCCTCCAATCCTTTAACTCTCTCTTAATATCCAACCTGTCATGCATATGACCCATCACAATATATTCAATTAATTCTTGAGTCTTTCTATCATGCATATCAGTTTTTACCACTGCAGCAGCAGCCTGCATGCCTTGGCTAGCCTCGCCATTGTTATCAGACATATTTTTACTTGTTGCACTACAAGTACCACAATAACTTTATCAAATATATATTTTGCACCCCAAAATTTTGTTTCTATTACAAGCAGATCTCGGTGGGACCTCCAGATTAATGTCGGAATATTTATGCTGTCTCCGATTGACAGTCTATATTATTTATGTGAATAAATTAAAATCGGTAATAAAGGAGATTCTAACTTATTATCATAAATATCAAGCTAAAACAAGCTCGTGATCTGCGTTGAATTGAAGACAAAACCCAGTTACAGACAAAATATATATGTAATTTATTAATACAATTTATAGTGCAAAATAATATATATAATAAAATTGGCGATAAAAAAATTTCAATCAAGGATATGCAAAATAGTGATAAAGACAAAAATAATTGAGAACATATATATACACAATTATGCCTTCTTATAATGATACCCCTCAATTATATTTAAAATCAATTTAATACTTGATTTCTCTCAGCCGACAAATGTCCGATTAAACCCAAATCTGGTTTATCTTTTATCTATATAAATATATATATATTATCAACCATACTGGTCTAGAACTGAATTCAGTTCCTTGGAGATAATACCGTGTTTTCACTAGTATATTTTCAATCTCCCTGTATTGGATTAATTTTCAGGATGATGCTGCAGGTACACCCCAATCTTATTCCAAAACAGATACTATACACAAAGTATGGTTGATTGAATATATATAGATATGTATTATATTAATTAATTATCCTATAAAATATAGGTAAGGTTATACTATACCAAAATGTCAGCTAGCAGAAATCAGTTTCAATGGTTCTAAGATGGCTGCCTCCAATGACTGAAAAGGTGGTCAGGGCTGGATCTGTTGATGATATTCAGAGAGAGAGCTAGGGATCGACCCTTTCTGTCAGCCCATACCATCTTTTTATCCTATCTTAGAAAGGGCTTGGCCAAGTTTTATCATTAACTAGTGAGCTCACTTTATAATCAATATAACCTCCCTCTAGTATTTTACCCTAACACTAGATGGCACTAGTATTCCATACAAAAATTTAATCACTCGCTTATTTCTCTTATCTAATATACTAGCAATAAATGTTATCTAAGGTTTCAGACAAAACCTTGAGAATATCTTGAATAGACAATGGGTTTTATACTTCGTCAACCACCTGGTTTATCCTTAAATCTTTTGACCAGACCTAATTAAATCAAGATAAACAGGGCTATCTCTATTCATTGTTCTTGGAGGCGACAGGGTTTGTTCATGATCACCTGTGTCCACATTTCTCCATTCAAGAAAATCTCAAGGAAAGAAATAATTAATTTGTGTGTTACACTGAGAGAGATTCTAAAAATGACAGAGGAATTTGTACCTCGTTTCTACTCTTAATACTGAATATAGCTATAAGGACCATACTCTTATATATATATATACTATATATTCAGCACACCTAATAAAATTGATAATATAAAATCAATCTACTCCTACATTGATTAATATAAAAACCACAAAGAAAGATTAGAGTCTTTCTATCCACTAAAATCATCAGAACTCAAATACATTGTCTTATCTAGGCAATTACATTTCATTAGACCTTGGGACATCTCCTTCTCACAAAACAGACTTAGGTAAACACTTTGGTATATATCGTAAACCTTAGGTTAGCAATTTCAGAGTAAAAAAAAAATCTCACCCTGCCTTTTAAAATAAGACAAAATGGTTGTCCCTTAGGCTCATGTCCATACTCTTATATAGGCCTTATACTTATGGACTTTATTCATACCCAATAGTTCTGACAGCGCGCACAATGCAGTGTGGGCCCCGAAAAGACCAGTGAGCTGTAAGTGCAGGAAGAGCAGTTGGATATACAGAGTGGGGACGCCATCCAGAAAATTACAGGTAAGTTCATTTAGTTATTTTAGGTATGATTTGGGGGTCTGATCTGAGGTCTGATTTTGGGGTCTGATGAAGATTAGGAGTCTGATTTAAAAAAAAAATATATATACAGTACAGACCAAAAGTTTGGACACACCTTCTCATTCAAAGAGTTTTCTTTATTTTCATGACTATGAAAATTGTAGATTCACACTGAAGGCATCAAAACTATGAATTAACACATGTGGAATTATATACATAACAAAAAAGTGTGAAACAACTGAAAATATGTCATATTCTAGGTTCTTCAAAGTAGCCACCTTTTGCTTTGATTACTGCTTTCAACACTCTTGGCGTTCTCTTGATGAGCTTGAAGAGGTAGTCACCTGAAATGGTTTTCACTTCACAGGTGTTCCCTGTCAGGTTTAATAAGTGGGATTTCTTGCCTTATAAATGGGGTTGGGACCATCAGTTGCGTTGTGGAGAAATCAGGTGGATACACAGCTAGCAGCAGACACATCTCTAGAACAACTGTTAAGAGGAGACTGTGTGAATCAGGCCCTTATGGTCTAATATCTGCTAGGAAACCACTGCTAAGGACAGGCAACAAGCAGAAGAGACTTGTTTGGGCTAAAGAACACAAGGAATGGACATTAGACCAGTGGAAATCTGTGCTTTGGTCTGATGAGTCCAAATTTGAGATCTTTGGTTCCAAACACCGCGTCTTTGTGCAACGCAGAAAAGGTGAACAGATAGACTCTACATGCCTGGTTCCCACCGTGAAGCATGGAGGAGGAGGTGTGATGGTGTGGGGGTGCTTTGCTGGTGACACTGTTGGGGATTTATTCAAAATTGAAGGCATACTGAACCAGCATGGCTACCACAGCATCTTGCAGCAGCATGCTATTCCATCCGGTTTGCGTTTAGTTAGACCATCATTTATTTTTCAACAGGACAATGACCCCAAACACACCTCCAGGCTGTGTAAGGGCTATTTGACCATGAAGGAGAGTGATGGGGTGCTGCGCCAGATGACCTGGCCTCCACAGTCACCGGACCTGACCCCAATCGAGATGGTTTGGGGTGAGCTGGACCGCAGAGTGAAGGCAAAAGGGCCAACAAGTGTTAAGCATCTCTGGGAACTCCTTCAAGACTGTTGGAAGACCATTTCAGGTGACTACCTCTTGAAGCTCATCAAGAGAATGCCAAGAGTGTGTAAAGCAGTAATCAAAGCAAAAGGTGGCTACTTTGAAGAACCTAGAATATGACATATTTTCAGTTGTTTCATACTTTTTTGATAAGTATATAATTCCACATGTGTTAATTCATAGTTTTGATGCCTTTAGTGTGAATCTACAATTTCCATAGTCATGAAAATAAAGAAAACTCTTTGAATGAGAAGGTGTGTCCAAACTTTTGGTCTGTACTGTATATCAGCCACTCTGCGACAATCCCACGCCTCCTTTTCAGAAGAAGCTTCAGATTCTGTTGGATTAGCACCTTTCTAGTGGTTATATCAGTAAGAAACAATGTGACTATATTTATGTGGAGTTTCCTATAACACCGATTTTCCACTCTTTGCCCCGGTATCTGCCACCAGCTTCTCGTTTGATATAAGCCCGGTCTTATATAGAGTGAGAAACCAACCCGGGGTAGCTTATAACTAGGCCGAAACACGGAGGTGGGGATTCGTGATCAAGATACAAGATAGCACACGATTAAATTATATATTTAATCTCCTTAAGGACACACTATATATAACACTATACACACAGAGAATATATACAGTGGTCAGAGGTTACAGATACAGGTGATATAGGTACAACAGGGTTAAGCAGAACAATAAGCCAGTTTACCCAGAGTCCTTTAGGCTGGGTTCACACTTGAGCGTTTTACAGCGCATTCAAACGCGCTGTAAAACGCTCAACACATGAAAACCAATGCTTCCCTATGGGCCTGGTTCACACTTGAGTGTTTTACAGCGAGTTTGAACGCGATGAAAAACGCCCTACGCTCAAAAAAGTTCTTGAGCTTCTTTGGGGCGTTTTGTCGCGTGTTTGCGGCCATAGGATTGCATAGGAACGCGCAAATATGTTATTTTGCGCGTTTGTGACCAGAAAAACGTGCGTCCGAACGCGCCTTTGGCGCATAGCAACAGTCAATAAAAGGCCACACCCTAGTGATCGGCAAGTGTCTAGCCTGACCAAGATGGAGGAAGCAGGCTGTGATAGTGAGACACTGATCAGGCTTGTGCAGGCAAAACGCTGCCTGTATGACATCCAAGATGCCAAATACAAAAACAGGAGAAGCAGGCAGCAGGCATGGGAGGACATTGGAGAAAGCATCTGGCCACAGTGGAAGACATTATCCAAAACAGGGAAAGAAGGCAAAGGTATTGACATGTGTGTTCTGAGTGTAAAAAAAAAAAACTCCTTGTGTGCACTGGTGTAAAAACTATATGTAATAGTCCAGCCCAGCTCTACCTGCGGCCCTCCAGCTGTTGTCCAACTACAACTCCCAATATGCTGTGCTGTATTTTACTTGCTGTAGCCTGTCCAGGCATGCATGGAGTTGGAGTTTTGCTACAGCTGGAGGGCCGCAGCTTCACCATCCCTGTTCTAGTATATGGCCAGTCAATGGTTCCCCGTCACCCACATTCTGGCACAATGTAGTGGGCCAGTATGCTCAATTTGCACTTGTTCCAATCTGGCAATGTATTTTAAATTCAAATGTTGGCCTACATTTGTGGTGCGGATTTGTGTTATAAAGTTGATATGGATATTGTCTATGTTAAAACATTATTGTGCTTGTGAGCTATTGCAGCACTGGCACATTATAGGTGATTGTATGTCTATATAGTATCAGTATTGGGCACATAAATGGGACCCCTAATTCCGCCCACATTGTTTTCCCTTGTTAATGGACGAGTATTGGGCACATAAATGGGACCCCTAATTCCGCCCACATTGTTTTCCCTTGTTAATGGACGAGTATTGGGCACATAAATGGGACCCCTAATTCCGCCCACATTGTTTTCCCTTGTTAATGGACGAGTATTGGTGGGCACTATTGGGGCTTCTACAAGGGGCACGATATAGGTGAAAAAACGGCATTGCACAAATTCACTCTTCAAATCATTTAATTCAGCCATTACAATAAACAAAGAAAATGGAATATTACAAGCTAAAGAAACAATCTTTGCAGCTGCAAAAGACTAAATAATATAAATTTATATGGCTTGCCAAGGTAACTCCCCCTGTGGTGACATAAAATAAGCAGTAAAGTGGCCCCGAATGGTGGCACCATGTGTGGTCCCACGAACACCGCTGCGATTCTGACTCTCCATGGAATGGCTCAACGAATCCTCAAAATTGAAGCCATCCCTTTCTCTGACAAAATTGTGAAGAGCACATGCTGCCTTCACAGCCGAGATGGTGGTCTCCAATTTGAGATTTATGGGAGAGTGCAGAACTCGCCATTTGTTGGCTAATATGCCGAATGCGCATTCCACCACCCTGCGTGCTCTTGTCAGGCGATAATTAGAAACACGTTGCGCAATTGAGAGACTACGGCTGGAGTATGGCCTCATAAGATGCTCACCTACAGCAAATGCCTCGTCACCAACAAAAACAAAAGGCATAGATGGATAAGTGGTGCCAGGCAGTGTGGTGTTCCCGGGAAGGTCAAGGGCATTACTACTGAGCATTTGACCAAAGTCAGAATGCCCAAAAACAGAAGAGTCAGAGCTGCTGCCATAGGAACCCACATCGATATAACGGAAACAATAGTTCGCATCACATACCGCAAAAAGAACAACAGAAAAGTATTTTTTATAATTATAAAACTGACTGCCACTCCTCATTGGCTTCAGAACGCGGATGTGTTTTCCGTCAATTGCTCCTACACAGTTTGGGAAATTGCAGGTTTTTTGAAAAGTATCCGCAATTTTCAGCCATTCCTTCTTGTTTGGTTGGCCCATCACAACAGCCTGAAGGACCTGCTAAATGGCGCTGCAGGTTTCCTTCACGATCACGCTGGCTGTGGATTTCCCGATCTGGAAGGTGTAGTGAAGACTGATCAAAGAGATTGGCCTGTAGCTAAATAGCTGAAAAAAATGTGAGAAAATAAAGATAAAAATTAATGAATGTTATTTTATTTTTATTATAGTAAACTTACTAAAAAGCAAGTGGAAGAGCCTCAAAGATGCCTTAATTCGTCATCGGCGCAAAGAGAAGGAACAGAGGAGCGGAGCTTCGCCAAGTGCACGGTCCAGCTATGTCCAAGCGGAGGAAATGGCCTTTCTAATACCATGCACTGAATTGCGTAGGTGAGTCAAGGGCATACACATGCAGGAGAGGGTGTGGTATGACATGCATTCACTTTCATATCTTGCACATACTTGTGTATATTTTCATGTTCACAGCACCGATAGTAGCTGGTCGAAAAGACAACAGCAGGAGGAGGAAGATGAGGAGGTCACCAGGGACAGTGAGGCCTGTGCATCTACGGGGCCACTAAGTCCTCCTCCACCCGATCCCACCCCTACATTCCAAACACCCACACAGCCTGCCCCACCTGTCGTGGAACCCAAAAACATTCAGACTTACCGTCCAAAAAGGAAAAGAACAGATCGCCAGGAGGACCGGCTAATTGCCCATCCAGCACCCAAACTCACTAGTGATGCCCATTTCTTACTAAGTTTGGAGGAAAAAATGCAGCAAGTTCAAAGAAGTCGCATAACTGAAGCGAGGGAGGCCATAACAAGGACCCTAGACAGCTTCATTACACATTATGACATCACACAGCCCAACAATGCACCACAATATCCACCACAACATCCACCAACCACTCACACATACACATCACAAACATACCCACAAACTAACATACCACACCCTCACGACACATGGCACACACAACCACAATCATCATACAGATATCCCTCCACCAGCATGGGCACCAACACCTCCACCACCACTCAAATGCAACCTGGCCAGCAATCAGGCGGAATGAGAGAGGCCATGCGGGATACCGAGACACATTTTGCATTACCACAATACCAAAACCTTTGAGAAATACCATACATAATTTGGTGCATCAGGGGTGTTCGACCTTCATTGTTAATTTCAGAAAATTACCGAATAATTTTAAGTTAAAAAGTACGATACTTATGTTGATTGTGTTAAACACAGTTTGTGCATTTTTTGAGGAACTGTAAGATGTTATTACTTTTCCCAAAAATAAAAACATTTGCAAACTTTTTGGGACTCTTATTTCGAAGAGAGTGTTTCGTAGGCAAAAATGTGGGTAAACTATGTATGTATGGTATCTATATGCCAAATTTAAAAAGCATACACATCCAATACCCCCCCTCAAAAACACTTGAAACGTCACAACCACCAGTAGAAAATAACAAAGGCCACACTAAAATCCAGTCACCATACAATGCAAATGCTTTATAAGGCCACAATTACAGTCTACTTACCGCAAAGTTATAATCAGTCTTTCCGCTGGTGGTATACTGTCCCGCATGAAGGTGTCCTGACGTTGTAAACGGGTGCCCAACAACCCCAGGAGCTCATCAAAGCTGTTGAAAACGAAAATGGTGAGGGTTAACAATACCAAAAAACTAAAACTGGTACCTTCACAATTGGAACCCCACTACTATAACTATTGTATATGTACAAACCTGGTGATGGACATCCGCGTGTAGGAAAAAATTTTGTCTTCATGGGCCCGGAGGGTCTCGTACAGTGCCCAGAACTGCCCCCTTTCCTGTCGATTGGCAATGACAGGATGGACCCAGAAGCGTCACCTGCTCTCTCTCCTATGCCTCAAACGTCGGAGAAGGATTGCTGCCACAATTGCCGCAATTTGTCGCCTTCTGGAGAATTCCATGACTGCAAACAATCCACTCTCCCAACACACATGAAATTTATCACCTCCATTTCTCTCTCATTAGACACCTTTCATATAGACAGGGCTGTATTTTCATTGGACAACACTGCTGTCAATCACACAAACGCGCCTTTTACGCGCGTTGACTATGGACATAAACGCGCGTTTTGTCGCGCAAAAAACTTGCATATCAAAAACGCTCAGGTCTGAACCCAGCCTTAGGTAGTGATGACTTCTTAGCTGTATTCACGTCGGAGGCTGTGATGTCAGCCGGTTGCAGGTCCCTCCAAACACATTGCACGATGTGACCCCCTTTCAGAGAAAGACTCCGCCCGCTGGCTTGCATGGGCTTTTAACCTAAAGCCGGCCCATCCCCTCCCGGCCTTTGGGAGGGGTCCACCCCCCCTCTGCTGGACTAGCTGCAAATGACCCACAAAACTCTTTAGGGTTTATACCTCCAGTCCAGAAGGTCACAGGGAGATGGTTCTGGGACCAACGGATCTGCCTGGGTTCCGGCTACAACTAGAGTCCAAACATGGTGCTGCTATTGGGTTTCTGTGGGGAGATATGGATATCTCCCTTCCCTGGCATCCCACCCTCAAACAAAGACCATGGGCATGTTCATCGTGGCCACCGGGACACAAATATGTATCCGGTTTGCGCCTGCGATGGCCGGGCGATTTATAATTCCTTATGAAATGTAGGTGCCAACATGTCTGGGAGGTATCATTGATCCTGGCAAGGGCTGATACATCCTGCTGGGGGGTTTCCTGCAGGATCCATGCTGTATGACTGGAGGTGTGAAATGTAACCAAATGTGGCCTGCTAGGAGTTTTCTGCTATCTGGCTGCGTCTTTAAAGCAGGGCCCCCCTGTGGAGCTTGATTTCCTCGGCCATCTTTCAGCAAATGGTGGGTGTGAGGACATGGCTGACAGTAAATATGAATCCATATTCCTCACAGTGACCATTAATATCTACAATTATCAGGAGTTTCTATGGGAGCTAAATTCTCCTCTTCTATTGCAAACAGCTATATGGCATGATGGAAAAGCCAGTGTCTTTTCACAATGGACAACCCATTTTGGGATAATCTTAGGTGGTATGGTCGCTACATCAGCAATTTGCTATTTATTTGGCACGGAGATATGGTGACTGAAAGGATTTGGACCTTTCTGGACCTCTACGACAACCTTGGTTTGAGACAATGACGTCAGGAGAGATGTTTCTCAGTTGGCAATAACAGACACACACACACACAGGCAGTCACTGAGAAACACTCTAATTTTATTATGCTATTGCTTGGCCTCATATAGGCAGCAGAAAAGCTTGCACAACAACAGCGTTAAACCAATCATAAATGATAAACATTGACGCCCACACAGATATTACCGGAACATCCCTTTTATGGATATGTAATACGTCACATATAGCAATGTACGCAGTTGTGCCGATGACCCTGAGTGAATCAGAACATTTGTGAGATGTGAAGTGCGTAGGTGAGATATTATAACAATTCTGTACATCATAGAGAAGACAAGATGGAGTTACATTTGCCTTCAGTGACCATCCCCCTTTTTGGAGATTATCTCAATAATAATGCATGCAATTTAAGGTTCACTGTCAACTACGATCCACACAAAATTGCATTCCTAGATTTGTCCCTGTTTGGGGATTAAAGGCTGGCCTCTGTTAGCAACTCTTTTAGCAACCTCATGCCATTCATCATGTCATACATAACATTCCTTTAGGTGAGATGGTCAGAGCACGAAAAAATTAAAAAAAATCCAGACAAAACCTGTTGTTTCCCTCTAAAAGGAATCTCAATAATTGCACAAAAGATGGCATTTTGTTTACTACACAATATAGTATGGAATATGGAAGAAATTTTAAAAAATATGATAACTTCCGGTTCCGGCGCTCGTATGTGAAGCAGCAGGAGAAGAGAGCTCCGTGCCTGAGAACTGATCGCAAGGCCACAAGCTTTTTCGAAGGGGTGTAATCCCCGCTCACCTGCCTCGTATCTCCTCCGGAGTGGATGGAGAAATATCTGACCAGGAGTGGTGCATGTGTGGGAAGCCCGGCACACCGCAGGCACGCAAAGACTGCAGCTGAGGAAGACAAGATGGCGGGCGCGGCAGATCGCCTCATGCGCTCAGCCAGATCCTCATCCCAACCCCCTCCCACCACCTTGAAGGCCATCGAACCGATAATCGATCCGGAAACCATTGACCAGGAGCCTGAGGTACTACAAGGGTTGGGGGTTGGATGTAAAGCCCTGGCAGTGGAAGTCGCTAAACATTTGGCCCCAGATATTAAAGCCGCGCTTGAGGCCGCGGTGGAGACCACGCTAACACAGCTACAGGCTGACGTTTCTAAACACTCCTCCCAGATTTCTGAACTGGAGGATAAAATCAGCCCCATGGAGAGTGACCTGGGCCAGTCCCAGATGCAATTACAGGCAGTGCTGAGGTCCACCTCGGGTCTACGTGACAAATTAGAAGACCTGTAAAATCGGTCCCGGCGCAGTAACGTAAGAATTATTGGACTACCAGAGTCGGTGCCTTCTAGCCAGCTGGCTTCGATTTGTTCGGTGGACATACCTAAAGCCCTAGGGATCCGCAGCCCTTGTGTTGTGGAAAGGGCACATCGTGTGGGTCCAGTGCGGTCGGATCAAAATGGCGAAAACAACAGTGATCAAATTGTAAGGCCCCGTCCCACCATTGTTAAGTACCTGAATTACGCAGAAAAAGCAGATATTTTGGGACAGTTCAAGAAAAGAGGGAAGCCGATTGATGTCAGAGGCTATAAGGTTCTGCTGTTTGGGGACTATAGCGCTGAAGTCTCGAGAAGGAGAAGGGCTTTCTCAGTGATTTGCTCAAACCTTGTGAGAAAGAAACGAAAGTTCGCACTGTTATATCCGGCGTTATTAAAAGTGTTTAAGGATGATGGCTCCTCAGAGACTTTTGAGACACCAGAGGAGGCCGAGAAGAATATGAATATGGTAACTTTAGAGGGCACAGCAGAGCGGTCCCCTAACCCGATTACATCATCAGGAAGACCACCATCGTCACAGAGAGACAGGCCAGCCTCGCAAAGGCCGTGATCACCACGCCGGCGAGGGAATCGAAATTATGAGGACCGACGTTCCAGAAGGGACTAAAATATTGAATACCTGTTCTGAGAACTTTTGAACCTACAGGATATGGTAGCTATGTCAATGAGCTATACCGTATGTTGTCGCTGGTCTATCTGATGTTTAACTATGCTATAATCGACTTCCATGACTCTCAAGGGCGGAACTTAGTAAGCTATACAGCTGAATCGCCTTTAAATGATTGACTTGGAACTACATATTGATTGTCTGCCTGGGTACTAAGTGGAGGACTTCTTTACGTGTACTAAGCAAAGGTTCTTCAGGATAACGGATAGGGCTAATGTATATTCTGTTGGATTGGAGTACAGGAGGTTGAGAGATAGCGAAGTCTCTAAATAGACGAGAAAAAAGTGAAGTCAGGAAGTCATAAGTTCGCAATCACCCTTGGTGATAAAGAGGTTATTTTGTTTTTGTTTTTTAAGTTGGGAAGGGAAGGAGTTGGGTTTTTCATAGCACTACAGATAATCTATCCATTCTTTGTAAGTGGAATTAGGGCTCTTTCACACCTGCGTTATTGTCTTCCGGCATAGAGTTCCGTCGTCGGGGCTCTATGCCGGAAGAATCCTGATCAGGATTATCCTAATGCATTCTGAATGGAGTGAAATCCATTCAGGATGCATCAGGATGTCTTCAGTTCTGGAACGGAACGTTTTTTGGCCGGAGAAAATACTGCAGCATGCTGCGCTTTTTGCTCTGGCCAAAAAAACTGAAGACTTGCCGCAAGGCCGGATCCGGAATGAATGCCCATTGAAAGGCATTGATCCGGATCCGGCCTTAAGCTAAACGTCGTTTCGGCGCATTGCCGGATACGACGTTTAGCTTTTTTAGAGTGGTTACCATGGCTGCCAGGACGCTAAAGTCCCGGCAGCCATGGTAAAGTGTAGCGGGGAGCGGGGGAGCAGCATACTTACCATCCGTGCGGCTCCCGGGGCGCTCCAGAGTGACGTCAGGGCACCCCTGGCGCATGGATGACGTGATCGCATGGCACGTCATCCATGCGCATGGGGCGCTGTGACGTCACTCTGGAGCGCCCCGGGAGCCGCACGGATGGTAAGTATACCGCTCCCCCGCTCCTACTATGGCAACCAGGACATTAATAGCGTCCTGGGTGCCATAGTAACACTGAAAGCATTTTGAAGACGGATCCGTCTTCAAATGCTTTCAGTACACTTGCGTTTTTCCGGATCCGGCGTGTAATTCCGGCAAGTGGAGTACACGCCGGATCCGGACAACGCAAGTGTGAAAGAGGCCTTAGCAAGGTATCAAGATGGTAAATATAGTAACCTGGAATATCAAGGGTCTACGCTCTCCTCATAAGAGAATGATGGTTTTACGTCACTTGAAAAAACTACGTGCGGATATTGCCTTGTTACAAGAGACGCATCTAGAGGCAACAGATTTTAAGAGAATCCAGAAATTATGGGTGGGAGAAGTGATAGGATCCCCATCTGACGGGAAGAAGGCAGGAGTGCTTATACTGCTACATAAAAAACTACATTATAAGATACTGACAACGGAGGCGGATGACAGTGGGAGATTGGTCACCCTAACCATTGAAACCCCTGCAGGGACATTATCAATTTATAATGTTTATGCCCCGAATGTGCAAGCAGGTCCCTTTATTGGGAAACTAGAAAGGCTGATCTTACAGGACTCCAACAACTTAGTGTTAATAGGAGGAGATCTTACCCGCCTCCGGACCGCCTAACGCAGATGCGCGGTCCGGAGGCGGCAGCCCTGCGCAGAGTGACGCATATACGCGTCATCTCGCGAGGGCCGAGATTTCCTGTGTGCGCGCTCACAGGAACTGAAGGTAAGCGAGTGGATCTCCAGCCTGCCATACGGACGTCTGAATGGAGCCTTACAGGGGGGTGATCAATGACAAGGGGGTGATCACGCATATAGACTTCCTGATCACTTCCCTGTCATTGATCACCCCCCTGTAGGGCTCCATTCAGATGTCCGTATGATTTTTACGGATCCACGGATACATGGATCGGATCCGCAAAACGCATACGGACGTCTGAATGCAGCCTTACAGGGGGGGGTGATCAATGACAAGGGGGTGATCAATGACAAGGGGGTGATCACGCATATAGACTTCCTGATCACTTCCCTATCATTGATCACCCGCCTGTAAGGCTCCATTCAGACGTCCGTATGGTTTTTACGGATCCACGGATACATGGATCGGATCCGCAAAACGCATACGGACGTCTGAATGCAGCCTTACAGGGGGGTGATCAATGACAGGCGGGTGATCACCCATATAGATTCCCTGATCACCCCCTGTCATTGATCACCCCCCTGTAAGGCTCCATTCAGACGTCCGTATGCGTTTTGCGGATCCGATCCATGTATCCGTGGATCCGTAAAAATCATACAGATGTCTGAATGGAGCCTTACAGGGGGGTGATCAATGACAGGGGGGTGATCACCCCATATAGACTCCCTGATCACCCCCCTGTCATTGATCACCCCCTGTAAGGCTCCATTCAGACATTTTTTTTGGCCCAAGTTAGCGGAAATTATTATTATTATTTTTATTTATTTTTTTCTTACTAAGTCTCATATTCCACTAACTTGTGTCAAAAAATAAAATCTTACATGAACTCACCATACCCCTCACGGAATCCAAATGCGTAACATTTTTTAGACATTTATATTCCAGACTTCTCGCGCTTTCGGGCCCCTAAAATGCCAGGGCAGTATAAATACCCCACAAGTGACCCCATTTCGGAAAGGAAACACCCCAAGGTATTCCGTGAGGGGCATATTGAGTCCATGAAAGATTGAAATTTTTGTCCCAAGTTAGCGGAAAGGGAGACTTTGTGAGAAAATACTAAAAAAAAAATCAATTTCCGCTAACTTGTGCCAAAAAAAAAAATTCTATGAACTCTCCATGCCCCTCATTGAATACCTTGGGGTGTCTTCTTTCCAAAATGGGGTCACATGAAGTCTGGGATCTAAATGTCTAAAAATGCCCTCCTAAAAGGAATTTGGGCCGCTTTGCGCATCTACGCTGCAAAAAAGTGTCACACATCTGGTATCGCCGTACTCAGGAGAAGTTGGGGAATGTGTTTTGGGGTGTCATTTTACATATACCCATGCTGGGTGAGATAAATATCTTGGTCAAATGCCAACTTTGTATAAAAAAATGGGAAAAGTTGTCTTTTGCCAAGATATTTCTCTCACCCAGCATGGGTATATGTAAAATGACACCCCAAAACACATTCCCCAACTTCTCCTGAGTACGGCGATACCAGATGTGTCACACTTTATTGTAGCCTAGGTGGGCAAAGGGGCACATATTCCAAAGTGCACCTTTCGGATTTCACCGGTCATTTTTTACAGATTTTGATTGCAAACTACTTCTCACACATATGGGCCCCTAATTTGCCAGGGCAGTATAACTACGCCACAAGTGACCCCATTTTGGAAAGAAGACACCCCAAGGTATTCCGTGAGGGGCATGGCGAGTTCCTAGAATTTTTTATTTTTTGTCGCAAGTTAGTGGAATATGAGACTTTGTAAGAAAAAAAAAATAATCTTCATTTTCCGCTAACTTGTGACAAAAAATAAAAAGTTCTATGAACTCACTATGCCCATCAGCGAATACCTTAGGGTGTCTACTTTCCGAAATGGGGTCATTTGTGGGGTTTTTCTACTGTCTGGGCATTGTAGAACCTCAGGAAACATGACAGGTGCTCAGAAATTCAGAGCTGCTTCAAAAAGCGGAAATTCACATTTTTGTACCATAGTTTGTAAAACCCAAACCATTTTTTTTTTGCCCAAACATTTTTTTTTTATCAAAGACATGTAGAACAATAAATTTAGCGAAAAATTTATATATGGATGTCGTTTTTTTGGCAAAATTTTACAGCTGAAAGTGAAAAATGTCATTTTTTTGCAACAAAATCGTTACATTTCGATTAATAACAAAAAAAGTAAAAATGTCAGCAGCAATGAAATACCACCAAATGAAAGCTCTATTAGTGAGAAGAAAAGGAGGTAAAATTCATTTGGGTGGTAAGTTGCATGACCAAGCGATAAACGGTGAAAGTAGTGTAGTGCAGAAGTGTAAAAAGTGGCCTGGTCATAAGGGGGTTTCAGCTAGCGGGGTTGAAGTGGTTAATATGGTACATTCAGTCCTGGAAGATAGGAAACAAACTAGGACTGGCAGAGCAGATAAGCAGAGCACACTGTCCATACTTCCAAATATGATGGAAGTCACTAAATTAACGGATATCTGGCGGCAACCCCATGGAACGGGAATATACACACTTCTCTCACTCTCAATGTGCTTGGTCCCGGATAGACTACTTTTTAGGATCCAGTTTATTGACCACCAAAGTGAGTGAAGTGAAGATAGAGGAGATGGTGATTTCTGACCATTCACCGGTATCATTGAGACTGAGAGAAGTTACCGCAAAGGGTCAAGATATTCTATGGCGGCTTTCGGGATACTTAGCCATGGATGAAACTTTTAAATCTAAGCTACTAGGGTGGTGGTGGGAATATAAAGATACAAATGGGCAACACCAGGACAATCCATCCCTTTTTTGGGACACAGCTAAAGCGGTATTAAGAGGAAATATCATTTCCTACACTATAGCTCGAAAAAAGGATACACGTTCCAAATTATTAGAGGCCACAAATAATCTAAGAATGCTCTACACAGAGTTTCAACAGAACCCCACAGAGGCCCACACAACTAAATGGGTTACAGCTAAACATAACTATGATCATTATGCAGAAAAAATGGAAAGGATCCATGCAGATCACTCTTCAGCATATTTTTTCAAATTTGGTAACAAGTCGGCTAGATTGTTGGCCAGGCTTGCACAAGTAAAGAGAACACAATTGCCACCTCCCAAACTTCAAACAGGGAGGGGGGATCTGTCTAGTGACCCAAAAATCACATTAGAGATTTTTAAAAGTTACTATGAACAGTTATATGCCCAGGATTCTTGCGATATTACGGAAGGCCGTGCCTTCCTAGACTCCGTCTCTCTGCCGTCTGTTGAGGAGCTGGATTTGTTAATGCTGAATGCTCCTATCACGGAGCAAGAAATTAGCTTGGTGATAAAATCCTTACATAATGGGAAAGCCCCGGGGCCCGATGGTTTCCCAGCGGAATTTTACAAATCCCTGGGCCCAGAAATAGTTCATAGCCTGCTAAGGCTGTTTGAGTCTATTATCCAAACCCATACGGTGATGCCTTCAGGAAACTTGGCACATATCAAACTGATACCCAAACAAGATAAAGACCCCACTCTTCCGGGGTCCTATAGACCCATCTCCTTGATAAATCAATATTTAAAGATCTTGGCGAAGATAATGGCTAACAGACTAGCTAATATTATGCCCAAGCTCATTGGTTCACATCAAGTCGGATTTGTGAAAGGCCGGTCAGCCACAATTAACATACAGTTCTGGCGGTACAGGATTGGCTCCTCAGGAGACGGCAGACAGATGAGATGGGAAGAGAGGCTCTTTTGGCTTTAGATGCTGAAAAAGCCTTCGACAATGTGAATTGGCAGTGGTTAGATCTAGTTTTAGATAAGATAGGAATTCAAGGCCCCTTCAGGGCGTTTGTCCATGCAATTTATACCGCCCCACAGGCAAGGATCTGTCTCCCTGGTTGGTTGTCTGCTCAGTTCCATCTTAAGAAAGGCACGAGACAGGGATGCCCACTTTCCCCACTTTTATTCAACATTGCTCTTGAACCACTTGCTAGGCACTTGCTGAGTTCAGGTGTTTATGAAGGAATAAAGGTGGGGAATAGAGAGATTAAACTGACATGCTTCGCGGACGATATGCTGCTATTTTTGAATGATCCCACTAAAGATCTGCCAAGAGTCCTAGATACCCTAAATAATGTGCAAACTTTATGGGGCTATAAGATCAATGTAGTTAAATATCAGCTGTTACATATTGGGAAAGGATTAGGAGTGAGATATGATGAGGGTTTGATTACTGTAGCGCAGGACCATATAAAATACCTAGGAATTAAAATAGGCAAGTCTCCAGCTAAGATGTACAAATTGATACTATGACCCCTTGATAGCTAAGATTATTCAAGAATTGCAGAAATGGCAAGAACTCCCACTGACATTATTAGGAAGGGCAAGCCTCATTAAAATGACAAGTTTTGCTAGGCTCTTGTATCCATTGCAAACGATACCGCTTTTATTGAAACACACGGACGTTAATAAACTACAATCCGCGTTTATAGCTTTCCTATGGAAGAAAAAAAGACCCCGGATTGCATATAAGAAACTCTGCCTTCTAAAATGGGAGGGGGGTCTGCAGTTACCTGATATTCGGGGCTATAACTTGGCAGCACTATGGCGGTATATACGAGATTGGGTGGGGGGAACCTCACATTACGCTGATAGGGCGTTGGAGCAAGAACTAGTAGCGCCACGTGATCTACATGCTCTGTTGCACACAAAAATTTCATTACTTCCAGAGGAGGCCAGACAAGCTCTGATACTCAGGGATACAATAGCGATGTGGAAACATGTCAGAAAATTATATAAGCTACCAATCTATATCTCATCTTACATGCCGTTGTGGTCCCTTCCATCTTTTCCACAGGGTGGATCCAACAGATTGTTCCAAGAATGGCGTAGGAAAAATGTGAGGACCCTAGGAGACCTTTTGACGGTTAATGGACTAAAGCTACTATCCTGGGAGGAAGTACAGTCCAAATACTCCATACCCCCAAACCAGTATCTGCAGTTTTTGCAGATAAAGGCATTCTGCGCAGCCCAGTCGAAAACATTAGAAACTGAGACAACCACTATTAGGTTTGCTAGTTTGATGAACCAAGTGAGTAATATGGACTCTATTTCCATAATATATAAGAAACTGATGAATGTCAAACTTGAAGGGGTTGCGCAGACGGTCTTCAAGGAATGGGAGAAACAGGTAGCTGATGATAAACTTACTTTTAAGATACAAGAGGGGATGGATAAAATAAGATGCGCTATCAGCAGTGAACATTGGAGAGAAACACAATTCAGGATAATTCACAGGGCAACCTATGCTTATAACTTATCTTATGACAATGTGCCAGCACACTACTTGAGACATTGCCCCAAATGTGATTTGCATAAAGCCGACCTTCTGCATGGGATTTGGGGATGCAGCAAGCTAAGATTGTATTGGGAGCAAATTTGTGGATATGTTAATGACACCTGGAAGATTGGAGTCAAAGATGTACCCCAACAATGTGTATTCCAATTCATCCCCAGGGATCAGGAAGACGCTGACTCGCCCATAGTGGGCACCAAGGGGCCACATGTACTACTACTTGCGGCAAAAAAAAGTATACTGAGGAAGTGGCTACAGTCCCAGTTGCCCACTTTGGATGAAGTCATCAGCACAGGTGAAAGTGCTCATGTATATGGATAGATTGGATGCGGAACGCAACAAAGAATTATCCATACAATCCTTTATTCATAAGTGGAGACCGTTCATTGAGAATTCACTCACATTATATGAGAAAAAAGAGGTGATTAAACCATTCGTTGACACAACATGGTACATGAAAGCAAAATTGGCAGGTAGTTTGGGAGACTTATTGATATAGCTCAGGATGCTTTAGATTATCTGTAGTGCTACTATATAGTTTTGACGTTTGATTGAGAGAAG
The DNA here is from genome assembly GCF_014858855.1 of Bufo gargarizans. NCBI lineage: Eukaryota > Metazoa > Chordata > Amphibia > Anura > Bufonidae > Bufo > Bufo gargarizans. The sequence continues at coordinate 734,781,417 of NC_058080.1, forward strand.
GGAAAAAGGATGTCGAGATTAATAAAACTAAAACCACTTCTAGTTAAAACTGAAATCTATCAGACTCATTTTGGTAGAAAACCAATAACTACAAGATGCTTCGGGTCTTGACTTGCTTTTTCTGAGGGGGAGGGAGGGTTGGGAGGTTTAAAAAATCAAAAAGAGATTTAGGCGGACTTTTCTTTGGCATGCAATGACTGATGTTAAACTTACATCTTCCGATTTGATATTTTTCTGTGTACGGAATTGACCATTGTATGTACTGTACTACTTTTTGTACAACTTTGCCTAATGCCTGATCTGAATAAAAATTTTGATATAAAAAAAAATAAAAAATAAAAATATGATGATTGGAGTAATGTGGCAGATAAGGGTATTATATGTGTAGCAAAAAGAGCACCCACCATGTTACCAAGTATCAGTCCCAGTTTATTTAGAGATACCGCATCTTCCCAACCCATATGGTTGCGCCACATAGAAAGTTACAAATGTGGTCATAAAATCTGCATCTGTTGTAAATACATGAAACATACCAAATCTGTAACTTCCACTGTCATTTGTAACTCGTTTTCTATTAGACAATATATAAAATGCAATACTAGCTATGCAATTTATGTGATTACTTGCAAGAGCTGCAGTGTGCAATATGTCAGCTGCACCATGGTGGATATTAAATTGAGGATCCAGAAAGACACAACCGATATTCATTATAGCCAAATTCAAAATATCTTGTTTGGTTTCTCCTTGGTAGTTCAGGTAGTCGAGCAAGTCATGGCCCCGATCAGAGGAGTCTTTTTGGATGTTTTTGGCTGGGCAGCTGTACTCCTACTGGCCTAAATAAATAAAAAACAATCTTATTGTGCAATACAACTAATGTGATGTTATTTGTTTTTCTCTTCTTGCTTTTTTCTAGATTTTTTTTTGCCTTGTTTTTTTACATATCTGAGATAACCATTCCCCTTTGCAGGTGCCATCAATTAATGGAGGGGAGTTAGCTATATAAGACTTTTAGTAATACATAGCTTATGTCATGAGTAAGGATCGTATTTTGGTATCCGAAACGCGCAGACTACAACGCTATCCTGTCTGTTTGATATCACTCTTGGATTTTATTATTCATGATTTTTGAAGAATAAAGATGCAACGCTTTTTATTGGAAGCTGGACTTTTTTCACTTTTTTTGGATTATAATAAAGCGCCTATGCACCCTATATAATGAAGACGTGACCCGTGCTGCCGTAAAAAGGTCATGGCCTAGAATAAGGCCCGGTAATGACCTCAGTAAAAAGGCGTATCTGTGGTCATTAAGGAGTTAAATGCCCAACTAGTCTACATTGTTAAGGGGTTTGATATGTTAGTTTGCTTTTGCATTGCAGTCACAACAGATGTGCATCTGCCCAGTTATTTGACTGGTTAGGAGGTGCTGAGGAGCTTATGGGGACATTTATCAAGACTGACATTCCATCTTGATCTTATGTGCTCCTAAATTATTTAGAGACACATGCCTCTTCTGCGCATCTCTAGACCTCCGTGCGCTAGAAATTCAGATCTGCGGCAGCTAGGGGATGGCATAGACTCAAGCTATAATTTGTGCCAGTTGCCGGTGTAAATTATGGTAAATCCGGCGGGCTGCAGAGGCGCTGTCTGCCCTTTACTGATAAGCCATGCCCCTTTCTAAAGTGGCAAGAAGCTTGAGGAGTCACAAGTTATGATTTGACCTTTTGATGCTACTTTTGTAGCGTAAAAGGCTTATTAATTCTCCCCAATGTCTTTCATATATTTTTCACACTACTAAAATATTCATGTTAATAAACCTGAGGTAATCAATCTGTCCTGGGTATTCACCCACGTTAACATACCTGTACTCTGTATTGTTTCCATGATTAAAAACCCTTTAATATGAGCTTATTTTGCTGGAGGAAGTTGCCATTGGCTGTCACTCTTCTTCCAGTGACCTGTACAGATAACGTAGTGATTTGAATGATAATAGTCTATTTAGTACTGCTTTCTGACTCATATGTCTAATAGGGTTTACTTTGAGTTCGTCTATTGGTAGGCATATGGTCATATAAAGAGGCAACCAGCAAGGAACCATATAAGTTCCATTATACTTATCGCCTCTTTTAAAAAGTATCTGTCAAATGAGCAACTCTGTTAAGCCTTTACATGTACGGCAGAGGTATGGTCTTAAATAGTGAGCGCAGCTGCCAGGTTTCCGACGTTTTAAAAAGCAGACACCTGGGACTAAAGTCTGCGATCGGCGATAATGGCATATGCATAAATGTAATCCCTCAAAACTGTGGTTGAACAGGACCATGACATATGAGAACCAAAAACCCAGATGCGCATCCAGGCCTAGAATGGTGAACCGGAAAGCCTGTTGGAGGCTCCGATGCCTTTCAAATCTATATTCCAATGTAGGCCTGCAGGTGGCAGCACTACTTTGTAATATACTGAATTTTCTATTTAGCAGTGTATTTAAATCCATTACTAAATAGAAATGGCAATCCGATGACTGTTTGTTTGAATGTTTTCAGGCCTTTGGTGGTCAAAAATATAAAAAAAATATAAAAAAATTCTAGTCACCCCACCTTCCCCAGAATAAAAAAAAGCTATAAAAAAAATTAAACATCATAGTCATCACTGCATCCCAAAATGCCCATACAATTAAAATATCAAAATATTTATCCCATACGGCGAACAGTGTAACGGGAAATAAATAAAAAAAAAACGTAAAAACATCATAGATATTCCAAAATAGTATCAATAAAAACTACAGATCATCTCGCAAACAATAAGCCCCCACACAGCTCTATAGGCTTAACTATAAAAAGTTATGGGGGTTTGAATATGGCGATGAAAAGAAGACATCCCCAAGGTTTTGTTTTCATTATTTAAACACAAGAAAAACTATAAATGTGGTATAGTTGTATTTGCATTGACCCAGTGAATAAAGGTCAGTTTTACCACATAGGGAATGCTGTTAAACAAAACCCATAAAACTGTGGCAGAATTACCAGTTTTGTAGTTTCCCACTATGTTGTATGCCATATTAATTGGAGCCATTATAAAGTACAACTTGTTCTGCAAAAAACAAACCCTCATACAGCTATGTGAACGAAAAAAAAAAAAAAGTTATGGCTTTGGGAAGGCAGGGAGTAAAAGGGGCTAAACCAAGCATATAGCATAGGTAGGGTAGATCATAGTGACTAAAATGAGCCGTTTCTCTCTGCAATCTGTATTACTGATGTCGAAAAATTATTTTTAGTTTTATGCAAATTAGGTGTTCAGAGAATGAGGAGCTGGCCTAGCCCATTGGAGCACCACTTCAACTCTGTCTCTTCCCATTGTCACGACCCCTCCAAGTGAGATTGAAAGGGCCAGGCATCCTCCCTGCTCCGAAGCCTGGCCCTGAATGCTGTTGGAGCATGCATGAGGTTTCAGGGCCAGGTATTGCAGCAGTGAGGATGCCTGGCCATGTCAATCTTACTGGAAGGGGGATAGGCGGAGGTGAAACAGTGTCACACAGAAGCCAAAACAAAATGACAGTTCGCAGTCTTGGTGTTCGTTCACACCATGGAAAGTCCACAGAACAAAACATTCACCTTCAGGTCCCCAGCAGGCTTTAGGGGCCTGTTTTCCAGCATGCAGTTCTCAGCCCTTTAGCACGGCACACAGCTTCAGATCCCAAAACACAGAGACTCCACAGCTTCACTGTGAGATGGAGGATAATCCACCACACCTGACAGTGCTGACTGCTTTTAAAAGCCTTTCAAGACCTGGCCTAGAACGTGGGGAGTAGCCACCCACCCAGCACTTTGGCTACTCCCAGAAAGAGCCGTCCCGGATCAGCTTTACATCTATTCTAACCAGCTGAAGTGTAAGACTGCAATAATGACATTTCAGGGAAAAAAACGTCTCTTACTTCACCGAGGCCAGGAACCTCGGTCACATATACCGCCCATCAATGACGACCCCTTGTTCCTTCTCTGCATAATAACGAATACAGAGAAAAAAGGGTCATTTTAGTCACCATGATTAATCCTACAGGTATGTCTGGTTTAATAGGGTCAATCGTGAGGACAGATGCTCTTTAAAGGGGTTGTTTTGACAACATCCCTTCCCCTCCCTCTTGGGCCAACCTGTGAAGGGAAGTATTTACTGCTTCCTGGAGCTGGCTCCCCTGTCCTTCTCTCCCCAGCATGTAAACTTCCATTTTGACGCCACTGCGGCCAATCACGGGTGACCTGCTCCCCTTGCATCATGTCAAATGGTCAAGTGACGTAAGGGGAACAGTTCACAAATACGGCCAGCACTCGGCTGCAGCAGAGTGAGAACGGAAGTTTACATCCTGGGAGCAAGGAGGAGCAGCCAAGGCCAGAAAGAGAAGGAGCGAGGAGCTGGCACCAGGAAAATGGTAAGTATGCTTCCCATCACGGGTCTGCCCAAGAGGGGGCAAAACCCTCACAAAGGTGCACAACCCCAAGGTGAAATTAAAAATGAATTATCCCATATGCTTATCTTGTTATTTAGGGTCCATTCAGACGTCTGTAGTGTTTTGCGGACCGCAAAACACTGACGCCGCACATCGCCGGCACTTGATAGAGGATTCCTATTCTTGTTCCCAGCTGCGAACGAGAATAGGACATGCTTTATTTTTTTCCGGAGCCGCGGACCGGAAATGCAGATGCGGACAGCACACTGTGTGCTGTCCGCATCTTTTCCAGCCCCATTGAAAATAAATGGGTCCACACCCGTTCCACATAATTGCGGAACGGATCCGGATCCATTCTACGGACGTCTGAATGGACCCTTAGGTGACTAGACTGTATCCTATTAAATACAATCTGTAACAATCCCACTAAGAAAACTAAATTATCACAAAGCCAAAAAACGACAGTATATTAAGAAAACTGTAAGTGGTGTTAATTCAGTGTTCAGCGTGTGCTCTTTTTACTTTTGTTAAATAACACCTTCTTAATTTTATGCTTTTCAGAAGGTTCTGAGATGAATAAAAAAAATCAACTTGCATTTTAATTCCATTAATTATTTTCAATGGTTTTGGATTTTCCTGTTTGTCGCAAATTAAATATCACGAGTGTACCTCTGATTTTAATACAATATATGATTGACAAAGCAACCAGTAATTTTCTGATAATGAACTGTTAAGTTTCCTGTTAGCTTGGGTAAATTGCAAACATCTCATGAGATAAAACAAAGCATATTGGGGTGTGAAGAGAATTAATTTACATACATTTGGAGCCTCTCTGAATTAACCCTCAGAGAGAATAAAGGTCTGAGTTACATTGTTACATTCCTCCTGAATTGTATTTGTGCGGTCAGAGCCATGTTTAAACTACTCTACAAGCTCCACTCCATAGATATTTTACACTTAATTCATATTTTCTAAACCAGAAAAGCATCATCTACAAAGTCTACACAGCCCACATCTACAAAATACTAAGTATTCTTCCTGTTGAACTTTGTGTTTTTTATTATATTTTGACAAGGGCAGCAACTATGTACTAACAACTTGTGGCCAATAGAAATTCCCCACCCTATACAGCTATGTGAGAAAGGTAAGTGTGACGAATACCGCACCTCGCAGCCCCGTCTGATGTCAACTACGTTGAGCCACGTGGTACGGTTTTGTCACTGGTTACCAAGACGTGACGTTACGCTCTCCCTAGGAATACGTAAGGTCAGCTTGCAGCTTGGCACAGTTTACACAGACACCTCCTATTCACGCAGGCACAGGGAGGCACGCTACCTCTGACGTGACTCCACACTTACTCACAACCCTGACAAGCTGAGAGGGCCTTTTCACTACCCCATTGAAAGTTAGCCCGGTAGACTGCCACCAGTTCCTCATTAGATATAAGCCCGGTCAGAAACCAACCTCAAAAAGCTTATAACTAGGCCAAAACACGGACGTGGGGATTCGTGATCGAGATACTAGAACAAAATCACAAAAGGACCTTGTCCGGGAAGTTTTTTTTTATTATTTGCAAAACACTACTGCCTAACTGGATACTAACCACTCTTGTCCCAGGCAATAAAACTTGACTTTTACTTAAGTAAACTTATGTGAGCTACCTAAAGAGTTAAAACTAGCTATACCTCACTGGATGCTATTCCAGAGTGATAAACACCATAGGATTGCAGGCGGGGGTGCACTAACCCGCACTGCTTTCCTTAGCTTCCTGCCATAATGGCTAAAGTATTACTCTGTGCCTAGTTATTCCTAACCCCCACGATTTGAGGCATATGTTGACAGGCAAGGGCCTGTTCACATTGACAGTTTGCACTAAGCACATAGAATTGGTCTGGCACCGGTGAGGTACAACAACATAAAACCTAATTCCTGCCCTCCAACATGTTTTGCCAGCTCATCAGGGGTATTGGGCAGACTTGAAAAGTAAACACTGGTATGGGACCTTTATAGGCCACCTCCTCACAGTTATGAAGAAATTAACTAATCCCACCCAGGTTTACAAGGTGCATGCCAGGACTGCCCTATAAGTGTAAAGATTATACTTGTGACAAACTCCCTCATCACCTACCGATGGGAGTTACCTTGTGACCCGCTTTCGTGAATAGTCAATAATGATAAATGATATTGTGGGACCTGAACCCTATATTACTACCTAATACATACTATTCAATACTTAATATCAGCAGTTATAATTATTAAACCAGATTAGTAACTACCCAGGTTGCAATGGTGCAATACATTAGGCAATAGGTGACAAGTGTAACTTATAAAATAGGTGACAATTGAGACCCACACATTGCCATACATGGGTATAATTCATTGTTTCTAAGTGCAGGCGCAGTAACAAGAACACTCAGATGTAGAGATAGAGAGAAGAAGACCGAGCGCATGTGCATCTCGTTGCAGCGGCGGGGAGACGGACGGCTAAGTGTGGGCGCAGCCTCGGTATCATCAGGTGCCATCAGATGCTAAGTTCCGGCGCATGCGCAGTGAATGCCGTCGGGCGTTTACAGATACTAAGTCCAGGAGCAGCAACCCACTGCGCAGCGGGTCACAAGGTAACTCCCATCGGCAGTCCTATGGTGTTTATCACTCTGCAATAGCATCCAGTGAGGTATAGCTAGTTTTGCCTGGGACAAGAGTGGTTAGTAGCCAGTTAGGCAGTAGTGTTTTGCAAAAAAGAGATACAAGAACAGCGCAAGATTGAATTATATATTTAATTGCCTTAAGGGTGCACTAGACATAACACTATATACACACAGAATATATACAATGGTTGGGCGTGCAAATTCAAATGATGTGGTACAAACAGGGTTAAACAGAGAAAAAGTCTGTTACCAGGTGGATGAGTAGTCCTTTGTGTTATGAGGATGAATTCTTGGTTGCTATAATCCTTAGCTGTAGTCACATGGGTGCAGTGATGTCAGCAGTTCCAGCTCTACCCAAACACATAGCACGAGCTGGCCCCCTTCAGAGAAAGACGCTGGCTTCTGGCCCTTTTCACCTGTAGCCAGCCACTCCCCTTCCTTCCCCTGTGTGGCAACTCAGAATCCAAAAACCGATTATGGATCATAGCTCCTCACCAGAAGATCACAGGGAGATGGTTCTAGTAGCACTGTATCCGTTTTATTCCTGTGATGAATGGGCAATTTGTAATCCCTTATGAACTCCCAGTTCATGATGTCTGATGGATTATTTTGTTCTGTTGACCAACTCAACCCCCCCACCTGCATTTATCCTGCCAGAGCAGTTGAGTTGCCAGTGTTGTTGAGTGGGGTATGAAAGATAAACACGTGGCCGCCCTTTGAAGCAGATTCCCCCTGTGGAGTTTTATTTCCTCTGTCCACTCCTGGAAAAAATGGCAGGTATTATATCAGAACTCCACATTCCTCACACCTCCCCCCTTTCCCTGTGCACCCGTCCGCACCCTCTCTTTGCCTGCAACCCCGCGGTCACAGCTCTTCTTGTAGAGAATGGCAAAGTGGTACTGCTGGAGCTCAAGGCTCCCGTGTAGCCACCTCACATTCGTTCCTGACCAATAGAGTCGACATAACTGAGCTTGGCACTGAGGCAGAAATCACTGACGTCGGTCGGTACTATAAATGGGCGAGTGAAGTCAGCTGTCTGTAGTACAGGGCAGCTGGAAAGGGCGGCCTTCAGCGCCTGGAAAGTCATCTCGCAGTTGTTTGTCAAATCGACTGTGAAGGGCAGCTTCTTTTTGGTGCGGTCCGTCAGGGCCTCGTCAGGCTACTATAGTGGGGCGCGAACCTCCTATAGTACTCAACGGTGCCAAGGGAGGACATCACCTGGTCTTTGGCCCTGAGGGTGAGCCAGGATGTGATGGCCTCCACTTTCCCCTGCTCCGGTTCCAAGGCTTCCCCACCTACCCTGTGCCCCTCGCTTATGCCCAGCTGGCACTTTCCTGGCATAATGGTAAAGCCTGCCTGACGGGTCTGCCCGAGCACCTGCTCCAGATACTCTCGGGGATTCTCCCATGTGGAGCCAAAGACAGCAATGACATCCAGGCACGAAGCCGTGTACCCGCCAGGGAGGAATATAACTACAGGGGGCACTGCAGTGGGCATTTTAAATACTGGGGGCACTTCAGGGTGAGCATTATAACAGTAGGGGGCAGTATAAATACTGGGGACACTGTAGAGGTATTATAAATCCAGGGGACATAATAGGCATTCCTATTACTACTGGGGCTCTATAGGATGGACTTATAGATCCGTCTTATTTCTACTAAGAGCACTATGGGGGGCCTTATTACTACTGAGAGGTCTATAGAGAGCTTTATTACCACTGGGGGGAACAATAGGGGGCCTTATTTCTACTGGGGGCTCTGTGAGGGTATTATTAATACTGGAGGGCTCTTTTACTAATGGGGGCACTCTTGGGGAGCATTATCACTGTAGGGGTCAGTATTACTAATGAGGGCATTCTAGAAGGGAATTACTATTGGTGGGACTACGAGGAGCACTATTACTATGGGGGCACTCATATTTCTTCAGGATAGTATTTGGGAGTATTGGGGAGCACAGCAAGCAGCAGAATAACACTGTGGGGACTCCAGGTTGGGGGATGATGATAGAAATGTGAGGAAGCTAAGATGTCGGTGTAACACTCTGCAGAGACGAGGCGGCTGAAAAGTTGTACGGACCAAATGGAGAAGACTATGACAGAGAAGATCTGCATCAGAGGAGACGACGCCTGAAGGCCCTGGATGTGATAGGTATGTGCCGCTGTATAGCAAGTACAGCAAAATGTGTAGGGGAAGGGGTGTGACAGAGAACTGGGCAATATTCATTGGGGCTTAGGCCCCACATCTTTTGAGACCCTAGCAATGCCCCTGGTGGAAAGGGAGAGCCTGCACCCCAGAAAAATATTAGTTTTAGTTCTTTGATGGGGCTTGTGTTCAAACGGGGGAAAGGGGAGGGGTTACTTTGATTAGGGTCTTCAGGGTACTGCAGCCTCTCCGGGATACAGGCGCTAGTTTAGAGCCGACTGTCATGGATAAGCCCCTATTCTTACTAATATATGAAGTTAATCTCATGGAATGTTAAGGGACTACGATTCTCTCATAAAAGGTGGATGGTGCTCTGGCACCTCAAGAAATATAAACCTGATATAGCTCTACTACAAGAGACCCACTTAGAGTCTAGTGATTGTGAACTCATGAAGAGATAATGGGTAGGCCAGGTGATTGGTTCCACATCGGAAAAATGCAAGTCAGGAGTCCTGATCCTAATTAGTAAACAATAGGGATGTCAGAACCTTGGTTCTTCCGCTGTTAGCCAGGGAAGATGGGTACAAATATCCCTACAGGTACAGGGAACTCACTACAGCAATTACAATGTTTATGGTCCCAATTCGAAAAATACCCCTTTTTTTCAAGACCCAGAAAATATCTTGCTAGCAGACCCATGTGCTCATAAAATAGTGAGGGGAGATTTCAAATTGGTAGTCCAAGTAGGTGACTCCAAAGTACACTGTCGCTTGAAAGCGGGGGAGCCCAGGATAATGTTCTTGTCCCGCTTATGTCTCGTGTGGGATTATTCGATCTGTTGCGTTTATTAAACCCAGATGATAGAAATTATACCTTTTATTCCCACTCCAGGGCTCGTGGTCTTGGATTAACTATATTTTTGTACATCATTCCCTACAGGGCAAAGTAGACAAGACTGAGATTAGGGATATTGTTGTTTATGACCATGCCCCAGTTGTACTACAATTGAAGGACGCCTACCTCAGAGGATTTTGTCAGTAAACTAAGGGGATGGTGGGAGGAATACAGTGGTGATAATGCTGCCCATGTAGACTCTCACGTCTATACGGCGGTCATGAGAGGTCGACCTGTGTTTTTGGCATGTCAAAAAGACCCTATATCAGCTAGATCAGGTGAGTCTAAAAGTCAAGCAAGCTTATAAAGCATTTACCATTTCCCCCACAAAGGAGAATAAAGAGAAATGGGTAAAAACCTGCTGGGTTTTTCACCAATGTGAGAGGGAGCCATTAAGACAAATGTTTTTTGAGGCGGGATTACACAAGTTTGGGAACAAGTTAGGACGCTAACTGGCAACCTGGCAAAGGGACAAAGATCGCCACAGTGTATATCAAGCCTGAGGGACACCGAGGGCAAGGTAGTCTCTGATCCAGCTATCACTAACTCAATTCTGGGATCATTCTATGAGTCCCTATATAGAGATGATGTCTATATCAACTGAGCTGACAGGTTACTAGACAAAATTTCACTTCCAAAGGTTAGCCCTCAACAGCTTCAGTCCCTGAACGCAGATATTATGGCAGAGGAATAGTGATGGCCTTGCATTTCGCCCGGCGGTCATTTAGCAGCGAACTTTACACGTTCAGGACAAGATGCAAGATAAATAGACAAGCCGCACTCACCATCCGTGTTCACATTTTTATTGCAGGGTACAGCCCAGGGGTAGACTCACATGGAGGCATCAATATACAGCGACGGCCGTTTCGCGGTGTGACCGCTTCTTCCGGCTGTTTAATACACTTTAGGAATCGTGCGTGTGCTGGCTTATAGCGTCATTTGGGGGAGGGTTCAACCGACCCATCACTTAGCAACCCTTGACGCTGCAACAGCGGCGCACGCATGAGACTCAGGTACATGGATACATATATATACAAATTAAAAACATCAATACCAAAGATACAAAAAAGTGACACAAGGCTGGCATATATAGAAGGAATTCAGGGTTTGCCGAACATGCAAGCATATTGCGATGTCCGCCGGCGCCATATTCTTTAGCATTTTGCCAAACTTTGACCCAGGACACAACCATCAGGTGGGACAGGACAGCCAATTGAGACGTTTCAGCACATGGACACACCACCACCCTATCAAAGAACCCGATCTGGCAGCCATTTTACATTCCGTGTTTTGCTAGTGTAGGAAAAGGTTGCTTTGTGGAACAGGGACAGGCTGTTAGGGACACCAAACGCTAGCTAATAGGGCCACAAAAGTCCTTTTAAGGACAGGTATTGGTGTGCTATTGATAGGTGTGATATACTGAGGGGTGTGATATACTTATAATATACAAACCGGATTCCCAAAAAGTTGGGACACTATACAAATCGTAAATAAATACTGAATGCAATGATGTGGAGGTGCCAAATTCTAATATTTTATTCAGAATAGAACATAAATCACGGAACAAAAGTTTGAACTGAGAAAATGTACCATTTTAAGGGAAAAATATGTTGAATCAGAATTTCATGGTGTCAACAAATCCCCAAAAAGTTGGGACAAGGCCATTTTCACCACTGTGTGGCATCTCCCCTTCTTCTTACAACACTCAACAGACGTCTGGGGACCGAGGAGACCAGTTTCTCAAATTTAGAAATAGGAATGCTCTCCCATTCTTGTCTAATACAGGCCTCTAACTGTTCAATCGTCTTGGGCCTTCTTTGTTGCACCTTCCTCTTTATGATGCGCCAATTGTTCTCTATAAGGTGAAAGATCTGGACTGCAGACTGGCCATTTCAGTACCCGGATCCTTCTCCTACGCAGCCATGATGTTGTGATTGATGCAGAATGTGGTCTGGCATTATCTTGTTGAAAAATGCAGGGTCTTCCCTGAAAGAGATGACGTCTGGATGGGAGCATATGTTGTTCTAGAACCTGAATATATTTTTCTGCATTGATGGTGCCTTTCCAGACATGCAAGCTGCCCATGCCACACACACTCATGCAACCCCATACCATCAGAGATGCAGGCTTCTGAACTGAGCCTTGATAACAACTTGGGTTGTCCTTGTCCTCTTTGGTCCGGATGACATGGCGTCCCAGATTTCCAAAAAGAACTTCGAATCGTGACTCGTATGACCACAGAACAGTCTTCCATTTTGCCACACTCCATTTTAAATGATCCCTAGCCCAGTGAAAACACCTGAGCTTGTGGATCTTGCTTAGAAACGGCTTCTTCTTTGCACTGTAGAGTTTTAGCTGGCAACGGCGGATGGCACGGTGGATTGTGTTCACTGACAATGGTTTCTGGAAGTATTCCTGAGCCCATTCTGTGTTTTACTTTACAGTAGCATTCCTGTTTGTGGTGCAGTGTCGTTTAAGGGCCCGGAGATCACGGGCATCCAGTATGGTTTTACGGCCTTGATCCTTACGCACAGAGATTGTTCCAGATTCTCTGAATCTTCGGATGATGTTATGCACAGTTGATGATGATAGATGCAAAGTCTTTGCAATTTTTCGCTGGGTAACATCTTTCTGATATTGCTCCACTATCTTTCTGCGCAACATTGTGGGAATTGGTGATCCTCTACCCATCTTTGCTTCTGAGAGACACTGCCACTCTGAGAAGCTCTTTTTATACCCAATCATGTTGCCAATTGACCTAATTAGTGTTAATTGGTCTTCCAGCTCTTCGTTATGCTCAAATTTACTTTTTCCAGCCTCTTATTGCTACTTGTCCCAACTTTTTGGGGATTTGTTGACACCGTGAAAATTTGAATCAACGTATTTTTCCTTTAAAATGATACATTTACTCGGATTAAATGTTTGATCTGTCATCTACGTTCTATTACAAATAAAATATTGACATTTGCCATCTCCACATCATTGCATTCAGTTTTTATTCACAATTTGTTTAGTGTCCCAACTTTTTGGGAATCCGGTTTGTATATACACAGACATATAGATATATATATTCAAATATCACCCTTTCCTCTACAGCCTCCAATGGCGTCAGCAGTATAATCACCACTTCCCAAGCTGACCACAATAAAAGCAGATCTGGCCCTGGCAGTTTTTGGGATATTTTGGCCATACATTGCCTCTGCTCTTTATTGTCGCCACAGCCACCATCCTCCTCTTCTAATGTCGCCTCCTCCCCAGCAACCTGATTCGGTTCCCAGGTCCTGTCAAATACACAATAATCATCATCATAGTCCTTACCCTCTCTGCCACATTTCTCACGCTGTTATATGTCATCATGGGCTACTTGGCTCCCCTCATGATTCCCTACTCTGTATTTTCCTCAAGTGTCCCTATTGCCACGGCTACCAGTGCCCCTATCATCATCACCATGGCTATACGTGCCACTACTACTACCACCACAACCAGTGCAGCTATGCATTTGAGTCATCGGGTCCCCTACCTCCAAGGGAACCTCTTCCTCATGGCAGTCCAATTGCTGTTCTCACAGTATCTTCCATAGCGCATGGAGTGTTGTCTTTTCTAAGACAACACAAATGGTGCCCACCAGTAGAGGGCAGCGAAGAGATAGATGATGCAAATTAAAGGCTTTTCTGGGGCCTCAAGGAGGAGGAGCAGGATAAATGCAGTGAACCCTGGCTGAAAGGCACAGTGTAAGACTCAGAGTTGACATCAACATCATCCCGCTGTTACTGAAAGGATGAGTGAGCCATCCACTCCACAATGGTCATCCTCTTTGTCCTTAGTAATAACCTGTCGCCTACTAGAAGCAAAAGAGGACTGTGGTCTGTTGGTACTACTACTGACCGGGCGGATGATGCCAACTGTGCTGCTACTGTTGCTTGCTCTAATTTAGCCACCCACATTCTCATTCATGGATGACAAGGCACGGGCCTTTCGTTTTCCATTCTGTCATTTAACAGACATATTTTTTTATGAAGTCTATTTAAACTATGACATGTCACAGGTTTGGTACACAGTTTGGTCACAGCCAGAGGATCTCAACTGGCCTATATTTTTTCCCAAAAAAACTGTTACAATTTTTCTACCATGTGGCTTTTTCCATGAAGACTACTTCTGACCAGACTTCTCCGAACAGTGGATTAGTATAAGAGGGTCCCACAAGGTTCTGCAAGTTCTGAGCTGATGGCACTGCTGGACATATTCCAAGGGAAGTAAGCATGATGTGTCTTTCATCTACTTCACTAGGTTTCAATGGTTGACCATTGCTTATACAGACCCCAATGTTGCCTTTGTTCTGTATCTGCTTAGGCATATTGTTATCCATATTGCAATACAATCAGTGGGTCATCTGATTGGGTCAAAATGTATTCTGTAGCAGGACAATGACCCTAAACACACACCCATTATCATTAAGAACTATCTTCAGTGTAAAGAAGAACAAGGATTACTGGAAGTGATCATATGGCCCTCCACAGAGCACTAATCTTAACAACAAGTCTGACTGGAATTACATGAAGAGACAGAAGAATTTGAGCAGGCCTACATCCACAGATCTGTAGCTAGTTCTATAAGATATTTGTTACAACCTCCTTGCAGAGTTCCTTAAAGAATTGTGTGCAAGCATACCTAGAAGAATTGATGCTGTTTTGAAGGCAAAGGGTGGTCACACCAAATATTGATCTGATTTAGATTTCTCTTTTGCTCATTCACTTTGCATTTTGTTATTTTATAAAATAAAACTATTAATACTTCTATTATTGAAAGCATTCTTATGCAGGATCCTAAACCACCCTTTGCCTTCAAAACAGCATCAATTCTTCTAGGTATGCTTGCACACAATTCTTGATGCAGGATCCTCCACAGACTTGCAGTTGTGCATAGACCTGTAGTTCGACCACCCCAATCCAAAGCACACAAAGGGAAGCGTTTGCAGTGGGCTCAGAAATACATGAACACAAATTTTCAAGCAGTTTTATTCACTGATGAATGCTACACTGGATGGTCCTGATGGATGTTGTTCTGAATGGCTGGTGAGCGGCCACCCAATTCCTACAAGACTGACATCAGCAAGAAGGTGGCGGATCGATGATTTGGCCTGGAATACTGGTAAGAGATATGGTAGGTCTCTTTAGGTTCCCTGAGGTTGTCAAAATGAACAATATGAGGAGTTCCTAACTGAGTATTTTGTGCCAGGGCATAAAAGGAGATCAAATCATGTATTCGCCACCATCATCTCCATACCTCATTCCTATTGAGTACCTTTGGCGCATCCTTAAAAAGGAAAATCTATAAGATTTTGCCATCAGTACACCTCAAACTAGCAGCTCAGGAAGGCAATACTGGCATCTTCTAATCGATGGATGAGATGAGAGTTGTTCAACAACTTTCAAAGAGGGGCACATATATCAATATGTAACTTGATCTGGACGTATAAACTTTTTGATTTAAAAAGTTGTCTTATTATTTGCTAAATTATCTTTTTTTTTTTTTCCGTATTTTATTAGTTTTTTTGAAAAAGACATACATACATTGTTAAACATAGAAAGAAGACAAACGGCTGCAGGATCAGCCGTATACACGGTCACATTGACAACAGTAGCTTAGTCAATATACATAACACAGTAAAATACAAACAGACCAAAACTAGACTAAACAGACAAAAGAACATAAAAAGAAAAGAAAACAACATAGAGACATACAGTGCAATTACTAGGCAGTTTTAACGCAGGTATGATTTTATATAGGTATACCTTTATATATCACAGGGGATCAACCCCATATTAAATATACCTAAATATATCAATCAGGGAGTGATACAGCAAGCGGAGAGACTCTCCATACACCCCATTCCCTCTCAAACCTCACCGTTTCTCCAGCTCCCGCCAGCGCACGCTCATATATATAAGTAGAATTTAGCCTACGGATGATCTCTGTTAGGCACGGAACATCCCTCGATTTCCAATTTTTAACTATGGCCAGTTTGGTTGAGAGGAAAAGGTGTCCCAGTACGACCCTCCCCTCACATGGTATCCGAGCCAAATCAATCCATAAAAGAGCCAATGCGGGAGATGGCGGGAGCTGGAAGCCCAGTAGATCCGAGGCAAGACAAAATATAGCCTCCAGATATCTCGCAACCTCGGGCAGGACCACAAGATGTGGCACAATGTACCCCTATCGCCGCATCCCCGCCAACATAGATATGAAAGGTCGGGAAATATATGGCTCAGGCGATCCGGTGTATAGTACCACCTTAGTGTGGTCTTCATCAAGGATTCAAAATGTAGAGCACATCTAATATTTTTATTTATACAAATGAAGGCCGTAGACCACTGCTCAACCGTGAACTCCACCCCCAAATCTCTTTCCCAGGAAACCAATGGTGTCGTTTTAACAAATGATCCCTTATCTCCCATCATCATATACAGAGGCCTCAGTCGTGTACCTTGTGGAGAAGCCACTGACCACAGACTAAACACTTCCCGATTGCACACCAGATTAAACGGACAGTTAGCTTTAAAAAAATGTCTAATACACAGGTATTTATAGAAATCTGTGTGTGGAATCAGGAACCGCTATGAAGATATTCAAAAGGGCAAAGGGTGTCCGCGATAAATAATTTGGAGAGAAGGTCCAATCCGCCCAGTGCCCAAGACGACACCGAAATATTCGGAATAAGGAAATTGAGTACAGTTACTGGGGCACTGGGCGGAAAGGGTCCAGACCCCAAAGTACATAATCTATGAAATCGAAGCCAATTTTCCAAAGCTATGCGTACTAACGTCGGGAGGGGTGGCCAATTAAATGTCGGGTAAAGAACCGCAAGTAGGAGGGTTTTTAAGTTCCTACCAGGAGATAATATTGATTCTATTTGTACCCATTGTTTCGCCTCATTGCCCACCCACCATTCTCTTAGTTGTAATACCTGTGAGGCTAAAAAATACTCATAAATATTAGGGTGACCCAATCCCCCTCGGAGTTTAGGTCTCTGCATTATCGCAGTTGCTATTCTGGGTTTATGTCGTTTCCAAATTAACGCATTGATCAAATTAGAACACTTCTGGAAAAAACTACTTGGGGGAATAATAGGTAGTGTCCTGAATATGTAGAGGAGTTTTGGGAGGGTAAACATCTGAAAAGATGCAATACGACCTACCCAAGACACCTCATACTTGGCCAGTTTATCAAGATCCCTCTCTAAGATTTTTAACAGTGGGACATAGTTTACCATGAATAACTTCTTAAATGATACTGTAAGTTTTATCCCCAGGTACTCGATCTGGCTGTTTTGCCAGTCAAGGTCGAAACTATCCTTCAGCCTCTTCATCTGATCAGGGGGACATTTATTGGGAGAGCCTGAGATTTAAGAGCATTCATTTTGTAGAATGAGAGATCTCCAAATCGGGTTATAATTTCAATTGCAGCTGTTAAGGATGTTTGAGGATTTGACAACGTCAAAATAATATCGTCTGCATATAAGCTAACTTTATGCTCTATACCCCCTATATCAACGCCCTTCATATCAGAACATTGGCGGAGAGCCTGAGCTAAGGGCTCTATAGTCAAGACAAATATCAAGGGGGACAGGGGGCAACCCTGGCGGGTACCATTACTAATATCAAACGGGTCCGAGAGTGCCCCATTGACCCATACTCTGGCACTTGGTTGGGTATAAAGTGCCCTGATAGCCGCCAGGATTGCCCCCGTAAATCCCATCTTCCCCAGCACCGAGAAGGCGAACCGCCAGCTAATGCGGTCAAACGCCTTCTCGGCGTCTAGGGTAACAAAAAGCGTTGGAAGTTTCGCCTTCTGGACATAGTCCAGGATATTTAGTGTCCGCCTGGTATTATCCTGTAGCTGCCTACCTCTTACGAATCCAACCTGGTCCATGTGGACGAGGGTTGTAATGCAGGGGACCAAACGACTTGCCAAAACTTTTGCGTAGATCTTTACATCTGTGTTCAATAGTGAAATTGGACGATAACCACTTACATCATCCGAGAGGGGGTCAGTTTTTGGGATGGTGACTATCCTCGCCTCCAACATCTCTTTGGGAACACGACCGGTATTCACCATTTCCCCAAAAATCTGGCATAAATAAGGAGAGATTTCTTTTTGGAATGACTTATAATATGTGTTTGAGAAGCCGTCTGGTCCAGGCGCTTTATTATTTGGTAGTTTCATAATAATTTTAGCAATTTCCTGCTCTGTCACTGGGGAGTTTAATTTCCCTAACTGAGCCTCAGTAAGGCTTGGGAGATCAATAGAGTCCAAGAACCGTTCTATAGCCACTGAGTTTACAGAGGGCATATCCGGCGGGGATTCTAAATTATAAAGGGTTTTATAAAAGCCCTGAAAGGCATTTGTTATGCCTTGTGGATCAATGATCTTTTTATTCGTCAGTTTTGACGTTATATAGGGGATCTTATTTTTGGTAATTCTTTCCCTTAGTCTATGGGCTAGCAATTTCCCTGATTTATTATCCTGTGCATAATATAATGCACGGGTCTTTTTTAGATCCTTCTCATATCTATAAAGTAAATGCTCCTTCAATTGGAGGCGTAGATTCTGCAGTTGAGTTCCTACAGTGACAGAAGGGCTCATTTTGTTACTAGGATTCCAAGGACCTGATCTCCAAAGTCAAAGCGGTTGTCCGTTCTTCTCTCTCCTTCTTTGCTCTACATCCTGCCTTCATGAACAAACCTCGCATATAGGCCTTATGGGCATTCCAGAGAGAAAAAGGATTAGACACTGATCCCACATTAATGCGAAAGAATTCCTCTAGGCCCTCCTGCAGTGTCAACCCATATTTAGGGTGTTCCAATAAATATGTGTTTTCACGCCAAAGAAAACAGGGGGGTCTATTGGAGTCCTCGCCGATTGTAAGGGTAACAGGCGCATGGTCAGACCATGTAATCATCCCTATGGTCGAGCTCACTGCTATATTTAACAAATGCCGATCTACCAAAAAAAAAATCAATCCTGGTATATGTTTGGTGGACGTTTGAAAAAAAAGAAAAATCCTTTTCCCCATCATGATGAAACCTCCATACATCGTAGAGATCCTCTCTCAGTAAGAGGGAGTTGAGACCCCGGATGGATCCTCCAACCCCAGATGACGAATCCATGACTGGATCCAATATAGAGTTGAAGTCTCCACCCCAGAGGATCAAGCCCCTCTTAACAGTATTCACCTTAGTTGCTAGGTTACGTAAAAAGTGTAGCTGGTGCTTATTCGGAGCGTATACAAATACCATGGTAAAAATCATATTGTTTACGGATGCCACCATGATAATGAATCGCCCGTTATGGTCAATTACGGATTCAAGTAGTTGGAAGTCAACCGAATCCCTAATTGCCACCATCACACCTCTCTGTTTTTTCGTATAATGCGAATGAAAAATATGTGGAAAATGAGTGTTTTTAAGTCTATACGCATCCTCCTTCAAAAGATGTGTCTCAGTTGCACAAACTATATCCCCCTTCATAGCCTCCGCTTCCCTCCACAGCATGGACCTCTTAAATGGGCTATTCAGGCCCTTCACATTTATTGCAACAATCTTATGAACCATCAGTCCATGGGTCCATGCTGTCCAGGGATTGCTCCCCTACTAGATCAAATGTCTCCCATTTTTTTGCCTGTAAATAATATATCCTATCCTTGCACTGTCAAACAATACATAGATCACAAACATTACTACATAGAAGAAAACACAGAAAATAAGACATAATCAATTTAAGACAAACAAAAATCCGGCATAAGATGCCGTTATTCCCTTGAAAGGGCATATATTTCGGCTCATGGCCAGAAAGGGCTGCTCGGCGGTGCCCCAGCAAACTCTACCCCATTAGATTCCTGTAGCCTCATTTAGCGATGAAATCTGTCCCCCTATGTAACTAAATGCCATTCAGAGTCCAGAGAGGTAGGTGGACTTTGGCTTAGACCCGGGGTTCCCATCTTGATATTCCAGGAATCTAGCAATTGCTTCCCAGACTTCATAGAGGTTACGGCATGTATAGTTCCCTGGTGACGGATCAGGACTCTGGTCGGGAATCCCCATCTATAAGGGATATTATTCCCTCGCAGGACAGCAGTAAATGCACCCAGCTGGCGGCGCTGCTGCAGGGTACTAGCAGATAGGTCCGCAAAGATCTTGATCTGATGATACGGAGAGGGCAAAGTACCTAATTTCCTGGACGCTACTAATAACGCTTCTTTAACGTGATAGAAGTGGACCCGTACCACAATATCCCTTGGTAATGAGCTAGGGAGATACTTAGGTCTCATCACCCTATGTGCTCTGTCCAGGGTCAAATCCTGTGAGATGAGCTCCGGAATCAAAGCTTTCATTAGATTCTGTAGATAGGGAATCAGATCCTTCTGAGCAATATCTTCAGGGACCCCTCGGATCTTAAGGTTATTTCGGCGTGATCTATCCTCGAGATCAACTACTTTTGCTTTAAGCCACGCTACTTCTCCCTTAAGATCACTATAGGTATCTTTAAGCTGATTGTGGGAAGCAGCATGTTCTTCCATCCTAGATTCAATAGGAGTCCACCCTATTTCCCACCTCTACCACCGCAATCTGTAATGGGCGAACCAGGCAGATCAGATCTTTATGCATAGAATTACTAAAAAGGATCAGCATGTCTTTCAGTAAGTTACCTGATGCAGGTTTATCATCGGTGGGGATCGCCTGAATTGTTTCAATGGTGTAATCAGTCACCTCGCTCACCTTGATCATCTGGGTAGGAGTCTCCCCATCGGGCTGTACTGTCGCTTGTGTCCGCCCCTCTCCAAGCGGCTCTATCGGAGGGATCTGGGTCTGAAGACTAACATACCTCTTGGTACTCTCCGTCTGAGGACCACGAGGATCTCTGGGCCTCTCACGCTCGGTTTGACCGCCTGCCGCTCCGGGTGGATACGCATCCGGCGGTGAGTCTGCCACCGGCTCACGTCGGGGGATGTTCCGCGCTTCTTCCACTTCCGGATTTAGCTGTTGGGGTGATAGAGGCAGTAATGGAGGCGATGTTATGTCTCCAGGAGGGGTCCCCTTTTCCATGAAGGCGTCCAGCTTCCCCTGCTTCTTCGCCGATCTCATACCTCTGGTCATTCTCAGGTATAGCGTAAGCTCAGATGTAAGGTAGGCTCAATTACTCAATTGCTGAAAAGCTGAGAGGCTGGGTCCGTTATACCGCTGTCGCTGGGGTAGTCAAGCAGGAGCACGCCGGAGCTCTCACCTCACACAGCCATCTTACTCAGCCAGCAAGCCACGCCCCTTACCCCTAAATTATCTGTGCAAGCAGCAAATCACAGATTTCTGTTGGAAAATATATGAATATAATTATGACACATTGAATGGTTTCAAAAACTTAATTCTGCATAATAATTTGGGACAACATATTTTGTGTTCTTTTTAATATATAACTAAAGTCATTGTGGTTATCAGTCCTTCAACCAATAACATCCATATTGTAATTGAACTGTGGAGGATTTAAAAAAATCATTGCACATACTGACTATTTAGGAAAAACAAACAATAATGGCATGTGCAGAATAATTTAAAACATGGTGTAAATGCTGTTAACAGCAGTTCAGGCAAGATATGTTCAGGCCCCATAATTTTGTAAAAAATCATTTACAGAAAACAAAAAAATGTAAAATTAAAAAGTTACATAGAATATTCACATATAGGTTGTTAATATGTGATAAAATCTGATTGAACTGCCCCTTTACAGATAAACCAGTGTTCCTCATTTCTAGTCTTCAAGTTCCCCCGACAGGTTATGCATACATCACATCACCGATATCAGGACATTTCAGCATGCAACTGCTAAAGAAGACCTTGTTGCCCACTTCACCACTGGAATAAGATGTTATCATTCTAAGTTGCTGCAGGTAAAGGATGATATTGGAATCATTTCACTATGTTGGATGTTCAGGTTTATGGGTAATTATAATGTGTGCGTTCATTAAAAGCTAGTGTACATTTACATTTTCATCTGTGCACAGTGGTTAGTATGGTCCAATTAATTTCAAAGAACAGATGCTAAGTTTCAGGAATACCAGCTGGTATCCTCATGCGGTACTAATTGAAATGCAGAATGACTTTAATCTACTCTTACTTCATAATCTGACTTTATCGTATAATAATTGGTCAAATCATTTGTATAGTCCTAAATTGATGAAATACTGTAATTCTGTTAAGGTAGGCTTTGTTGGGAAATTTTATTAGTCATCTAGTTGCTGCTTCCGTTAACCGTTAAAAATTTCTGACAAAATTGCACAGCATGCAGCTCTGCTTTGTCAGGTAAAATGTAGGGCCCCTTGACGGATACCCGACATACTCCATGATTATGAATTGGGTCTTTTGGATGCTGTTTGTATCCTTCATTCTAGGAATTTGACAGTTTTTTTCTGTTCTGCTCCTAAAACCGAGCAGAGTGATGGAAAATACAACACTGATGTGAACAAAGCCTCGGTTGTAGAAAATGTGTAAAGATATTTGATTTTGACACTGGGACAAGCATATTTAGTGCAGTAGCGACTTAGGCTACTTTCACACTCGCGTTTGGGGCGGATCTGTCATGGATCTGCACAAACGCATCCGTCCAGATAATACAACCGCATGCATCCATTCAGAACGGATCCATTTGTATTATCTGTAACATAGCCAAGACGGATCCGTCTTGAACACCATTGAAAGTCAATGGGGGACAGATCAGTTTTCTATTGTGCCTGATTGTGTCAGAGAAAACGTTTGGCTCTGTTTCGTCTGACGGACACCAAAAAGCTGCAGGCAGTGTTTTGGTGTCCGCCTCCAAAGCGGAATGGTGACGGAACGGAGCCAAACTGAGGCATTCTGAGTGGATCCTTTTCCGTTCAGAATGCATTAAGGGCAAAGCCGATCCGTTTTGGACCGCTTGTGAGATCCCTGAATGGATCTCACAAACGGAAACCAAAACGCCAGTGTGAAAATAGCCTTATGTGTATGCCTTGTGAATATCAGTTTTAGTAAATATGCGATTAATGAGCTGTCTGCCATGTTGGCTCTTTATTCCTCTCTGTTATCGTTCCCTTAATGTAGCCTACATTTCCCGTCTTGCTTTTGACTTTGTAGAGACAGAGGGGGAGTAGTTTCATATTGCACTTGCACTGCTCAAGTCCTCAGTATGGGCAATGTAAAGTGATAGATCTTAGAACAATCGTAGAACTTCTGTCTCCTAATTCACTTTGCAGAGTTTCGTGTATTCCTATTTGACACAGTTTCAGCCTGTTTCCCCACCCCCTGCTTGTAACAAAGGCATTAAAAACACTGTTACAGGATCCAAACAGAACAGGACCCAAAAAGTATAAAAATAGTATGCACAACAGTCAAAGATGTCTGTGGATCTTGTAGAAAAAGAAAAGTATCATCAGCATATAGAGTATACAGTCCTCATTAATTCCCAATTTAAAGCCTATGATCGTTGTGGATGCCCGAACCTGGATAGACAAAGTCTATATGGCTATAGCAAATAAAGCAGGAAACACTGGCAACCCTACTGTGCGCCTCTACCTAAAAGAAACATCAGATATGTAGGTATTAGCTCTGACACTAGTAACAAGTGAAGCATAAAGGAGCTGTAACCATTGAAGAAATACTGGACCAAAACCAAAGCAGCCATTACAGCCCAAAGATATCTCCATTCTACTGAATCAAAAGCCTCGGCTTGGTCAATAAAGACTACAGTGTAGATACCGAAGTTATCATGAGTGAGGGAGAGATTGGTATATAGAGTCTATGCAAATTATTATCCATACTCTTTCCAGGCACGAAGCCCCATTTGTCAGCATGTATAATATTAGGGAATACTCAAAAGAGACAAGTGACCAGGACCTTAGTCATGAATTTTATATCACTATTCAATAATGAAATAAGCCTGTACAATCCACAGTCCGTCGGGTCTTTCCCAGGTTTGAGTATTGATATGATCAGGGTTTCATGTCTACTATCAGGTAAAGAGACAATTTGCAGGATAGAATTTAAAGGGCAAGAAGTTTAGATGCCCAGAAAATCAGGCCTTTTTTTTTCCAGCCAGCAGGGAGCCCATTAGTTCCACATGACTTCCTTTTTGGGAAATAATTAATTGCTTCAAGGCATTCTGAGGGTATAAAAAGTACAGTCTGACAACCAGAGACCAGTTTCAGAAAGCCAAATCTGCAGCCTTTGTTAAAATCATCCAACTTATATTTCATCTTCTGTATAAAATTAGCAGTACAGTAGTAGTTCACCCCTAACCTACGCGTTTCATACTCCTTCTTTAGTCCTTGCTCACTGTATAATACTTAATACATGTACATGCCATTTAAAAGCAAAAAAGGGGTACACTCAGACCCCTCCTTTTTTGTGAACAGGGATATATGGCTTTGGATCTGTCACTACAATAGAGGGACACATGAGGCATCAGATAAAATACATATTAAAAGTGTGAATGAAGCACAAGCAGTGTGAACAGAGGCATAAGGATCAAGATCTGTCTGTACAATAAAGAAACATGTGAGGCCTCAGATGAAATGGATGTTGAAGTGTGGCTGATATACCAACAATGTGAACGGGGGCATAAGAAGACAGGTAAAAATAAATTTAATTGAAAAAGTTATAAATCTGTTTTATAGTTTAGACCCATAGGAAATCTACTATCCAGACATAAAATCCAGAAGGCTTCTCGGCTAAACGTCTTATTATGATTACCCCCTCTCAGGGGTTTATACACCCTTTCTACAGGGCCGGTGCAAGGATTTTTGCCAACACAAGCGAAGCTGCATTTTGGTGCCCCCCTCGCAGCTCACCTGGCCCTGGTCCCGTCTGCAGAAGCTGGCTTCTCCTCTGTGTGGTCCTGGTATCTTCTCTCTGCTTACGACAATTGCTGGTTTGAGGACCGTATTTTTTGCCCTCTAAGACGGTGCGTTTTTAGAGGAGGATAATAAGAAAAAAATATTTTCCATTACACCTCAGGTCAGAACAGCAATCAGGCCCCCGATGTTAATCAGACCTCAGATCAGACTCCCATATCAGACATCAGCCCCCCATTGTCAACAATCATGCCCCCATGTCACATTTTCCCCCCCCCCGCCATGTCACATTTCTCCCCCTCCTTTTTATATAATCCCCTCTGTCACATCACCCCCCATGTCACATTTCAAGGCTTCAATGTCACATTTTTCCCCCTCCATGTCAATCAACTATGTCACATCAGCCCTCCATGTCACATTTCTCCCCCTCCAAACCATGTCACATCACCCCCTTCCTGTCACATCATGATCACATCATTACCCCATATTGAGTCACAATCTAGCCCCCCTCCCCCCCCCCCCCCAAGGCACATCATCTCCCGGCCGGCCCTGGCCCCATCCCCATGTCACAAGTAAGTGATTTAAAAAAAAATAAAAGAAGGTTCATTTTTCCATCCTCCCACAGGGTGCGCCCTAAGGCGGCCGCTTGGTCTGCCTTATGGTAGCGCCGGCCCTGCCTTTCTATTCCACAGAACATAGAACCTCCCAAAGATCTATTATGTGTGCTTTGCCACACCCAATGCCGCACTTCTTATCATTGCAATGTCAGCAACATCCCACGCTTTATTGCAAAAAGTACAGTCTATTTTCTAGACCACATTATCTGTGTTACAGTTTATCAAGTCTCCAATTTGATATTGCTTGCTGTTGCTGGCCTTGCAAAAGGTACTAGTTTTGTGAACATATGGACATACATTATATTTATTTCCTTCTACCTGAAAAAACCTTTTTGGCTAAACCATATTTTTTTTTTAGACACTGGAGATTTGGAAAGAATGGACGAAAGCATATCACCCAGAGTTGTTTCATGTTTTCCCACACATTTCACATTATTGGCACAAAATTAGAAAATACTTCAAAAAAATGTTCTTGATCGCCTTAAAGTTATTAATGTAAGCTGTAGGGAAAACAAAATTTCTTCCTTTCATCTCCTTAGGTTTCGCTGATGCGTCCTGCAATAACGGACAGTGTGACCTGCGTCTAGCTGTCTTTTCCTACATCAAGCATCCATCTTTTGTATCCTCTTGATATATATATATGTAGATATATATATATATTGGAGATTTGCTCTCTTAGACAGGCTAGCAGACTCAGTACAGAGGCAACCACAAAGTCTTTAACTTAAACAGTTCAGTGTTTTATTCACACATAAGGAAAAACTAAAATTAACAGTTTGCAGTCTTGGTCTTTGTTCACACCATAAAAAGTCCATAGAACAAAAGCCTTCATCTGGTCAGCAGCTTCTCCATCCGCAGTCCACAGCAGGCTTAAGGGCCTGTTTCCCTGCAAGTGTTTCTCAGCCCTTTTGCACGGCACAAGTTTTCAGATCCCAAAACACACAGAGACTGACAGCGCTCCACTGAGACTGCTGGCTGGGTTTGATACAGGCCAGTAAAGACCCGGCCTGGAGCGTGGGGAGAGGCCACCCACCCAGCACTTTGGCTACTTCCAGTAAGAGCCGGCCCGGATCAGCTTTGCAGCCATACTAACAGCAAACAGTGTCAATCAGCACTAGCTGCCGCTGACCCTTGAAATTACCGTCTCTTACCTCACAGAGGCCAGGAACCTCAGTGACACATACCTTTCGTCAATGACGGCCCCTTGCGCCTTCCTACAATATATATATACAGTACAGACCAAAAGTTTGGACACACCTTCTTATTCAAAGAGTTTTCTTTATTTTCATGACTATGAAAATTGTAGATTCACACTAAAGGCATCAAAACTATGAATTAACACATGTAGAATTATATACATAACAAAAAAGTGTGAAACAACTGAAAATATGTCATATTCTAGGTTCTTCAAAGTAGCCACCTTTTGCTTTGATTACTGCTTTGCACACTCTTGCAATATAACAAAACAACAACAAATACAGGTGCACTCTGCGGTCTCACTAAACCCTCACACTGATTTTAAAATTGAGAGATTAGTCAACATGTCCTACGGTGTAGAACATGTCTAAGCCCGGGCACCACGTCAAGGTTTCTCAAGTAGCCCGGGGCCTAACGCTCTCCTACCTGTGCCGTATGGGCGATACCAGGAGCCAGTGGGCAAATTACAGGAGCATGAGGCCGACTCACAAACAGCTCACCAGTTACCTCCAGCATGTAACCATGCTTGCAATGGGAGGAGGGAGGAGTCTGCGAGTCCCACTCAAGACTGACTGATATGGCCCAGGCCTCACAGGTGCACCTAAATGTGGCCTGTAGATGGAAAACAGGCACATTTGAATTGGAGTTTATACACCTCCAGGAATCTATATATACAAACCAAAAAAGACAAGGTGGCATTAGCAGGAGGTGCTCAAACCCACATGCAGTCGTGCATATATATAGGGGAGCAAATCCTGCACTTGTGGCCCGTTGCTAATGGCGATCCCCAGCAAAATGCATACGGTGGAGGATGCCCGCGGCGAACCACAAGTACCACAATAGACATCTCACACAAGGTAACAAGTGCGGATGTAATAATCAATATAACAATATAACAAAACAACAACAAATACAGGTGCACTCTGCGGTCTCACTAAACCCTCAAACTGATTTTAAAATTGAGAGATTAGTCAACATGTCCTACGGTGTAGAACATGTCTAAGCCCGGGCACCACGTCAAGGTTTCTCAAGTAGCCCGGGACCTAACGCTCTCCTACCTGCGCCGTATGGGCGATACCAGGAGCCAGTGGGCAAATTACAGGAGCATGAGGCCGACTCACAAACAGCTCACCAGTTACCTCCAGCATGTAACCATGCTTGCAATGGGAGGAGGGAGGAGTCTGTGAGTCCCACTCAAGACTGACTGATATGGCCCAGGCCTCACAAGTGCAGGATTTGCTCCCCTATATATATGCACGACTGCATGTGGGTTTGAGCACCTCCTGCTAATGCCACCTTGTCTTTTTTGGTTTGTATATATAGATTCCTGGAGGTGTATAAACTCCAATTCAAATGTGCCTGTTTTCCATCTACAGGCCACATTTAGGTGCACCTGTGAGGCCTGGGCCATATCAGTCAGTCTTGAGTGGGACTCACAGACTCCTCCCTCCTCCCATTGCAAGCATGGTTACATGCTGGAGGTAACTGGTGAGCTGTTTGTGAGTCGGCCTCATGCTCCTGTAATTTGCCCACTGGCTCCTGGTATCGCCCATACGGCGCAGGTAGGAGAGCGTTAGGTCCCGGGCTACTTGAGAAACCTTGACGTGGTGCCCGGGCTTAGACATGTTCTACACTGTAGGACATGTTGACTAATCTCTCAATTTTAAAATCAGTTTGAGGGTTTAGTGAGACCGCAGAGTGCACCTGTATTTGTTGTTGTTTTGTTATATTGTTATATTGATTATTACATCCGCACTTGTTACCTTGTGTGAGATGTCTATTGTGGTACTTGTGGTTCGCCGCGGGCATCCTCCACCGTATGCATTTTGCTGGGGATCGCCATTAGCAACGGGCCACAAGTGCAGGATTTGCTCCCCTATATATATGCACGACTGCATGTGGGTTTGAGCACCTCCTGGTAATGCCACCTTGTCTTTTTTGGTTTGCACACTCTTGGCATTCTCTTGATGAGCTTCAAGAGGTAGTCACCTGATATGGTCTTCCAACAGTCTTGAAGGAGTTCCTAGAGATGCTTAGCACTTGTTGGCACTTTTGCCTTCACTCTGCGGTCCAGCTCACCCCAAACCATCTTGATTGGCTTCAGGTCCGGTGACTGTGGAGGCCAGGTCATCTGGCGCAGCACCCCATCACTCTCCTTCATGGTAAAATAG
This sequence comes from Bufo gargarizans, assembly GCF_014858855.1. Taxonomy (NCBI): domain Eukaryota; kingdom Metazoa; phylum Chordata; class Amphibia; order Anura; family Bufonidae; genus Bufo; species Bufo gargarizans. The sequence continues at coordinate 734,810,395 of NC_058080.1, forward strand.
CCCTTACACAGCCTGGAGGTGTGTTTGGGGTCATTGTCCTGTTGAAAAATAAATGATGGTCCAACTAAACGCAAACCGGATGGCATAGCATGCCGCTGCAAGATGCTGTGGTAGCCATGCTGGTTCAGTATGCCTTCAATTTTGAATAAATCCCCAACAGTGTCACCAGCAAAGCACCCACAAACCATCACACCTCCTCCTCCATGCTTCACGGTGGGAACCAGGCATGTAGAGTCCATCTGTTCACCTTTTCTGCGTCGCACAAAGACACGGTAGTTGGAACCGAAGAACTCAAATTTGGACTCATCAGACCAAAGCACAGATTTCCACTGGTCTAATGTCCATTCCTTGTGTTCTTTAGCCCAAACAAGTCTCTTCTGCTTGCTGCCTGTCCTTAGCAGTGGTTTCCTAGCAGATATTCTACCATAAAGGCCTGATTCACACTGTCTCCTCTTAACAGTTGTTCTAGAGATGTGTCTGCTGCTAGAACTCTGTGTGGCATTGACCTGGTCTCTAATCTGAGCTGCTGTTAACCTGCGATTTCTGAGGCTGGTGACTGTTAACCTGCGATTTCTGAGGCTGGTGACTCGGATGAACTTATCCTCTGCAGCAGAGGTGACTCTTGGTTTTCCTTTCCTGGGGCGGTCCGCATGTGAGCCAGTTTCTTTGTAGCGCTTGATGGTTTTTGTGACTGCACTTGGGGACACTTTGAAAGTTTTCCCAATTTTTCGGACTGACTGACCTTCATTTGTTAAAGTAATGATGGTCACTCGTTTTTCTTTACTTAGCTGCTTTTTTCTTGCCATAATACAAATTCTAACAGTCTATTCAGTAGGACTATCAGCTGTGTATCCACCGGACTTCTCCACAACGCAACTGATGGTCCCAACCCTATTTATAAGGCAAGAAATTCCACTTATTAAACCTGACAGGGCACACCTGTAAAGTGAAAACCATTTCAGGTGACTACCTCTTGAAGCTCATCAAGAAAATGCCAAGAGTGGGCATGACAGATCCAGACTGGTTTTAATCTATGTACCACAAAACAGGAATGGTCTGGTGCATGGGTGTAACCCTTTTTGCATGTATGTGTATTAAGTATCATACCGTGAACAAGGACCACAGGAGTCCAAAACACATAGGTTTGGGTGAACTTCTACTGTACCGCTAATTTTATTCAGAAGATGTAATAAAAGTTGGATGATTTTAACAAAGGTTCCAGATTTGGCTTTCTGAACCTGGATTTCTGACCATTGGTCTGCAGTTGCTGGAGAGCACATGGCATTAGGAGAAGGAACTGTGGTGAGTGTTCTTTTATTATTGTTTTGCACTGTTATAAAAAGTACATCTGCAAATAAATGGACCTCATGATGTCCTGTTTGCCCAATACCTGGGCTCAGTCATCATAGGTAATGTTTGTAAAGACCAAATAAAGGAGCCTACTAAGAGGTACTTATTTAAGAAACGTGTCTTGCCAAATGGTCACAGCACTTACTGTATTTTTAACCATGCCTGCACCATTACTGGGTGAACGAGAAGCTGAGTGACAGTAAGTGGCAACATGACCTTCAAGAGGACACACTCCCACGTCAGCGGCCTGAAGAAGCGCAGATTTGAGCAAAACGGCTGTTGCCGCTGTGCATGTTTGATGACCGTCCGCCCCTGATGCCCTAACAGGCACCTTACCTGTATCCCAGATGTAATAAAGGATCGTTGGATTTACTGCTTGGTGAGTGCTGCCTATTATCTTCTCCTATCCTGTGGAAATTTGTGACCTTCAAGATAACACTCATTCTTCCCTGTCCTGGGATGACAGCTGTTGATCAAGAATCCTTTGATAACAAAGTTTATGTTTGTAAACTAAATTGAATATTTATAATCCAAAGACACAAAGAAATCATGTATCTCTGCATTATCTGATAGTGGCTAATGTAGCAAAAAATGCAATCTGGCTAGGTGGCTAATTTCACATTAAGAATACACTGAGGTGTCTGCTTACAAACTTAACCCGTTTACACACCTTGAAGTAACTATATGTCCAAGGGGTGTATTTAGTAGGTCGCAATGACCATGAACAGAGATAACTCCAAATCCTAGTCATTTAACCTCTCAGATGTGAAGGCTCCTAGGCCTTCCATAGCAAACTGCCTGTCAAGCCCTGCCTGCAATAGTATACTATTGCAGTCTACGATTTCATGTTCAAGTCCGCTATAGGGCATAAACAAATTAAAAATTGTTTAAATAATATTAAAATAAAAAAAATAATTAAACATTTAAATCAACCTTTTACCAATTAGACATTTCTAAACAAATGTAAAAAAAAAAAAGACATATCGTATTTTTCACTTTATAAGACGCACCTGATGATAAGACGCACCTAGATTTTAGAGGAGAAAAATAGGAAAAAAATATTTTTAACCAAAAGGTGTGCTAAAATATTTTATAAAATAACAATAATAGTTTACACTGTTAGAACTGTTATGAGGATATTTGGGAGATCTTTGGATGATGCACTGTTATGTGACTATAACCCCCCTCTCATCTTTTATAATACACCCATGTACTGCAGTACTTTGGTCTATTCTGCGGGGCTGCGGGCACTGACAAGGCCAAGCAGAAGGTGAACATCGGGAGAGTTGGAGAAGTGCTGGAGCACAGCGGGCTGAGAGGCTGGGATGTAGCAGAGTCCAGTCTGCTCATGGCTGGAGGGACTAGGGGGAGGGGGTAAGCTTATTGGTGGAGGCGGCAGTTTCCGCTGGCGCACACCACCAATAAGCAGTACATGCAGGCAGCAGTGCAGGGAACAAAGAGAACTGCTCTTCTCCCCCTTCCTCTTCTATGGAGTGGACCCAGGCAACACTAGCTGCATACTATGGACATGCGGGCTGACGCATTCAGCTTCAATAAATGCTTAACTGCCGCCTCCCGCCCCACACTTAAATCGCAGGAGCATGGTAATTAAAAGCTCCTGCAACCCTGTAATACTGCTGGCCTGCTTGATTTTTGACATCTGTCCCCCCACTTTGGGAGGGGGGGGTGGAAAGTGTGTCTTATAAAGTGAAAAATACGGTGATTGGTGTCACTACTTTAGAAAATGTCAAACTATTAAATATAAATATACCATTAAACATATTTATCCTGAACGCAAAATCTCTGTATTTTTTGTCACCTTGCCGCTGAAAAAATTGAACAAATGATCAAAAAGGCATCTGTACCTCGAAATGGTACTTATAAAAACTAGAGCTCTGCCCACAGATGCAGTAGGGTGTGGAATCAACCACACCAAGGGAAAACTGATTTTTGAGTACACAAGAGGTGTATAGATAAATGCCCAAAATATAAACCATTATTACGCAAATATAAAAACAAGAACTAGAAAGGTTAACACTAAATACACAACACACTAGGAGGAGTTCCATGATAAGCCTAAAGGTCCCATTTCATTGAATGACAGAGCAGCAGATTGTCAGGAAGGAAGGGTTCCTTCCCGACAATCTGTTGCTCACTGGTGGAGGAGACTAGTGCATTTACATAAAGCAATCTCCTCCAGTGTATGGAGAGGAATGATTGCTATCGCTCTTCCCCACACTGACTCGTTTGCGGGCACCAAATAGGATTTACACAGCACGATCTGCTGCCGGCAAACAATGATTTTCATGTGCACAAATCATTGGATTACCAGATGGATGAGCATTTTGCTTTCAGATAATCACTAACGACCATTCCTATGAAGACTAATTAGCAATTATCTTTAGCATTCTCTGCCCATGTACAGGGCCCCTAAACCCTCAACCAGTCCCACTATATGATAAGGGCAGTGATTCAGACAATCAGCACCTAAATAATACCTAAATATCTGTGACAGTAGGAAGGTAACAAGCAATAAGATGAAATACAAACACTCAGGTCCAGCAGGATTGAGGGCCTGGTGCAAAGCCCCACACAAATCGCCAACAAACGTGGCTTCATCAGGGGTCACTGTAGGCATGATCATAAACACTTTACACATAGCATACACCTGTAAATATAATAGGTAAATAAAAATTGTGCACCATTGTTTGGCAGATAAGCACAGACAGTGGCAAAGATGGCACCAAAGTCAAATTCCCAATACGCCTGCGACAAATAACCAAGTTGGAAATATAAAAATACAGCGGCTCACCCCCTTCCTATATGGATAAGGTGCACACCCCCTGGTCCCACCCTCAGGACCGAGTTAAATTGCGTCTAAATAACAGGTGTGGGGGGGCACACTTCAAAAGGAAACACTAAAATGGGATAGTGATGATACACTTTATTAAATAAAATTATATTTAAGAACATACCCCTAAAACATACATAAAATATGGTACATCAATCCATATGAACCAAATAAGCGCACACTCAGTTATGAAAATGTAATGAAACCGCCAAGTGGCTGTCAGTTGCAATCTCTGTTGTAATACAACCGCCAAATGGTTGTCAGTTGCAATTTTCTGTTGTTATACACCATCGGTGGTGCTGTCCACAATAATATCCAGCAAGTCCAGCAACTATTTGTTGAAATAAATTGTGTCCCACAAGTATATAGAACGGATGTATACGTTTGCGTCCACTAGCCCACCAAGCTGTAAATGGGCCTATTCAGTCCGGTACGTTTCTGGTATACTGCCCGTAATAGTGAGCTCAATACCGCTTTTATGTAATAATATTTATGCTCCAAAACGAGCCCGGTCTTACCCGTCACCGCTGCTGTAGCGTTGGTCCAGGAGGCCGCACACCCGCAGCGTCCCACGTGGTGTGCTTCTGCCTGTACGCGGTGTCCCACGTGACCTGGTAACCAAGGGGACCAGATGCAAGCTCGTATGACGTCAGTCTTGTGCGTCCACTTTCAATCAATGCTGCTTTATCTGCGTCTCTTTCTTTCCTTGCCGGCTTTGTTCCTTTTCTTTACTATTAGGTGAATCAACGCTCACTCTAGACAACTGCCAGACGCGTTTCAGGGTCTCAAGCCCCTTCCTCAGTGGCCTACTGAGTGAACAGATCCTCACTCTTTATATGTGGTCAACTCCACCCACCATCCTCCATATTGTTTTAGCTCTTTCTATGTGGGGTGGATTTGCCTTTGATGAACCGGATTCATATCCTTATAAGTACCTTTTAATCATACATTTGTCTTTAAAATACATTAAGACAATAAATAAATAAATATACCCTACATATCTACCATTCTCTTAAAATTCAGTACTGGAGAAGGCTGCAAGGTCTCACACAAAAACGCATAAAAAATGCATCGAAACCGCAATAGTGTACCCCGCGTTTTCCATGCGTTTTTTCTTAAAAACTTGCTATCATATAAGGGGATGACCAGCCAGAAAATACATGGGAAAATTCATTGACTTTTTCATTAAAAAGGTTGAAAAAAAGATTCATTAACTTTATGTGGTTGAGAGGAGATTCATTGACTCTCTGTAGTTGAGAGAAGGCTTCTGGCGGTTTCATTACATTTTCATAACTGAGTGTGCGCTTATTTGGTTCATATGGATTGATGTACCATATTTTATGTATGTTTTAGGGGTATGTTCTTAAATATAATTTTTATTTAATAAAGTGTATCATCACTATCCCATTTTAGTGTTTCCTTTTGAAGTGTGCCCCCCCCACACCTGTTATTTAGACGCAATTTCACTCTGTCCTGAGGGTGGGACCAGGGGGTGTGCACCTTATCCATATAGGAAGGGGGTGAGCCGCTGTATTTTTATATTTCCAATTTCGCAGCACCCTTCACGGTTGAGCTCCCCTCTCCCTAATATGGACATTTGGGAACACTTAAATAATAAATATAAGAAAATTGACACATTCACTTTCAATGTGGAAGGTGAAGTATCAGCAGGCATTGAGAGATCAATAGATGATGTTTTTAAAGTATTGGAGAAGACTTTGCAACATCAACTGCGAAATAAATGGGAGATAAGGTCACTTACACAACATCTCGACAAGGGACTTATCCCTAAGGGTTTGACACTCACCAAGACACCTGCAATGGACTTGGTGGATGATAAATTCAAACTCGAGTGGGACGCTTTCTTAAAAGCGCAATCAGGAACCCTTGTCCAGATGATTATAAAAAGGAGGATACAGATGTCAGAGGAAATGACGGGACAAATTGATTCTCTTAAGCGAGAAATGGAGGCATTTCCAGACACTGAGATGCACAAATGGCACAAAAGAATCTGTAAAAATCTAGATTCCTTGGATAGGGAAATAATAGGGAAAAAATCTAGAAAGTTGCACCACCTGGAGAGGAAGGAAGTCACGGAAGTTAATACACAGAGGGAGGTCGAGGACACTGACACTCGGGAACAAAACACTGATTATGGAAATGTGAAAATTTCAAATAGATTTGAAGCACTTGCGACACCTCATTTTTTAGATTATACTCCACCACACCACAAAACACAAATAAGAACCACACGTACTCCCACGCCACCACGACAGAGTGAGGAAACACAACCACAGGGGGTATGTACACGATTACAATTTGAGGGAGCGTCCAATACAATACACACGGGACAGGGGCAATTATCAGCCACCAAGACAGGAGCACAGGTATCACCAGAACACGGAACACTATCACACACCAATACTGACCAGGTCAAAATGGCAAGAACACAAAGGACAATTAGGAGAGGACGACATGCACGGAGGAAGGGGACACAGGAATCCACACAACCGACGACCAACATAATTAACATAAGTGACACTGTACTTACAGACACTCAGGTACAGTTATTAAATAAAGGCCTCAAATTTGCCCCGTCAAATCCTCTGGACAAATTTGCTACATATATTGGGGTGGAAAAATTCATTAGACGGTTATGCCTCAAAAAGTATTTTTTGAAAAATCCGATCAACAGAGAAATGGATATTGAAGGAAATATTAGTAGGTATCCACACACTGATCTAAAAGCCAGATCAAAGAAATTCCCTAGGCAAGAGATCAGTAGTGAAATGGCGACATTTAGAAATAATGTTGAACGAGACTTGAGAGGAATAAAAAGCCGTAGGATGAATGCAAATTTGAATAGAGAAGAGATAAAGGCGATTATATTATTACAGGAGACGAATGATATTATAATTAGGCCAGCGGACAAAGGTGGGGCGGTAGTGGTACAGAATATGGAAGATTACGTAAAAGAGTGTCATAGGCAATTAAATTCAGAAAATACTTATCAAAAATTAAGAGGAGATCCTACAGAGGAGTATTATAAAACGTTAAAAATATACTGTGAAAAGGGAATGGAGATGGACTTTCTTTCTAAGCAGGAGGCCAGGTTTATATTGAACACTGAGAAAAGGATCCCAATGTTCTACTGTATCCCCAAGATCCATAAAAGTTTACAATCACCTCCAGGGCGTCCGATAGTGTCGGGGATTGAATCCATATCATGCAATTTATCCAAATATATTGATCAATGGCTTCAACCCTACGTGAAACGAGTACCGTCATATATACGCGATACTACTGACATAGTCGGAACCCTGGAGACTATCAGGTGGTCGGATGGCTGGATCTTGGGGACACTGGATGTGAGATCCCTATATACTATTATTGACCATACTCAGGGTATACAGGCGTTACAGGAACAAATGTCGGGAGATGTTGGTCTCCCCAGTGAGCAGCTGGAGTTCCTACTGGGCGGGGTTAGATATATATTGGCCCACAATTATTTTTCATTTGATCAGGAGTTCTATGTACAGCGAACTGGCACCGCCATGGGCACCAGGTTCGCCCCCAGCTATGCCAACTTGTTTTTGGCTCAATGGGAAAAAGAGGTCATCATGCCGAGGCTGGGGACGGATCTGGTGCTATGGCGGCGCTACATAGATGACCTCCTGTTCATATAGCAAGATACATCAGAATCCTTAGATTTATTTCTTCAGAACATCAATAAGAATGATAGAAATTTGGTGTTCACCCCTAGTGTCAGTAAACTGAAAGTGGAATTTTTAGACCTTGAGATATGGGTGGAGGGGGACCAGCTACAATGCAATACTTTTTTCAAACCAGTCGCTAAAAACTGCTTTATTAGATACGCTAGCTGTCACCTACCTCGCTGGCTGATTAATGTGCCAACCAGCCAGTTCCGTAGGCTGCGGCGGAACTGTACTGATGATAGTAGATTTGAGGAGGAAGCGACTGTTTTGAAACAACAATTGCTAGAAAGAGATTATCCGGTACAGATGATCGAGAGGTCACTTGAAAAAGTGAAGAAAATGGAAAGAAAAGATTTCTTTCTGGCAAGGGATCCCCAACCCTGTGATGAGGTATTGAGGATTATTTTACCTTTCAATTCTCAATATAAAATAATTGAGAGGAGTATTTGCAAACATTAGGGACACCTATTAAATGACAAGTTAGTTGGTCCCCTTTTAAGTGAAGTACCCAAAATCACCTACACTAGGGCAAATAACCTGGCAGGGAAAATAGCCCCAACGGTGGAGTTGAGAAAGGATAGCCAGAAGAGAGCAAAAGAAAATTGGTTAGCAGTAAATGGATTCTTTAAATGTGGCAGGTGTTCCAATTGTAAAATTACTAGTTTCCCAAAAAAGACCACGAAAGTGGTGTCCACAGTAAATGCGTTTAGTTTGGAGATACAGGAATGCCTAACTTGTGATTCTACAGATGTTATATATCTGCTACAATGTGGATGCAGGAAGCAGTACATAGGCAGAACTAAAAGAACATTGAAGAAGAGAGTAGCAGAACATGTGGCGAATATCAAAAAAGGCCTAGACACGCACTCTCTATCCAAACACTTTAAAATAACCCATAACTGTGATCCTACAAGTTTGAAATTTGTGGCAATTGAAAAAGTTAAAAAAGCCTGGAGAGGGGGAAACCATATTGCACACATATCACGTCAAGAATCCCGAAGGATCTTCGAATATGACACCATCATCCCTAGAGGCCTTAATGCTGAGATGGAGGTCTTTGGGTTTTTGTGAGGGTTGTCCTGTAGGGATGGGACATCGCAGTCTGGCCGTTTTCCGACACTGTGATCTCCCCTCCCCGCAGGACGGCTTCTCTCAACTACAGAGAGTCAATGAATCTCCTCTCAACCACATAAAGTTAATGAATCTTTTTTTCAACCTTTTTAATGAAAAAGTCAATGAATTTTCCCATGTATTTTCTGGCTGGTCATCCCCTTATATGATAGCAAGTTTTTAAGAAAAAACGCATGGAAAACGCGGGGTACACTATTGCGGTTTCGATGCATTTTTTATGCGTTTTTGTGTGAGACCTTGCAGCCTTCTCCAGTACTGAATTTTAAGAGAATGGTAGATATGTAGGGTATATTTATTTATTTATTGTCTTAATGTATTTTAAAGACAAATGTATGATTAAAAGGTACTTATAAGGATATGAATCCGGTTCATCAAAGGCAAATCCACCCCACATAGTAGAAAGAGCTAAAACAATATGGAGGATGGTGGGTGGAGTTGACCACATATAAAGAGTGAGGATCCGTTCACTCAGTAGGCCACTGAGGAAGGGGCTTGAGACCCCGAAACGCGTCTGGCGGTTGTCTAGAGTGAGCGTTGATCCACCTAATAGTAAAGAAAAGGAACAAAGCCGGCAAGGAAAGAGAGAGACGCAGATAAAGCAGCATTGATTGAAAGTGGACGCACAAGACTGACGTCACACGAGCTTGCATCCGGTCCCCTTGGTTACCAGGTCACGTGGGACGCCGCGTACAGGCAGAAGCACACCACGTGGGACGCTGCGGGTGTGCGGCCTCCTGGACCAACGCTACAGCAGCGGTGACGGGTAAGACCGGGCTCGTTTTGGAGCATAAATATTATTACATAAAAGCGTTATTGAGCTCACTATTACGAGCAGTATACCAGAAACGTACCGGACTGAATAGGCCCATTTACAGCTTGGTGGGCTAGTGGACGCAAACGTATACATCCGTTCTATATACTTGTGGGACACAATTTATTTCAACAAATAGTTGCTGGACTTGCTGGATATTATTGTGGACAGCACGACCGATGGTGTATAACAACAGAAAAATGCAATTGACAACCATTTGGCAGTTGTATTACAACAGAGATTGCAACTGACAGCCACTTGGCAGTTTCATTACATTTTCATAACTGAGTGTGCGCTTATTTGGTTCATATGGATTGATGTACCATATTTTATGTATGTTTTAGGGGTATGTTCTTAAATATAATTTTTTTTAATAAAGTGTATCATCACTATCCCATTTTAGTGTTTCCTTTTGAAGTGTGCCCCCCCACACCTGTTATTTAGACGCAAATACCCAAGTGTTGCGGTGGTCGTGTATATTCCAATAAGATAAATGGCAGAAAGGATCTCAAGCTACAGAATAAGCAAGGGGTGGAAATCAGGCATATGCGCAATAGCCTCAAATGTCCTCTGCTATAGAATACTGTTTTCAAATAAAACAAAAAAGCACATGTTAGCCCCTTCAGAACAGAGCCTTAAATCCTAGGCTGATTTTTGGAATTTTGCAAATCTGACATGTGTCACTTTATGTGGTAATAACTTTGGAATGCTTTTAATTATCCAAGACATTCTGAAATTAATTTCTTGTGACACATTGTACTTCATGACAGTCATAAATTTGAGTCAATATATTTCACCTTTATTAATGAAAATATCCCAAATTTACCAAAAATTTTGAAAAATTCTCAATTTTCTAAATTTCTATTTCTCTGCTTCTAAAACAGAAAGTGATACCTCATAAAATATTTATTTATTAACATTCCTTATATGTCTACTTTATGTTGGCATCATTTTGTAAATGTAATTTTATTTTTTAGGACGTTAGAAGGCTTAGGCTGCTTTCACACTCGTGTTTTGGCTTTCTGTTTGTGAGATCCGTTGAGGACTCTCACAAGCGGTCCAAAACGGATCAGTTTTGCCCTAATGCATTCAAAATAGAAAAGGATCCGCTCAGAATGCATCAGTTTGCCTCCGTACCGTCTCCATTCCGCTTTGGAGGCGGACCATTTTGGTGTCCGTCTGACAAAACTGAGCCAAACAGGCGCCGCATGCGCCGTCGGCCTCAGTAGCAGTGCGATCCCGTCTATCGAGCAGACTCAAGCACGATCAAGCACGCTGCTACTAAGGCCGGCGGCAAATGCGCCGCCTGACAAGAGCAGTCCCGGCGACTGAGCCAGGTGTCAATTAGACTGCATAGAGGCGGGGTTAGGGCAGGGGAGTTACAGCCTAGAGTGAGGGAAGGGCTACCCCCTTGACTTCTATCGTGACTTGTAGAGCTGGAGAAGAGTACTTTATAAGGCGATTTTTTCATGCATATACATGGCAGAAAAGCGGGACAAGACTGTATGATAACACAATGAGGATGATCTATAAGGTACTTTTGATAGTTTATTAAGTGAAATGCAGGTGAAAGGTTCGCTTTAAGCTAGAATGGTTTTTAGCCACCATTTTGTCTTTGAAGAGACCCTGATGTATCCCTACAGTGGAAAGCCTCAAAAATTTTCTCTATTTTTGAAACTACACCCCTTAAAGAATAGGGGTACTGACCACTTTGACCCCCTAAGCGTTTTACGGAATTTGGAAACACTTGTCAGTGAAAATGAAAAGTTTCATTTATTCCAATAAAATGTTGATTTAGCCCCAAATTTTTCATTTTCACAAGGGGTAACAGGAGAAAAAGCACCCCATAATTTGTTACCCATTTTCTCCTGAATACGGCAACACCCCATATGTGATGGTAAACTGCTATGGGGGCACATGGCAGGACTCAGAACGGAAGGCGCACCATATGGCTTTTGCAGCACAGATTTTGATGGATTGGTTTGCGGGTGCCATTGGTTTTTATTTTTTAACGCTGGGTTCACACCTGAGCGTTTTACAGCGCGTTCCTACTCGCTGTAAAACGCACAACAGGCAAGAACCAATGATTCCCTATGGGAATGGTTCTCACCTGGGCGTTTTACAGCGCGTACGATCGCGCTGTAAAACGCCCGACGCTCAAACAAGTGCTTGAGCTTTTTTTTGGGCGTTTGTCGCGCGTTCCCGCACATAGAAATTCGGGAACGCGCGACAATGTGTGAACGCCAGTCTCTGTATGCGCGATTGTAAACGCCCGTACAATCGCGCATACAGAGCGCTAGTTTCCGAACGCTCAGGTGTGAACCCAGCGTTAGTGATTGTCTTATGTGGGGGCTAATTTTTTGCGGGATGAGGTAACGTTTTCACTGGTACCATTTTGGAGTACATAAATCTTTTTGATTGCTTGGTAATACACTTCTTGTGAGGCAAGGTGAAAAAAATGTCTGTTTTGGCATAGTTTTTTAAATTATTTTTTTACAGCATTCACCTGAGGGGCCATGTCATGTGATATTTTTATATAGAAGGTTGTTACGGACACTGCGATACCCAATGTGTCTATTAGTTTTATTTTTGTTAAGTTTTACACAGTGAAAGCCTTTTTGAACAGAATAAAATCTTCTTTTTGTGTTGCCCTATTTTTTTTATTTTCTGGCTGATTGCCGTAGGTAGGTCTAATTTTTTGCGGGATGAGATGACGGTTTGATTGGTACCATTTTGAGCTAAATATGACTTTTTGATCGCTTGGTGTTACATTTTTTGTGAGGTAAGGGCACAGTTTTTTTTTTGTTTTATTTTTTATTTTTTTTTTTACGGCGTTCACCTGGTGGGGTGGATCATGTGATATTTTTATAGAGCCGGTAGATCTACTTTTCTCTTTTTCCCTATTTTAAAAAAAAATTTAACTTTATTTTGGGAAAAAGACACAATAATTTTTTTTACTTGAAACGAAATTTTTTGGGGTAAAACTTTATTTTATTACTTTTTTTTAACTTTATTTTTTGTCCTACTCTTCTGTATTGTAATGCATTGGCTGTAAGTGTATTACCAGTGTAATAAACTTACAGTCTTCCTGCCTGTGAGATCCAGGGGACTGGATCTCACAGGCTGACATGGATGGCAGCCACGATGCCTAAGGAAGGCATCGGGCTGCCATGCAAGCCACCGGGTCCCTGTGACAGCAGCGCGGGGACCCGATGGACACCCCGCACATGGCAGGATACTGCACGTGCCGCGGTCAGCGCTGACTGTGGCAGTGCAAGGGTTAATGTGCCAGCATCGGTGTTCTCACCAATGCCGGCGCATACAGCAGGGGTCCAGCTAGCCGGATGTCGGCTGGCATGCGGGCTTTAGAAGTGATGCGGGTGCCATGGGGCAAGGTAAGTACATTGTATGTGTGGGGGTATTTCAGGGTTCGGATAACCCCTTTAATGAAGAAATCCCAAAAATCTCCAAAGAGTGAAAATGAAAAATAAATAAAGTTTTTGTAGAAATCCCAACAGAAAAACATAGAACGTAACAGTACTATCAAGGCACTAAATGCCAAATCTATATGTAAACTGCCTCATCTGACTAAATGTAAAAATAAAACTATAACTGCAGAAATGTATCACATGATTACAGTAGTACTGAGAAGGGAGCAGCAGCTAATGTTATAAATAAAAGGTACACTTGCTTGTACATCGACAGATAATACTATTTCAAAAGCACAAAAAAAACCGCTATGCCAGACATGGTCTTGCTTAGATTCCTTCTTAGGGCAGTATGAGGCTCACAAGATTCCTACCATTGGCAGGCAGATCCCCGGCCTAAGCATCCACCACCCAGTCCCAAGTAGGGTTTCACAGTCGCTCAAGCAGAGACACTAGCCCAAGCTGCTTGTGTTAGCAGTCTGCAGATGTTCCCAAGACTTCTAAACCAATTCAGGCTCCTCACTCAAGCTCCTGCTACAACTCTCCACCTCCTTCCTTTTTTGGTTCTGGAAAGAAATCTCACTGGCACTCACATCTATGTCAAAACCTAAGTGCTGTAGGGATTATTTCAGCCTCCCCATGTCAACCCTGGGATTAGCTTTACCAGCACTCTCGCTCTCCTCAGAATCTGTTAAGCAGGGTATCTCTGACCTTCTCTTCTTCCTCCACTGGAGGAAAAAAAAAACTAAGGTACTTGACTTCAGCAAGCTACAAGTCTTCCATTATTTCCCAGCTACCAAACCTGTTTCTGATAATAATTTCCCGAAATGTTGACATTGGTCCCATCTAAAGGGAACTTTGAAGCTATGATGCAACACTTGGAGTCATTATGGTGGGCTGACTGATGTGCTAAACCAGGCTTTTCCTGCTCTGCTAAAGCCTGGCATAGTACTTCAGTGCAGGTTATCCTGAACTGTTGTGCTATGCATAGGTTTTAGCAGTGCTGACACAGTAAGGAGTAGCAATATGTGCTTCTGCCAGTATGGTGCTCAGTGCAGAGCATGTTGTAGGACAACAGAATCTACACACCACACATATTTTCTTCATAGCTGGAACTTACTTGCTACAATTAAATGTCAGTTCAACAAATGTTCTTGATACTTTTACAGCTTCAACATACATCTTGCCATGATTTAACTACATTGCATTGCAAAGGTACAGATGCGGGGGATTTTAGGGCAATAAAAGTAAAATACTACAGAACAGCCTTTTATCAGAAATCATGTTGAAAAAGTGCCTATAATATCACAGTGTCATTGACCATCTATAATAAAACATTTTGGTTTGGAAGTCTTAAATTTCCTTAATTTTACTATATCTGGTTGTAAACAATGAAATGGTTTCTTTTTACCTTTCAATCCAAAATCACACATGAAATGTGACAGCCTCAATCTAACCTTATTAAAAAAATTCAAGAAATATTATTCCACTCTGTTTTGTATATATTTCTTTTCATCTTTAAAGACCTGTCAGTCTTCACTCCAGAGATGCCTGGGACTGAGAAGCACTCTGGTCTCCAGAGAGGAGCAATGTCTCAGGGTCACAGTTGAGGTACGCTGTTGGAGGAATTGTAGGATGCATACATAGTATGAATAAATAAAGGACTAAGCTTCAGTCCTGGGGTCATGGTCCTGTCTGATAATACTAGTTCCAGTGGGTGTTTGGTTATATAAGGAAGAAAAGGACACTCATATTGCACAGAAGAAAATGTACTCTGTGCACACCTAGAGGATATGGATTGGGCATATCTGTAAGAATTTTTTTTTCGACAGCTCCAAAACATTAGGAAGCAATGTTATAATATATAACATTCTGATTGCAGGGTATTACAGTAGTGTTGAAAAAAATGTCAATTTTTAACCTGATCACTGTTTTGGAAGTGATGTTTCTAACTAGAAAATTATTTACTTGTCGATGTAGTAGAATAATAGGAAAAAATAGATCCAACATATAGGACATGCATGCAGCTCATTTTGAGTAACAGAATCATTTATTGAAATGGGCGTGCTCAAAATAATAGTTGCACATGTCGGCTATAGTGTATTTCCTTCTGAATTACTGGGGAAAATGGGTTGTTCCAGACATTGTTCTGATAAAGAGCATACTTTGATTAAAAAGCTGATAGGAGAGGGAACAACATATAGAGAAGTGCAGCAAATTATAGACTGCTCAGCTAAAATGACCTCAAATGCCTTGAAGTGGCAACTAAAACCTGAAAAACTCGGAAGAAGGCGGGCCACTATTGTCGGAATGCTTCAAAGAATAGCCAAAATGGCAAAGGCTCAGCTCCAGAAAGAGCAGAGAAGATCTGAAGTTACCAGTGAGTACTGCTACAATCAAAAGATGATTACATAAAGCCAAGTTATCAGAAAGAACTTCCCACAGAGTCCTGTTGTTAAAAAAGTTTCCGAGTAGGTTCAAGGAACACATTGACTAGCCCTAACAGAAAGGGTGCAAACATGCTATGAACTGATGAAAGCAAAATTGTACTTTTGGGTCTAGTGGCTGCAGACAGCAAGTCATACACCCCTGAGCAGTGAATTCAAGCCACAGTACACTATTAAGGCAGTAAAGCATGGTGGTGCAAAAATCATGGTATGGGGATGTTTTGTATAAAAAATAGGATTATGAGGCAAAACCCAAAAATGTAGAACTGTGGAACTGTATATCAAGCAGTTCTCAGAAACAATGGTTATGACAGCATTAGTTCTGTAATTCAAAGTAAACTGAAATCTCAAAGTTTTTTTCAGTTTATACATTTTTTTTTTTTTAAATGCTGGCACTATTTTTTGAACAGCCTAATATGCCTTTTTCTTTACTTTCTGTAAACGATTTACACAAACTCAATACATTTTGTTATTGTTTTGATTTAGAATTGAATGTGTAGTATATCCAGTGCATTTGCATTTATGGAAATATAAGTTAAAATTTTGTGATTTTTTTTTTTTTTTTTAAGCTAACTTTTTAACACTACTTTACATGTATTAAAAGTTAAGAGAAATAATGTACAATACTGTTTAAAGCAACAATTATTTAGTCAGCGCAAATCAGCCTCTGTCCAAGGGACCATAACATTAGGGGGGTCCACAGACAAAATGCACTATATATCTTCCCAAGGTTTGGAACTTTTCTTGTGCTGATCTCAAATCACATGATTCACTTTATACATGAAAAAGTTATGGCAAAGTTCTGTCTGCCTGTAGCTGCCACTAGAGAGAGCTTACTACATACAGGCTTATACAATTCCCTTAATTGGGAGCTGCATATATCAGTTTCCAGTAAGCTCCCACTAGTGGCAGATGCCACTAGAAATTTTCAAATGTGCCCAACAATCTAAGCATTAAAGGGAATCTGTCACATGGATTATCACTAGAGATGAGCTAATCGAAGCTGACAAAGTGGAATTCTTTCCAAATTTCAGGAAAAATTTGTTTCGCACCAAAGGCGAATTTCCTTGCGCTTCGTGGTAACGAATGGCATTTTTTCCTAAAATAGCTGCTGCACGTGTGAGGACATGGAGAAAGGAACTCTAGGAAGGCGGAATCACCCATAATGCCATGCATGCAGCCAATCAGCAGCCAGCCCTGTGATGTCACAGCCCTATAAATAGCCTCAGCCATCTTGGATTCAGCCATTTTCCAATGTAGGGAAAGGATAGGGAGGAATCGTTCCACAGAATTTGTGTAGAACAGGGTTCAGTAGGGGAGTTTACTGACTGACTAATAGAAACAATCCTATTACACCTTGCTGCACTGACTGGGGATGCAAATTGCCATTATACAGCTCTGTAATTCCAGAAAACTGTTCTTGTTATTGGGGTGCAAGTGATGTTTGATACAGCCATTAACAGAGTTTATTACAAGGAAATAATTCTACAGCACGTCTTATTTGCCCTTGTGTGGTGCAGTTATATGTTGTAAAGCCCTTTTTGCTGTGTATAAGTGGCAAAAGAAAAATATATTTGCCCTTGTGCAATGCAGTGATATATTCTACAGCCCTGTTTGCCGTGCATTAGTAGCAAAATAAAAATATATTCGCCGGGGGGGGGGGGGGGGGGGGCAGGGCCAGGCTGCTGAGGAAGATGGCTGCCTAGTCCTCAGCTCTTCCAGCCAAAGATAGAATACAGCAGCTCACAGCACAAGAAACCGGTGTAAAGCACCTCATAGTGGGAAGTTACCTCACCCTGAGTCGGGGGACATTTTTGGAGATCCTTCCTGTAGAGGGCGTGCACTGGAGGCATCGCGTCCACATCACCACCTGCACACAGCCGGCTCAGCGCGCAAGGGGGATCCGGTGCTGCACGGCTCTAGGTGAGGAGGAAGGCGCAGCATTAAGCAGCGGGAGCCAGCGCTGACACTCCAGCTCCATACCAACTACAGAATCCGAACTCCAGAACGGCACTGCTGTGGGCGGGCCGGAAGGGACATTTTGACCATGTGGAGCGCTTCGGCTCACTGGAGGCAGCGCTCCCACATCACTGCGCGCATCCAGGCGGCTCATCGTGCAAGGGAGACATGGAGCAACGTGGGTTAAGGTGAGGGGGGTCAAAGCTGCATTAATCTCACTCCCTAATAACTGCAAGAGCGGTTTTCAAGCACAGAGGCATCGCGGGCAAACATAGAATATTAATCCCTGTCTTAGCGGCCATCTTGGACACATGCAGCACCTCGGATATAGCTGAGGACCGTAATATCAGGCCAGTGGAGCTGCATTCCAAATCCCTCTGCCATTTTCAGGGCTTTCACGCAAACAAGGGGGCTGGAAAAATGAATAGAGGGTCTACTCTAAATCGACCAAAAAAAGGCAAAAGGAAGGGCTTCTTTGATTCTGCAGACCCTTCCGGAGTAGAACAAAATGAATCAGCACCACCCTCACTGCTTCCCACGAGCCCTACTTTATCAACACAGACCCCCCAGGAGATGACGCCTTCTCCCTCTGACACAGGAAAATCTCCTCATCAAGAGGGGAGCAGGTGAAGAAAGTGGGAAAAGGAGATCCGCAACTTCGCCATCTTTGTCTCCTAACAGCAAAAGCCCGATTTCTAAAAAGAGCTATGTGCAAAGTGATGGGGAAATAATCTCTACAGTATTGCCTCAATATGATATCTCTCAATTTCAAGCGTCCTCAGCTCCAGTTACAGTGGACACTTTAAAAGATATGCTCATTCTATTGCAAAATGGAATTAATACATCTGTTTCGTCCCTCATCCGGAAACCAAAGTCAACGTCTCCGCCATAGGTGAACGCACTGACCACCTGGAACGTAAAATGGCAGAATTTTCTGACACACACAACGAGCTGGTGGATGCGCACAACGCTTTAAAAGATGTCAACTTGCTTAAAACCAAAGCTACAGATGCAGAAGAAAGGTCCAGACGTAACAACATTAAAATTAGGGGCATTCCAGAGGAAATCTCTACTCCTGAACTTATGGACTATCTTAAACGCCTTTTCCAAACCTTAGTGCCCAATCTGACCCCTATGGAGCTCACTCTGGACAGAGCGCATAGGATCCCCAAATCTAAAGCAGCTCCAGGAAAAGCTCAGCGAGACACATTGGTGAGAGTACATTTTTACCATGTTAAGGAGCTTATTCTATTTGAGGCACGCAAATACGTCTCATTTCCACCGCCCTTACACTGCCCTTTGCTTGTTTCCTGATTTATCAGCAGCCACGTTGCAAGCTCGCAGAGAGTTCCTCCCGGTTACTAAGTTGCTCAGGGAACATAATATCAAGTATCGTTCCCTATTAAGCTTCTGGTTTCACGGAGCGGAACAACCACCATTATCGCTTCAGCGGCAGAGGGCATGAAAGTTGTGGAGAAGTGGAACCTGCAAGATGGAAAAACATTACCCCAACACTATCGTCATCATCCGGCGCCAACAATCAAGGCTGAATGGTCCACAGTTCCTGTCAGACAAAAGCCTAGATAAAAAAATGAAGCCGAGGGGACCCAAGGCCTGGGTCTGTGATGATACCAACACAAACTTGTGTTCTTTCTTTCTTTTTTCTCTTTAGGTTTCTAATTACCGTTTCACCAAATATTCTGTGGGACTGATATTTTCCCCCCCTTGATGCTTAGATTTTGTCTCAGACTGGCTAGCTATGCAAGATGGTTCTCAGTAATAGTTTATGTTACTAGTTATTATTTTCAGATTTTTGCATTTCTCTTTGGAAGTGATATGGGCTGGCGCGGCTGCTCGCAGGAGGGAAACAAGGGCGCCATACTATATGCTTCTAATATGGTAGTAACTATTGCCTCTTTGAATGAATGTGAAGGGTCTTAATAGTCCCTTCAAACGGAGTATGGTCTGGAAGGAAGCCAGAAATCTCTGATGTGAGATATTATTCCTACAAGAAACTCACTTCCATTAAACAAAATTCACGAACAGGAGGTTCCCTCATATCTTTATGGCTTCCTGACTTGCCAAGCGTAAGGGGGTAGCCTTAATGATTAAAAATACTGTAGCCTTTTCGCTACATGACACAATAGTGGATCAACCAAGATTCTGGGGGTCTCTCTGGTCCAGGATAGAGTCGGTGAGCAAAGGGATTTTAGTGCTGGGAGCGAATTTTAACTCCATTTTGGATAATTAGTTGGATACTACTGCTCCTAGGAGGCATCTCACCTCACTTGCAAAGTCTCTAACAGAAGAGGGATTTTATGACGTGTGGCGTTGTCAGCATGGTAGTGACTATACCTTTTTTTATTCTCCACATCATTCATATTCCTGGATCGACTATTTTCTAGTGAATAAAATATTCCTACTTCAAGTAGTCTCCTCTAATATTATGTCTATCACATGGTCTGATCATGCACCTATTACTCTCACGTTATTGGAAAAATTCTCGTCGCCTCTCCCATCCCAATGGCGCCTAAACTATGTAATACTTACCCATTCAGACTATAGAGAAAGACTGAGGTCAGCTCTTGTTTCATACTTTGAAACTAATACAACCCCCGATATGGATCCCCAGATTTTGTGGAATGCTCACAAGGCGGTGATGAGAGGTACTCTCATCCAGTGCTGTGCACAGATGAAGAAGAAACGTAACCAGGAGATTAATGATATTCTCTCCAGTATTCATCTAATTGAAACCCTAAATAAAGCCTCGATACACGCCTCTCATTCCATAACCTTGAGGGATCTTAGGGTACTTTCACACTTGCGGCAGAGGATTCCAGCAGGCAGATTCGGCAATCCTGACAAAAAACGGATGGCATTTGTCAGACGGAGCCGGATGCGGATCCATCTGACAAATGCATTGAAATACCGGATCCATCTCTCCGGTGTCCGGCAAAACGGATCCTGTATATTTTTTTTTGCATTTTTAAAGGTCTGCGCACTAATACATTTCAATGGAAATTAATGCTGGATCCCGGCAATGGTTCAGGATTTTTGGCCAGAGAGAAAACTGCAGCGTGCTGCGGTATTTTCTTCGGCCAAAAAACGTAAGATGGACTAAACTGATGCATACTGAATGGAATGCTCTCCATTCAGAATGCATTAGGATAAAACTGATCATTTTTTTTCCGGTATTGAGCTCCTGTGACGGAACTCAACACCGGAAGAGAAAAACGCTAGTGTGAAAGTACCCTTAGAAAGCGCCTACAAGTAATCCTTGCATCCCAGCGAGAATACTTTCTTAACCCCTTCCCCACCTATGATGTAGTACTACGTCATGGGAACCACTGCGTTCCCGCAATTTGACGTAAGAGTACGTCATAGTGATCGTGCGGGCACCGGAGCGGTGCGCGATCACTGCAGGGGCCCGGCAGTCCATGGTAGCCGGGCCCCTGTTGTATCCGTCGGTATCGCTGTAAAAGCCAATGCCGGCGGATTAACCCCTTCTATGTCACGGTCAGCGTGGACGCCGACATAGAAGGGGTTTGTGTCAGGTGAGTGATCGCATTGAGTCCCCGTCCTTTCCCTTATTTTATAATAAAAAATAGAAAAAACAAACAGAACCCACACATATTAGGTATCGCCGCGTCCGTAATGACCGGCTCTATAAATATATCACATGGTCCACCCTGTCTGATAAACACCATAAATTAGTTTTTTTAAAAGGTGTAAAAAAAAAAGGCAATTTTTGTCACCTTACATAACAAAAAGTGCAACAGCAAGTGATCAAAAAGGTGTATGCCCCCCAAAATAGTACAAATCAGACCTTCACCTCATCCTGCAAAGAAATGAGACCCTACCTAAGAGAATCGGTCAAAAAATAAAAAAGCTATGGACTCTCAGACTATGGATACACTAAAATATCATTATTTCGGTTTCAAAAATGCTATTATTGTGCAAAACTTAAATAAATAAGAAAAAGTAGACATATTAGGTATTACCACGTCCGTAACGATCTGCTCTATAAAAAAGTCACATGACCTAATCCCTCAGGTAAACGCTGTAAAAATCAAAAATAAAAACGGTGCCAAAACATCCATTTTCTGGTTACCTTGCCTCACATAAAACGTAATATAGAGCAATTAAAAATCATATGTACCCCAAAATAGTACCAATAAAACTGGCACCTTCTCCCGTAGTTTCCAAAATGTGGTCACTTTTTTGAGTTTCTACTGCAGGGGTTGCATCAGGGGGGCTTCAAATGGGACATGGCATCTAAAAACCAGTTCAGCTAAATCTTCCTTCCAAAAACCATATGGCGTTCCTTTCCTACTGCACCCTGCCGTGTGCCCGTACAGCAGTTTACGATCACATGTGGGGTGTTTCTGTAAACCGCAAAATCAGGGTAATAAATATTGAGTTTTATTTGGCTGTTAACCCTTGATTTGCTACTGTAAAAAAATTAAAATATTAAAATGTAAAATCTGCCAAAAAAGTGAAATTCTGAAATTTCATCTCCATTTTCCATTAATTCTTGTGGAACGGTTAACAAAGTTTGTAAAATCAGTTTTGTATACCTTGAGGGGTGTAGTTTCTAAAATGGGGTCATTTTTGGGTGGTTTCTATTATGTAGGCCTCACAAAGTGACTTCAGACCTGAACTGGTCCTTAAAAAGTGGGTTTTGGAAATTTGCTTCCAAACGTCTAAGCCTTCTAACGTCTCCAAAAAATAAAATGTCATTTTCAAAATGATCCAAACATGAAGTAGACATATGGGGAATGTAAAGTAATTATTATTTTTGGAGGTATTACTATCTATTATAAAACTAGAGAAATTGAAATTTGCTAATTTTTCCAAATTTTGGGTAAATTTGGTATTTTTTTATGAATAAAAATTATTATTTTTTATTCATTTTTACCACTGTCATGAAGTACGATATGTGACGAGAAAACAATCTCAGAATGCCCTGTATAAGTGTCACGGAAGGTGTACAGGAAACAAGACAACACAAAATGCATATACGACTCACTGGATCCAAAACTAAGGAACAAAAGGGAGACCCCTGCATCAGACCTGGCTCTCTCCCTTACTGCTCAGCCTATGCGATAATCCCAATGGTAGATGATCGCATATCCTCGTACCTCGACTGTATAACACCTGAACACCCTATAATAGTGAGGGGACACGACCACCGGCTCCCTACACTAGATACGGAGGGAGTCAGGGTCACCTGGGATCCAGCAAACAGAAAAACACAAATAAATGCACAACACTTATCTTGTAGAAGACTGGGAAGTAGGATCAGCATGCACACACACTCCAGGAAGTAATATAAACCGCACACTGATGCACTATGGGGAGGAATTTAAAGGGATGCAATCAGTCCAACTACATGACAGCTGAGAGAGGCTAACGAGATGAGGAACTGAAAGCAAAACAAAGGAAGCTCAAGGAGGTTCTCAGATGTCTGGTGGTGACAGTACCCCTCCTTCTACGAGTGGACTCCGGACACTCAGAGCCCACCTTCTCAGGATGGGACCTATGGAAAGCCCTGATGAGACGAGTGGCCTTAATGTCTGTCACTGGGACCCACATCCTCTCCTCAGGACCATAACCCTCCCAATGAACGAGGTACTGGAGAGAACCGCGGACAACACGAGAATCCACAATCCTAGAGACCTGAAATTCAAGATTACCATCAACCAGAATCGGAGGAGGAGGCAAAGACGAGGGTACAATGGGTTGGACATAAGGTTTTAATAAGGACTTATGAAAAACATTATGGATCTTCCAAGTCTGAGGAAGATCAAGACAGTAGGCAACAGGATTGATGACAGACAAGATTTTGTAAGGCCCAATAAGCTTAGGACCCAACTTCCAGGAGGGAACCTTCAATTTGATATTCTTAGTAGACAACCACACCAGATCACCAACATTCAGGTCCAGACCAGGCACACGTCTCTTATCCGCCACACGCTTATATCTCTCACTCATGCTCTTTAGATTATCCTGAATCTTTTGCCAAACAGATGACAAAGACGAGGAGAATCTGTCCTCATCAGGTAAACCAGAAGACCCCTCTCCCGAGAATGTCCCAAAGTGCGGATGAAACCCATATGCACAAAAAAATGGTGACTTATCAGAGGACTCCTGACGACGGTTATTTAAAGCAAACTCAGCAAGGGACAAAAAAGAACACCAATCCTCCTGATTCTCCGCCACAAAACAGCGCAGATATGTCTCCAGATTCTGATTGACGCGCTCTGTCTGGCCATTCGACTGCGGGTGGAAAGCAGAAGAGAATGACAACCGAACCCCCAAGCGAGAACAGAAAGCCTTCCAGAATCTGGAAACAAACTGCGTGCCCCTATCAGAGACTATGTCTGAAGGAATACCATGCAATTTGACAATGTGATCAATAAATGCCTGCGCCAGCGTCTTAGCATTGGGCAAGCCAGGAAAAGGGATGAAATGCACCATTTTGCTAAAACGGTCACCACCACCAGAATCACAGTCTTCCCCGAGGAACGAGGCAGGTCCGTTATGAAGTCCATGGACAGATGTGTCCAAGGACGGGAAGGAATGAGTAAGGGAAGGAGAGGACCTGATGGCCGTGAATGAGGGACTTTGGCACAAGCGCAGGTCTCGCAGGCTGCCACAAAACCGACTTACGAAGCGCCGGCCACAAGAATCTCCGAGCGATGAGATCCACTGTGGCTCTTGCCCCCGGGTGCCCAGCAAGGACCGTATCGTGGTGTTTCTTAAAAATCTTGTGTCTTAAAGCGAGAGGCACAAACAACCTCCCAGGAGGACAAAGATCAGGAGCCTCTGACTGGGCTACCTGCACCTCTGCCTCCAATTCAGGATAAAGAGCAGAGACCACCACACCTTCAGCCAAAATGGGACCCGGGTCTTCAAAATTTCCACCTCCCGGAAAACAACGTGACAGGGCATCTGCCTTCACATTCTTAACCCCAGGGCGGAACGTGAAAATTAAACCTTGAAAAGAACAAAGACCATCTGGCCTGTCTCGGGTTCAGAAGCTTGGCTGACTCCAAGTAGGCTACATTTTTATGGTCAGTAAACACGGTAATAGGGTGTCTGGCTCCCTCTAGCCAATGGCGCCATTCCTCAAAAGCCAACTTGATGGCCAACAACTCCCTATCTCCCACATCGTAATTTCTCTCTGCGGAGGAGAGTTTCTTCGAGAAAAAGGCACATGGTCGCCATTTGGCAGGAGAGGAACCCTGAGACAAGACCGCACCGACACCCACCTCAGAAGCATCAACCTCAACTATGAAGGGTAGAGAAATATCAGGTTGTACCAAGATGGGAGCGGAAGCAAAACTCTCCTTGATATTAGAAAAGGCCTTACGCGCCACCCTGGCAGGCAGGACAAAACCGGAACTACAAGCAAACGGAAAACCTTCAATTTCCGCCTCAACCCTGCCAATGTTAACAGATGGAACATTTTTAAAGGATTTTTTCCTTTTTGTTTCTTTATTACTCCCAAAGAACTGCCTGAATCTCCTAGAGGGACAAACATTTGCCAAATGATTTATATCTCCACAACAAAAACAAACCTTCCCATGCGGGCTGAATCTTCTATTGTCAGAGGCAATCAACCCCAGCTGCCTGGGCTCCTGCTCAGAAGGGGTTGACAGCGACTGAGATCCCTGTGCACTGAATGAGACCACTGCACTGTCCTGGGATTGAGTATGACAGGAAGGAGTGATCTCTCCTCTCTCTCTAAGACGCCTGTCAATACGAACGGCCCGAGACATGGCAGAGTCCAAGGAGGTAGGCCTCTCATGAAAGGCAAATGCATCTTTCAATCCCTCTGAAAGACCATGGCAAAATTGACTTCGGAGTGCAGCATCATTCCAACCAGTATCAGCTGCCCATCTCCGAAATTCTAAACAGTATATCTCTGCGGATTGTTTACCCTGGCATAACAGACGTAGTCTAGACTCAGCCAAAGCAATACGATCCGGATCATCATATATCTGACCCAGGGATAAAAAGAATTAATCCACTGAACGGAGGGGCCGTGCCCCCACCGGCAGCGAAAAGGCCCACGACTGAGCGTTACCCCTGAGCAGCGATATAATGATCCCCACCCTCCGTTCCTCATCACCAGAGGAATGGGGAAGAAGGCGAAAATGGAGTTTGCAAGCCTCTCTTTAAAACGCACAAAATTCTCACTACCCCCGGAGAACGTATCCGGGAGCGAGATCTTAGGCTCAGAACAAACTCCATGAAGGCAAGCTGAACCGGTCACTTGAAACTGAGAAAGAGTCTTACGGAGATCTGCTACCTCCAATGAAAGACCCTGGAAGCGTTCAGTCAAAAGTGAAACCGGATCCATGCTTGAGACGGTTTTGGCGGTTTATAATGTCACGGAAGGTGTACAGGAAACAAGACAACACAAAATGCATATACGACTCACTGAATCCAAAACTAAGGAACAAAAGGGAGACCCCTGCATCAGACCTGGCTCTCTCCCTTACTGCTCAGCCTATGCGATAATCCCAATAGTAGATGATCGCATATCCTCGTACCTCGACTGTATAACACCTGAACACCCTATAATAGTGAGGGGACACGACCACCGGCTCCCTACACTAGATACGGAGGGAGTCAGGGTCACCTGGGATCCAGCAAACAGAAAAACACAAATGAATGCACAACACTTATCTTGTAGAAGACTGGGAAGTAGGATCAGCATGCACACACACTCCAGGAAGTAATATAAACCGCACACTGATGCACTATGGGGAGGAATTTAAAGGGATGCAATCAGTCCAACTACATGACAGCTGAGAGAGGCTAACGAGATGAGGAACTGAAAGCAAAACAAAGGAAGCTCAAGGAGGAGGTTCTGAAAGGCATCTGTCAGAGCTTCTCAGATGTCTGGTGATGACAATAAGTAATAGCGTTTTAAAGTTATTACCACATAAAGTGTCACATGTCAGATTTGCAAAATATGGCCTGGGCAGGAAGGTGAAAAACGGCCCGGAGTTGAAGGGGTTAAAAAAATAAAAATGCAATGTTATGTACATAACAATAAAGCAGGTGCCTTTTTAGCTAAGCGTCTTAGACAGGCTACAGCTTCATCTCGCATTGGCTATCTGTTGGATAAAAAAGGTAACAAAAATACAGACCGGTCCTGGAGCTTTAAATAAAGCTCCAGGACCGGATGGGTTTACCAATGCCTATTATAAGCATTTCTCCCTCATGATAGCACCACACTTAGAGAAGGCTTTTAACAAAGCTGCCGCAGATAGTACATTTCCGGAGGAGATGCTTATGGCCCAGGTACAAACCGGATTCCAAAAAAGTTGGGAGACTATACAAATCGTGAATAAAAACGGAATGCAATGATGTGGAGGTGCCAATGGCACGGTAGATTGTGTTCACTGACAATGGTTTCTGGAAGTATTCCTGAGCCCATTCTGTGATTTCCTTTACAGTAGCATTCCTGTTTGTGGTGCAGTGTCGTTTAAAGGGAACCTGTCACCAGGATTTTGTGCATAGAGCTGAGGACATGGGTTGCTAGATGGCCGCTAGCACATCCGCAATACCCAGTTCCCATAGCTCTGTGTGCTTTTATTGTGTAAAAAAACCGATTTGCAAATTAACACAAAAGAGTCATATCTTACTTGTGTGACCAGAGAAGAGTCATATTTTCAAGCTCTGACTCATCTCAGCTTAATTTGCATATGTATCAAATCGGTTTTTATACACAATAAAAGCACACAGAGCTATGGGGACTGGGTATTGCGGATGTGCTAGCGGCCATCTAGCAACCCATGTCCTCAGCTCTTTACCCAAAATCCAGGTGACAGGTTCCCTTTAAGGGCCCGGAGATCACAGGCATCCAGTATGGTTTTACGGCCTTGACCCTTACGCACAGAGATTGTTCCAGATTCTCTGAATCTTCAGATGATGTTATGCACAGTTGATGATGATATTGTGGGAATTGGTGATCCTCTACCCATCTTGGCTTCTGAGAGACACTGCCACTCTGAGAAGCTCTTTTTATACCCAATCATGTTGCCAATTAACCTAATTAGTGTTAATTGGTCTTCCAGCTCTTCGTTATGCTCAAATTTACTTTTTCCAGCCTTTTATTGCTACTTGTCCCAACTTTTTGGGGATTTGTTGACACCGTGAAAATTTGAATCAACGTATTTTTCCTTTAAAATGATACATTTACTCGGATTAAACGTTTGATCTGTCATCTACGTTCTATTACAAATACAATATTGACATTTTCCATCTCCACATCATTGCATTCAGTTTTTATTCACAATTTGTTTAGTGTCCCAACTTTTTGGGAATCCGGTTTGTAGTTACCCTTCCTAAATCGGGCAAAGACCCGATTACTCCCGAAATTTTTCACCCCATTTCCCTATTGAATTCAGATGTTAAAATCTATGCAAAAATACTCGCAACTTGCCTCCTGAAATACATTCTACAACCTGATTCATCCAGATCAAGTGGGATTTGTAGCAGGAAGACAGGCCTCTGACAGAACAAGAAGGTTCATCAATTTGGTTCAGTTGGCTGAGCGCACTCAGATGCCTTCTCTGTTTCTGGTGTTGGATGCAGAGAAGGAGTTTGATTGGGGTATACTGGGGATATCCCTCGGCCACACTGGATAAGTTTGGCTTTCAGGGATTCATTAAATCTGCAATACTAGCTTTGTACTCCTCCCCTTCGGCTAAAGTATTCACTTCCGGATTCTTGTCAGATCGTTTCAGTATCTCTAATGGAACGAGACAAGGCTGCCCACTGTCCCCCATAATTTTCGCCCTATTCATGGAACCCTTGGCAGAAAGGATCAGGCATGCCCTAAGGGCACCTTGCATACTCTAGGACTATATGCGTACGACGTCATTTTGTCATTGTCCCATCCGGAGAGATCACTCCCAGGTGTGCAACGGATCATCAACATATTCCAAAATGTCTCATATTATAAGCTTAACTTAACAAAGACCCAGGCCTTTACGGTTGGTGTGGACCCATCGGTACAGTCGGAACTCACCTCCCGATATCCTTTTAATTGTCAGGACAAAGGCTTTACTTACCTGGGGATCACATTGACCAATTCTAGCAAAGACTTGTACTCAGCAAATTACACCCCGCTGCTGTCAAAGATATCTAATATGATTAGCAGATTTTCCTTGCCACTGTTGTCCTGGGCAAGTAGAGTGGCAGTTGTCAAGATGATGATGTTGCCGCTCATATCGTATGTTTTCCGCACGGTAGTGGTCCCCGTACCAGAATCTTTTTTCTAGTCCCTTGAAAATTGCTCACTGATTTTGCCTGGGCTGGTAGAAAATCCAGGATAAAATTTTCTACAATGACTATACCATGGGATAAGAGGGAATGAGTATTCCTGACCTTAGGAAATACTACTGGGCGTGTATACTTACTCAATCAAACGATTGGTGGGTGAGAGATAGTGATAAGAGATGGGTGGAATTGGAATCTCGCTATTCAATTTGCATCACCGAAAACCTCTGAGAGACCAACAACCTCTCATTAGTATCAAAGCATACAGTATCAAAGCATATAGCTTGGAAGCATACAGTATCAAAGCATATAGCTTGGAAAAACCTAAAGGATACAGTATCAAAGCATATAGCTTGGAAAAACCTACTGCCACTTATGGGTCCACTGGCCAAATTGTCAGTAAGGAACCTTCCGTTGCATTATATGAATGTATGGATCCCTGATATTCAATTGGATATCTTGGTGATGGCTGGCATTTCTACAATCCAACATCTTTTCAAAGGCACAGTCATGTGTTCTTTTGAAAATTTAACTAATCGATATGACATCTCAAAAAGAGATTTCTATAAATACTTGAGGGTTAGACATGCTTTAAATGATTCTCACAATTATTTATTAGGCCTTCCATAAAAGGAATCACTCTATTTTCCTATTTTACAAAACCTTTATAATGCCTACGACAACAATACTTAAATGGGAAGAAGAGCTAGGGGTTTACCATGCTACAGAGGATGTGTTCTCAGTTTTTCCTATAGTGAAATAAGTATCCAAGAGCGATTCTCATTGGGAGATCGCATTTAAAATATTGTTAAGATGGTACCTTACACCTTCTCACATCCATAAATTTAATCACTCATACCCTACAAACTGCTGAAGAAATTGTGGTCAAGTAGGCACCTATAAACACGTCTGGTGGGAGTGCCCTATTATATCTACTTTCTGGGAAGCTGTGTTCTTTCTTCTCAAACGCATTGAGGGTTGGCGGATTCCTAACCAGTGTCTCTAGCCTTGTGCTTTGTGGGGTTGGCAGAGTTACCGTACAGATCAGAACAGTCTGTGGTCAAATCATTTTAGCAGCAAGAGCGATGATTGCTACAACATGGAAATCTAGCTCTCCGTTGACCACTGAAATGGAAAAAACGTTATGCTGTCCGTACTCATAATTGGTCTGAGTTAATTTCTAAATGGGAACTATGGATTCAATTTTCTAAGCCAGGTTATATAGTTACCGTATATGAAATGTTCCACACTATCCCCCCGTCGAGCAGCCCGCCACTTTAAGCTACTGTAAATCACTCAAAGATATGTACCTTTTTCTTTATAGTTCTATTGTTATTTCGTTCTCTAATAGAATGTCCTGATTTTTGTTGGGTCTTTGGCAAGACTTAGAGTTTGCAACATAAACCTTGTGTATTGTTGGATTCCTGTGTGAATCGTAAAAATAATGACAATTTCATGTGATATTACAGTTGTGAGTGTAACTTGGAATTATTGATAAAAAATTAAGTATAAAAAAATATATATATTCGCCATCCAGCATTCCACTTATCTGTTGAAAAGCCTTTTATGTAGTGTAAAAGTAGAAAAAAATTAGGGCCTAATTGCCGTTTAGCTGTGCAGTGATATATTCTAAAGCCCTGTTTGCAGTGTATTAGTGGTGATTAGTGTATTAGTGGCGAAATAAAAATATATTCGCCTTTCAGCGTTGCACTTATCTGTTGAAAAGCCTTTTGTGTTGTGTAAAAGTAGAAGAAAATTAGGCCTAATTGCCATTCAGCTGTGCAGTGATATATTCTACAGCCCTGTTTGCCGTGTATTAGTGGTGAAATAAAAATATATTCGCCGTCCAGCGTTGCACTTATCTGTTGAAAAGCCTTTTGTGTTGTGTAAAAGTAGAAAAAAATTAGGGCCTAATTGCTGTTCAGCGGTGCAGTGATATATTCTAAAGCCCTGTCTGCTGTATATTAGTGGCAAAAGAAAAATATATTCGCTGTTCAGCGTTGCACTTATATGTAGGAAAGGCTTGTGTAAAAGTCGAAAAAAATAAGGGCCTATTTGCCGTTCATCGGTGCAGTTATATTTGGTGAAGCCCTTTTTGCGGTATGGACCGAATTACGTAGTGGTGAATTTTTTTTATGTGAAACAGGCTTTTTGGGGGAAAATTGATGGGTCATTGTAGACTTCCTTTTGCTGTATAGACCGACTTACTTAGTGGTGAAATTTTTTATGTGAAACGGGTATTTTGGGGGAAAATGTATGTGTGATTGTACACCTCCTTTTGCGGTATAGACCGACTTACTTAATGGTGAAATTCTTTATGTGACACTGGCTTTAAAAAAAAAAATGTATGGGTGATTGTACACCTTCTTTTGCAGTATGGACCAAATTACTTAGTGGCAGGGGCGTTGCTAGGGTCTCAAAGGATCCGGGGCCCAATTCTCTAAGGCTTTCACACTTGGGGTAGCTTTCTCCTGCAGGCTGTTCCTGCGGGGTAGCAGTCTTCTGGATGCGTGCTACCGCTAGTGCACTGTGCCGCCAAAAGTCCGCTCCAGCCACATTCACTATAATGGGGCGGACCGGAGGTCCGGCCGTAGCATGGCAAACATGCCGAGAGGCGGCTGGAATAAAACTGCAGCATGCTGTAGTTTTTTTCAGCCCACCTCTTGGCATGTTTGCCGTACTCCCGGAGAAGTCGACCCTCCCCGTGCACATCGCATTTTGCTGTACTTGCTATACAGCAGCACATACAGTACCTCTCACATCCATGGCCTCCCAGGTGACGTCTCCTCTGTCATTGTCGTTT
The DNA here is from genome assembly GCF_014858855.1 of Bufo gargarizans. Taxonomy (NCBI): domain Eukaryota; kingdom Metazoa; phylum Chordata; class Amphibia; order Anura; family Bufonidae; genus Bufo; species Bufo gargarizans. The sequence goes on from NC_058080.1 coordinate 734,842,192, forward strand.
AGTGTAATGACCGGCGTCACGCACAGGGAGGGAAAAGGAAAAAGCCCTACCCAAGGGAGAGGGAAAGGTGGTGACCCCTGACTCACCTTGCGGCTGGCACCTGACTGCCCTGACGTCCCTCTCACCCGTGCGGCGATCACGTGCCTAAACCCTGGCTTTCCCTAAAATGAGCCCTAGATAGTGAACAGGCCGGTGGGACCGCTAGTCCGCACCACTGACACTAAGAGGGAAACACCAGGGAGAGGACAGACAATACAGACAAACACATAAACCCAGGTGGGCGACCACAGCAGACCCCAAAGGTCCAACAGGGATCCGGAGGGAAACGTTCTGGACCAACAACCAGAGAACGCAGCAACACAGCTCCAGTGGGTCAGTATAGAAGTCCAGGCAGGAAGCTCTATATCTGGCAACCAGAGAAGTGTGAGAGGGGAATATAAGGAGGTTGGGAGTGCTGGACAAGGAACAGCTGAGGAGAAGGAGCTACGGATCCCTGAGTGAGCCAAAAAGGGTTGCAAAGCAAACCCAGAAAGCTACCATAAGGAAACAGCCCTATCTTACATAGAGCGCGCAGCCAACCGCTGCGACTTCCTGACCCCGGGTATAACGGAGTCAGGCGTGGGTCTTGACACCCTCGTGACAGTACCCCCCTCTCTACGAGGGGCCTCCGGACACTCAGGACCAGGTCTCTCAGGATGAGAGGCATGAAAAGCCCGAACTAGCCTGTCGGCGTTTACCTCAGACGCAGGAACCCACATTCTTTCCTCGGGACCGTAACCTCTCCAATGCACCAGATATTGAAGAGAGCGGCGGACCCGACGAGAATTAACAATTTTGGATATCTGAAACTCTAGATTACCATCCACAACAACAGGAGGGGGTGGCAGCGGTGACGGTTCTAGAGGTGGAACATATTTCTTGAGTAACGACTTATGAAAGACGTTATGGATTTTAAAAGTCTGAGGTAGCTCCAGGCGAAAAGCCACGGGGTTGATGATGGCTACAATTTTGTAAGGGCCAATGAACCTAGGACCCAGTTTCCAAGAGGGAACCTTCAATTTAATATTCCTAGTAGACAACCACACATAGTCATTCACTCCTAGGTCCGGACCTGGCGACCGTCTCTTATCAGCCATGCATTTGTATTTACCTCCCATATTTTTCAAGTTAGCTTGCACCTTCTGCCATACCGATGAAAGAGATGACGAAAACCGTTCCTCTTCGGGAACCCCAGAAGACCCCCCCTCTTTGAAAGTACAGAATTGGGGATGAAAACCATATGCACCAAGAAATGGTGACTTGCCAGTGGATTCCTGACGACGATTATTTATGGCAAACTCAGCTAACGGTAAATATGATGACCACAACTCTTGGTTTTCAGACACAAAACATCTTAGATATGTCTCAAGGTTTTGGTTGGTACGCTCAGTCTGTCCATTCGACTGAGGATGGAAAGCTGAGGAAAACGACAAGTGTACCCCCAAACGGGAACAAAAAGCTTTCCAAAATTTAGAAATAAACTGGGTACCCCGATCCGAAACAACATCGGAAGGGACCCCGTGAAGCTTCACGATTTCACTGATGAATACCTGAGCAAGAGTCTTAGCATTAGGTAGTGCGGGTAACGCAATGAAGTGTACCATTTTGCTAAACCTGTCCACTACTACCAAAATAACTGTTTTACCCGCAGACAAAGGTAAGTCAGTGATAAAATCCATTGACAGATGTGTCCATGGTCTATTGGGAATGACGAGTGGTAATAGAGACCCTGCAGGACGTGTATGCGAAACTTTTGCGCGCGCACAGGTAGAACAAGAAGACACAAAATCCAATACATCCTGACGCAACCTTGGCCACCAAAAACGACGAGACAATAGCTCCAAGGTTGCTTTACTACCCGGGTGCCCAGCAAGTGCCGAATTATGATGTTCCTTTAATAATTCGAAACGCAGGTTCAACGGTACAAACAATTTCTCTGAGGGGCAAGAGACCGGGGCGTCCCCCTGGGCCTCTAACACCTTCCCCTCCAGAGCAGAGTGTACCGCAGAAACAACCACTCCTCTTTGAATAATGGGTACCGGATCACTCACATTACCCCCTCCAGGGAAACAACGAGATAGTGCATCAGCCTTGGTATTTTTTGCCCCAGGACGATAGGTAATAACAAAGTTAAACCTGGTAAAAAAATAGCGACCACCTAGCTTGTCTAGGAGTGAGACGCTTAGCTGATTCGAGGTACAGAAGATTTTTGTGGTCCGTAATCACAGTGACGGGGTGGACTGCCCCCTCTAAAAAGTGACGCCATTCTTCAAACGCTAGTTTAATAGCTAATAGTTCCCTATTGCCAATATCGTAGTTCTTTTCTGCTGCAGATAGCTTTTTAGAAAAGAAAGCACAAGGACGCCATTTGCCAGGAGACGGACCCTGAGACAGCACCGCCCCCACTCCCACCTCTGACGCATCGACTTCAACAATAAAAGGCTGAGAGACATCAGGTTGGACTAGTACAGGTGCCGAGGTAAACCTCTCTTTTAGAGAGGAAAAAGCAACTTTAGCGGCGTCAGACCATTTAGAAAAATCAGTCCCCTTCCTAGTCATGTCAGTAAGGGGTTTTACAATAACTGAATAATTTTTAATGAATTTCCTATAGAAATTCGCGAAGCCCAAGAACCTGTTGCAGTGCTTTGAGGTTCTCAGGAAGATCCCAATCTAAAATTGCCTGGACCTTCCTAGGATCCATACGGAAACCTGAAGCAGATAAAAAATAACCTAGGAATTGTATCTCCTGAACGGCGAAGACACATTTTTCAATTTTAGCATATAATTTATTCGTCCGTAGGACCTGCAGTACTTGTCTGACATGCACCTCATGTGTTCTCAGATCAGACAAATAAATTAAAATATCATCTAGGTATATTACCACAAACCTGCCGATTAGATGACTAAAAATGTCATTAACGAAATGTTGAAAGACGGCAGGAGCATTGGTCAGACCGAAAGGCATAACTAGATTTTCATAATGCCCCTCAGGGGTGTTAAAAGCTGTCTTCCACTCATCCCCCTCCTTGATACGAATCAGATTGTAGGCCCCCCTAAGATCAAGTTTGGAGAACCACCTAGCACCCGCAATCTGGTTAAACAGGTCAGGAATGAGAGGAAGAGGGTATGGGTCTCGGATGGTTATCCGATTAATTCGCGAAAATCTAGGCAAGGACGCAGACCCCCATCTTTCTTTTTAACGAAGAAAAACCCTGCAGCCACGGGTGAAGAAGAGGGTCTGATGTGTCCCTTAGCCAAGCTCTCGGAGATATAATCTTTCATGGCTTGTCTCTCTGGACCCGAAAGATTATATAACCTGGTCTTGGGTAATTTTGCGCCGGGAATAAGGTTAACCGGGCAATCATAAGGACGGTGAGGTGGTAAGTTCTGACAACCCTTTTCAGAAAAAACATCCTCAAAATCCGAAATAAATGTAGGTAGGGTAGTTATGGAGGCGACTAAGCAATTGCTATTTAAGCAATTTTCTCTGCAATGCTCACTCCACTCCGATATCTCCCTGGCCTGCCAATCCACCACTGGATTGTGCGCTACCAACCAGGGAAGGCCCAGCACTACCGGAGTGAGAAGCCCCTCCAGAACATAACATGAAAGCATCTCGTTGTGGTGGTCCCCTACCCGAAGGTGCAAATTATAAAACAATGTGGGTGAGGTTTCTCTGAGACAGAGGAGCAGAATCAATAGCGAATATGGGAATAGGTCTCTGTAGCGTACAGAGAGACAAACCCATAGTGCGGGCAAAATGGGCATCTATCAAATTTACCCCTGCTCCACTGTCTAGAAAGAAAGAAATAGTCTCCGTCTTAACACCAAAAACAATAACCGCTGGCAACACAAATTGCGATGTACGTATGGAGGAAACATATACCCCCCGGCTGACATCCTCCGCACAGCCTGGGGTTAGTAGTTTTCCGACGGTCTTTTTGTTTCTGAGGAAAGAAGGACAGACATTAATGAAATGACCCCTCTCCCCACAAAAAAAACAAACCCCACGCCTACGGCGAACCTCAGGAGGACGGACCTGACGAGTGGTTCCTCCTAGCTGCATAGGCTCGTCTAAGTCCGTACAGACTAACTACTGCTTGGGAGGGGTTACCAATTGCTCCAGTCTTTTCAACCTGTCCCTAAGGCGTCTATCAATTCGGATAGAAAGGGACATAACCGCATCAAGGGAAAAGGGGGTCTCATATAATGCAAGCGCGTCCTTAACCCTTTCGGATAACCCAGAGCAGAACTGACTCCTGAGAGCCGGGTCGTTCCATTGGGTATCCGTAGCCCACCTACGGAAGTCAGAGCAATACTCCTCTACCGGCCGCTCTCCTTGTAGGAGTCTTCGTAATCTTGATTCAGCCAGTGCGACTCGGTCAGGGTCGTCATATATGAGACCCAAGGCCCCGAAAAACTCATCCACTGACCAAAGAGCCTGGGAATCAGTGGGTAAAGAGAACGCCCAGGACTGCGGGTCCCCCTGCAGCAGGGAAATAACAACCCCCACCCGCTGTTCTTCATTACCAGAGGAGTAAGGGCGCAGTTTAAAATATAATTTACAGGCCTCACGGAATGTCAAAAACTTGTCCCCTCCCCCAGAAAATCTGTCAGGGAGAGAGACCTTGGGTTCCGCAACAACCTGGTTACCAGTAGCAACCGCTGGGCTTGCGGTCAGTTGTAATTGCTGCTGTTGCTGGAGGACCGACGCCTTCAATCCTGCCACCTCCAAAGACAGGCCATGAAATTGTTTGGACAGAGGAGAAATTGGATCCATACTGGATTCTAAGTAGGTAAAAAAATAATATTTTTTTTTTTTTTTTTACCTACACAAAATAAGGGCCAGATATAATGTAATGACCGGCGTCACGCACAGGGAGGGAAAAGGGAAAAGCCCTGCCCAAGGGAGAGGGAAAGGTGGTGACCCCTGACTCACCTTGCGGCTGGCACCTGACGTCCCTAGACGGGTTCCTCACCCGTGCGGCGATCACGTGCCTAAACCCTGGCTTTCCCTAAAATGAGCCCTAGATAGTGAACGGGCCGGTGGGATCGCTAGTCCACACCACTGACACTAAGAGGGAAACACCAGGGAGAGGACAGACAATACAAACACATAAACCCAGGTGGGCGACCACAGCAGACCCCAAAGGTCCAACAGGGATCCAGAGGGAAACGTTCTGGACCAACAACCAGAGAACGCAGCAACACAGCTCCAGTGGGTCAGTATAGATGTCTAGACAGGAAGCTCTATATCTGGCAACCAGAGAAGTGTGATAGGGGAATATAAGGAGGTTGGGAGTGCTGGACAAGGAACAGCTGAGGAGAAGGAGCTACGGATCCCTGAGTGAGCCAAAAAGGGTTGCAAAGCAAACCCAGAAAGCTACCATAAGGAAACAGCCCTATCTTACATAGAGCGCGCAACCAACCGCTGCGACTTCCTGACCCCGGGTATAACGGAGTCAGGCGTGGGTCTTGACATCCTCGTGACACTTAGTCCTGACAACTTCTCTCAGCCGCCTTGTCTCTGCAGAGTGTGACACACAGACATCTTAGCTTCCTCACTTTTCTATCATCATCCCCAATCTGAAGTCCCCACAGTGTTCTCCTGCTGCTCGCTGTGCTCCCCAATACCCTCAAATACTATCCTGAAGAAAAATGAGTGCTATACAGATAGCCCCCCATAGTAATACTACTCCTCGTAGTCCCACCAATAGTAATTCCCTTCTAGAATGCCCATCTTAGTTATACTGCCCCTTACAGTGACCCCGACAGTGATAATGCTCCCCAAGAGTGCCTCCATTAGTGGAAGAGTAGAAGAGCCCTCCAGTATTAATTATGCCCTCACAGACCCCTCAGTACTAATAAGGCCCCCATAGTGCTCTTTGTAGAAATAAGGCGGATCTATAAGACCCTCCTTTAGAGCCCCCAGTAGTAATAAGAACACCTAATGTCCCCTGGATTTAAAATGCCCCTACAGTGCCCCCAGTATGTATATTGCCCCCTCCTGTTATAATGCTCTCCCCTGAAGTGGCCCCTGTAGTTATATTCCTCCTCTTAGTGTCCTCACAAATTATAATTCCTCAGCCCCTCCACCATACAGTCCCATGTAAATAACATTATTTCCCTCCCTCCACCATAGAGTCCCATGTAAATAACATCACACCATCTCTCCAGCCCTCTACAATATACAGTCCCATGTTAATACCATCCCTCTCTGTCTACAGCCCCCTCCAAAATACAGTCCCATGTAAATAACACCACTCCCTCTCCCAGCCACCTTCAACATACAGTCCCATGTAAATAACATCACTCCCTCCCCCAGCCACCTTAAACATAGAGTCCCATGTAAATAACATCACTCCCTCCCACAGCCACCTTCAACATACAGTCCCATGTAAATAACATCACTCCCTCCCACAACCACCAACATACAGTCCCATGTAAACATCACTCCCTCCCACAGCCGCAATCAATATACAGTCCCTTGTAAATAACATCACTCCCTCCCCCAGCCACCATCAATATACAGTACCATGTAAATAACCACTCCCTCCCCATCAACCATCAATATACAGTGCCATGTAAATAAAATCACTCCCTCCCTAGCCACCTCCAATATACAGTCTCATGTAAATAACATCACCTCCTCCCACAGCCGCAATCAACATACAGCCCCATGTAAATAACATCACTCCTGAACATTTATTCCCATGATAACATCCCTCCCTTCAACCCTAACATACAGTCCCAGTTAAATAACCCTAACTCCCAGCATTGCTCTGCCTCTCCCTTCACTTATCTCTCCTCATATACAGACATCACCACAGCTTCTTCTCCTCTTCACTGCCATCCTCTTCTGCACTGGTCACATGATGGTGACATCATCGCAGGTGCTTCTCAACCGCTGCTTTCTGCACTGATCACATGACCTGCAATGTCATCAAAGGTCCTTCAGATCTTGCAGTGCATTAGATTCAATTGTATTGCCGCCCTGGAGACGGCAATACAGTTGTATCTAAGCTGGCAGGCAGTACATTCGGGGCCTGGGACAAAACATCAGAGTCCCAGGCCCCGAATGTTTTATCCTAGAAACACCCCTGCTTAGTGGTGAAATTCTTTATGTGACACAGGCTTTTTTTGGGGAAAATTTATGGGTGATTGTATATCTCCTTTTGCAGTATAGGCCGACTGAAATCCTTTATGACACTGGCTTTTTTTCGGAAAATGTTTGGGTGATTGTACACCCCCTTTTGCGGTATGGACTGAATTACTTAGTAGTGAAATTCTTTCTGTGACACAGGCTTTTTTTGGAAAATGTATAGGTGATTGTATATGTCCTTTTGCGGTATGGACCGAATTACTTAGTGGTGAAATTCTTTATGTAACACTAGCTTTTTCCCCCGGATAATTTATGAGTGATTGTACACCTCCTTTTACGGTATGGACCGACTTAGATAGTGGTGAAATTCTTTATGTGACACTGTCTTTTTTTTTTTTTATGTATGGGTGATTGTATACCTCCTTTTGCTGTATGGACTGAATTACTTATTGGTAAAATTCTTTATGTGACAGTCTTTTTTTTGGGGAAAATTGATGGGTGACTGTACACCTCCTTTTGCTGTATGATCCGAATTACGCAGTGGTGAAATTTTTAATTTGTGGCCGCAACTGGCCCAGTTTGCCCTGGAAAAGCTGTCCTGCCCAGCCAGTAGTGTGGCATCAGGGCGGGTGTTTAGTGCAGCGGGGGCCATAGTTACCCCAAGGAGAACTCGCCTGTCCACCCTAAATGTGGAGAGACTGACCTTTGTCAAGATGAATCATATGTGGATCAGCCAGGATTTCCACCCACCAATGCCTGATACATCAGACTAGATCATCATGGTGCTACACCAACACTTTGACAAAAGAGACCGGTTATTTCTGGCTAACTGCCTCAGCTACTATTCTGATGCTGCAACCCGCCTGATTCCACACATCTGATGCCAAGTGCTCCTTCTTTCAACCACCATCTTCAGCTGGTACTGGTATTGCCACCCTCCTCCACACTATGTTACCTTGTCTTAGTTAGCCGGGTCACAGCACAGACACCTATAGTTCGTCCACTTCCGGGTGCACGTCTAAGTTTATTCCAGGCTCCACCTCAGGAACTCGAACGTACATTTTTACAGAGACAGACAGCACTCCGTTTATGCTTCTGAAATCAGTGAATTTTTGTATTATTATTCAGCCAGTCATAATTAAGCAACGTTTCGGGTCATACAAGAAAGACCCTTCATCAGGCCACACTGTAGCGCTGTAATGGGGCAGCCGGCATGCTTCATTACAGCGCTACAGTGTGGCCTGATGAAGGGTCTTTCTTGTATGACCCGAAACGTTTCAACTCTGTGGCCTCCTGATGCTGCTGCCACCTCCACACTGTCATTGTGCCACTCTGTGGCCTCCTGATGCTACCATCACCTCCACACTGTCATTGTGCTACTCTGTGGCCTCCTGATGCTGCTGCCACCTCCACACTGTCATTGTGCCACTCTGTGGCCTCTTCATGCTTCTTCCACCTCACCACTACTATGTCATAGGGCCACTCTGTAGACTTCTTATGCTGTTCCCACTCTCCCCACTTCATGACTAGGCCACTTGTTTGCCTTTTGGCCTGGCTGACATTATCATTTATTTGACCCTTCTTCTGATCGGTCAGAAGGAAGGGAAAATTAGACGCAAAACAGATCCTCTGTGTGTAGCAGCTGTAAGGCCAGTATGGTCCAATCAGAATTGGCTTATGATTTGGCAGCCAAAAGCAAAAGTGGGTACATAACACAGAAGACATGCAAATATTCCATTCACATGTCATCTCTGTTTTGGATCCACTCCTGTTTTTTTTTGGCATTAGCAATACTGATGGATTATTGACCAAATGCTGACCGAGTGAAGGCGTATGCTCCACAGATAGGATCCGTTTTTTGTGGGTTATTTTTCTGACGGATCAGAGGAATGGCAAAATAATCAGTGACGTCAGCACAAACTTACTGCTGACACCCTCTCCACTCTGTCGGGGGGCTCTACTTGTATACAAACAGAAAAGAATGGCGTGGTATTAAACAGGCAGGAAGTGCTCAAACCCACATGCAGTTGCGCATATATATACAGGGGAGCAAATCCTGCACTTGTGGCCCTTTGCTAATGACAATCCCCAGCAAAAATGCATACAGTGGAGGATGCCCGCAGTGAACCACAAGTACCACAATAGACATCCTACACAAGATAGCAATTATGTGGATGTGATAATCAATATAACAATATAACAAAATAATAGCAAAGACAGGTGCACTCTGCGGTCTTACTAAACCCTCAAACTGATTTTAAAATTGAGAGATTAGCCAACATGTCCTCTGAGCCCGAGCACCGCGCCAAGGTTTCTCAAGTAGCTCGGGACCTAGCACTCACCTACCTGTGCCATGTGGACAATACCAGGAGCCAGTGGGCAAATTTGCTAATATTTTGTTATATATAGGACATGTTGGCTAATCTCTCAATTTTAAAATCAGTTTGAGGGTTTAGTAAGACCGCAGAGTGCACCTGTCCTTGCCATCATTTTGTTATATTGATTATCACATCCACATAATTGCTATCTTGCTTAGGATGTCTATTGTGGTACTTGTGGTTCGCTGCGGGCATCCTCAACTGTATGCATTTTTGCTGGGGATCATCATTAGCAACGGGCCACAAGTGCAGGATTTGCTCCCCTGTAGATATATGCACGAATGCATGTGGGTTTGAGCACCTCCTGCTAATACCACGCCATTCTTTTCAGTTTGTATATATAGAGATGCCTGGAGGTGTATAAACTCCAATTTTAATGTGCCTGTTTTCCATCTACAGGCCACATTTAGGCGCACCTGTGAGGCCTGGGCCATATCAGCCAGTCTTGAGTGGGACTCGCAGACTCCTCCCTCCTCCCATTGCTGGCATGGCTACATGCTGGAGGTAACTGGTGAGTTGTTTGTGAGTTCGCCTCATGCTCCTGTAATTTGCCCACTGGCTCCTGGTATCGCCCATACGGCTCAGGTAGGAGAGTGTTAGGTCCCGGGCTACTTGAGAAACCTTGGCGCGGTGCTCGGGCTCAGACATGTCCTACACCGTAGGAGATGTTGGCTAATCTCTCAATTTTAAAATCGGTTTGAGGGTTTAGTAAGACCGCAGAGTGCACCTGTCTTTGCTATTATTTTGTTATAGGGCTCTACTTGTATAAGCGTTTATTAGAACAGATTCTGTTGACATCAATGTGGAATCAGCTGATGACGGTGTAAAAGGAGTGCGTTTCTTCTTGGCGCTAACATCGACCTATAAGGCGGAGTTCATACTTGAGTTATTTGGTTATTTTTGGCCCTGTGACTGCCCAAATAAGTGAAGTGTGCAGTGATTCTAAGAGCGACACCGGTCATATGCATGTCATAGGGCTGTTTTACACGAGCGAGTCCATTGCGGGAATCACGCTCCATGTGTGAGTGTGATCCTCCGCTCTGAACTTGCAGGAGCGCATGGCATTATCATGATTTATAATGTTTCTCTGCATGGCCTTTTTTCCACAGAATCATAGTGACATAAAGCTGTCAGTTCTGTAGAAATAAGCTCAAGCAGAGATACATAGTATTATAAATCATGATAATGCTGTGCGCTCCTGCAAGTCCAGAGCGGAGGATCACACTCACACACGGAGCGTGATTCCCGCAATGGACTCGCTCGTGTGAAACAGCCCATATGGACTCACAGTATTGTTTCACTACCACAGCAGACTCCCTATGCAAGGCACAGTGTTCAACACCACTTTAATGGCTCTTTGCAGCCAGGCAATAGCAGTTTTTTAATGTAATTTGCCGCAAAAAAATTGGCAAACCAGCGAAACAAAATTTTGAAAAAGTCGCCCATCTCTTATTATCACTAATAAAGTCAAACTATTCCCATGTAGAACATAACACCTCCTTCCCTGATGTACCTTACATTCGGCATTTTTAGTTTTGTATCTTGTGAAAATCATCTTTGTATGATATGCAAATTAGGCAGTAAGGTGCCCAGAGGGGCATTATTTTCTTTCAATGGTGCCCAGGAACGCCCCATCCAGTGCCCAGGCCCGTCCTCCAGCAGAGCCCAAGCACGCCTCTTCTGGACCGAGACTCCACATCCTCATCAGCACCGTTGCCATCCTACCCCCTGAAGGCAATTGTGGGCGGGGTTACCTCGCGTTACCTCGACATAGCGGGGGGAAGGGCGGCAACAGCGCTGATGGGGATGTGGAGTCTCAGCCTAGGAGAGGCGTGCTTGGAATCTGCTGGAGGGAGGCTGGGCACTGGATGGGGGTACATACATATGGGTCCACGCTAAACTGGAATGGGCAGTTTTTTCACAAACAGGCAGTCTTCACCGAGATTTCGCAGCTTCACAGATGCATCCCCGGTGTATGGTCTCAATGTCAACCAGCAAAGTGACTTCCTTCAAGAGGAACAGATCATAGTGCAATACCCGAATCTTCTTTAAAAGGTATAATTTATTGTATTTACAATAAGACAACTTGCATATAGCGTGTAAACTTGCCCGACCCAGGTTTCACCTTTGCTTTGTCTGGGGAGTCACAATCAAATCCACCCGAACTCCGATTTAAATAATCCCTGATCACATGAGCTTAGGATAACATGTCATTTCCGGGTGTTTGAAGAAAAAGACTAAGGCCACCAACAAGAATAATTTTGTGTGGTATGGTTTCTGTTCCAGCTGCAAAAATAGATCGATGGCAGATAAGAAATGTAGGACACAAAATGTAATATTTTCATGTTCCAGCCAAAAAGGAATGAAAGTGAGAGGACACCTATCTTGTGAGTCTGCAGGGGTAATTTATGTGTTGGAGTGCCCCTGCAGGTTACAATATGTGGGCAGAACCCTGAGGAAACTCAAAATTTTAATCACCGAACATATTGGAAACATAAGAAGAAGTCTTGAAACCCGTAGTGTATCCGCACATTTCAAAAAAGTTCACCGAAAAAATCCTGCAGGACTGAGATTTGTGGGTGGTGAACATGTACACAAAAATTGGAGAGGTGGGGATGCGGTGAAACAAATAAATAAGAGGGAAGCACAGTGGATTTATGAATTAAATACGCTACATCCCAAAGGCCTCAATATTGAATGGGACATGAAAGCTGTCAGCATGGATTAATATAACATCAGTCCATTAGTTTATCATTTTAGTATTCATAGGTTTCCTCCGTGAATGGTAGAGGGTGGGGGTAATAGATGGTATAAGGTAAAGGGGTTATGTTGGGTGTTTTAAGGTAGCTGCAGAAGTTTTAGATTTCCATATCCTTTATATACATATATTTGAATATTCACACAGGGCAAGGCATTGTACTGCCCACCGCCCGAACCGGAATATCTGTATACACTCTGAGTACAGGGTACTAACTGGCGGATTCACGATCATGTTGTCGCTTTAGTGCATGTATATATGCTATGCAATGCCAGTGGGGTTTGTGCTAGTGACAGAGTGATGTCTACATTTATCGCTGTAAGGCCTCCTGCACATGACAGTTTTTTTTCACGGTCCGCAAAAACAGGGTCCGTGGGTCCGTGATCCGTGACCGTTTTTTCGTCCGTGGGTCTTCCTTGATTTTTGGTGGATCCACGGACATGAAAAGTCGTTTTGGTGTCCGCCTGGCCGTGCGGAGCCAAACGGATCCGTCCTGAATTACAATGCAAGTCAATGGGGACGGATCCGTTTGATGTTGACACAATATGGTGCCATTTCAAACGGATCCGTCCCCATTGACTTTCAATGTAAAGTCTGGAGTTCTTTTATACCATCGGATTGGAGTTTTCTCCAATCCGATGGTATATTTTAACTTGAAGCGTCCCCATCACCATGGGAACGCCTCTATGTTAGAATATACTGTCGGATATGAGCTACTTCGTGAACCTCAGATCCGACAGTATATTCTAACACAGAGGCGTTCACATGGTGATGGGGACGCTTCAGGTTAGAATACACTACAAACTTTGTACAAGACTGCCCCCTGCTGCCTGGCAGCACCCGATCTCTTACAGGGGGATATGATAGCACAATTAACCCCTTCAGGTGCGGCACCTAAAGGGGTTAATTGTACTATCATATTCCCCTGTAAGAGATCAGGGCTGCCAGGCAGCAGGGGGCAGCCCCCCCCCTCCCCAGTTTGAATATCGTTGGTGGCACAGTGTGCGCCCACCATCGCCCCCCCCTCCCTCCCTCTATTGTAATAAATCGTTGGTGGCACAGTGTGCCAACCACCATCGGCCCCCCTCCCTCCCTCTATTGTATTAAATCGTTGGTGGCACAGTGTGCCAACCACCATCGCCCCCCCCCTCCCTCTATAGCAGTAACATTGGTGGCAGTGTGCGGTCTCCCATTCCCCCCCCCCCCCATCATTGGTGGCAGCGGAGTTCCGATCGGAGTCCCAGTTTAATCGCTGGGGCTCCGATCGGTAACCATGGCAACCAGGACGCTACTGCAGCCCTGGTTGCCATGGTTACTTAGCAATAGTACAACAGTAGAAGATTCATACTTACCTGCTTGCTGCTGCGATGTCTGTGTCCGGCCGGGAGCTCCTCCTACTGGTAAGTGAAAGGTCTGTGCGGCGCATTGCTAAAGAACTGTCACTTACCAGTAGGAGGAGCTCCCGGCCGTTCACAGACATCGCAGCAGCAAGCAGGTAAGTATGAATCTTCTACTGTTGTACTATTGCTAAGTAACCATGGCAACCAGGGCTGCAGTAGCTTCCTGGTTGCCATGGTTACCGATCGGAGCCCCAGCGATTAAACTGGGACTCCGATCGGAACTCCGCTGCCACCAATGATGGGGGGGGGGGGGAATGGGAGACCGCACACTGCCACCAATGTTACTGCTATAGAGGGAGGGGGGGGCGATGGTGGTTGGCACACTGTGCCACCAACGATTTAATACAATAGAGGGAGGGAGGGGGGCCGATGGTGGTTGGCACACTGTGCCACCAACGATTTAATACAATAGAGGGAGGGAGGGGGGGCGATGGTGGGCACACACTGTGCCACCAACGATATTCAAACTGGGGAGGGGGGGGGGGGTCTGCCCCCTGCTGCCTGGCAGCCCTGATCTCTTACAGGGGAATATGATAGTACAATTAACCCCTTTAGGTGCCGCACCTGAAGGGGTTAATTGTGCTATCATATCCCCCTGTAAGAGATCGGGTGCTGCCAGGCAGCAGGGGGCAGTCTTGTACAAAGTTTGCAGTGTATTCTAACTAGAAGCGTCCCCATCACCATGGGAACGCTTCTGTGTTAGAATATACTGTCGGAAATGAGTTTTCACGAAGTGAAAACTTAGATCAGAAAAAGCTTTTATGCAGACGGATCTTCGGATCCGTCTGTATGAAAGCAACCTACGGCCACGGATCACGGACACGGATGCCAATCTTGTGTGCATCCGTGTTCTTTCACTGACCCATTGACTTGAATGGGTCCGTGAACCGTTGTCCGTCAAAAAAATAGGACAGGTCATATTTTTTTGACGGACAGGATACACGGATCACGGCCTCGGCTGCAAAACGGTGCATTTTCCGATTTTTCCACGGACCCATTGAAAGTCAATGGGTC